>NW_024340700.1:6355059-6367257 GCF_902729225.1 Pteropus medius | reverse complement strand
GGCCGGAGGCCGGGGACTGTGAACGGTCAGCGAGCCTCACTGTGCGCCCCGAGGCCCGGCTCTCGCCCTGGGCGGGGTTGAGGGGTTCTATGGAGATGGGGGGATGAGGGCTCTGCTGGGGAGCGGCCCTGAAGAAGGAGAGGCTCACGCTGAGGGCTGCGGACGAGGCGACCCCGGACCCCGTCAGCGGCACGCCCATCCCCGCCTCTCCCAGTCGGTGTCCGTGGACGCTGACCGACCCACGGGGCGAGCAGAAGACTCTGGCCCCAGCCACGCGTCCAGCAGAGCCGCTGGCCACCGTGCGCTTCCCAGAACCGGCGTCTGCCACGTTGCAGGGCCCAAGCCGGTCCCCCGGGCACGCTGCCGCGACACTGGTCAGTGCCGAGACACGGATCCTGGGCCCCACCTCGGGGAGCGGGGCACGGCCCCCACGCAGAAGAGCCACGGCCGCCTCCAGAGCAGGAAGACGCGCATGGAGAAATGGCCGCCAGCATCCGACAGAAATCATTTCCAGCCCAGAAGCCACCTGCACGCAGACCAGCTACCACCGAATGCGAAGGGACAGCGGGCATCCCCGGGCACAGGGGCTCCGGACACTCGTTTTCCGCAGGACTCTGGGAAGCCACAGACGCCAGGAGGGAGGAAAGGGCAGCGTGTCGGGGAGGGGACGCCATGGCGTGTCTGCTCCTGGGTCCACGTCGCCGAGCTGCCAGGCTTCCCCGCCGCAGCCCCTCTAGACCACCGGCATTGCCGCCTGGCGCTGACGGGGGCTCACGGCAGGCGGACACCCTTGTCGTGGGCTGAAGTGTGCCCCACTGTGCGCAGGCTGATCCTGGACCCCGATGTGTCCAGACGCGGAGACGGGGCCTTGAGGGGCCAAGGGCGGTTAAGGGAGGCCACGAGGGTGGGGCTTCACCCGGGAGGCCGGCAGCCCCTGCAGGAGGAGAGAGACACCGGGGCCCCGGCCGCTGTGTCCACACGCTCCAAGGAGAGGCCACGTGAGGACATCGCACGCCAGGAGGAGAGTGCGCACCAGAAACCAGGCCACCGACACCTGGATCTGGGACTCGCAGCCTGCGGCTCTGGGAGGGCCAGCTGTCTGGCGCTTGGCCGCCCGCCTGTGGGATTCTATTCGGGGGCAGAGCTAAGACAGCGGCGGTCCCGTTGGAGCGGGCATGTGGCCGTCATGAGCTGGGACGCAGACACCACAGAGAAGCTCGCCTCTCTCCGACCACATCCTGCCTCTGTCCAGCTCCTGCCTCGGGCTTCAGCCCTGAGACGCCCCTACCGGGGTCCACCCTACATCTCCCAGGATGCACTCGCATCCTGGCTGCCAGCTCTCGAGCGAGGCTTCCCCGGAGGCCGGACCCAGAACAGGACCGACCGCCAGACCCGGTTCCGGTTTTCATTCCCTGGGACGTGGCAGGTGACGATTTCCTCGGCCAGCGGGGGCCGTGCCTGCGCCTCCGCTGTCAAAGGAATCAACTCCCTGACCCGTATGCTCCCAAATAATCACTGACGAGAGAAGAAAATACTTGATTGTAGAAAGGGGAGAGACTATTTCAAGTGTCGTTTATCCGGGAAGACGCCCTCTCTCTGTCAAAACCCAGAAAGCCATGGCACCTGGTGTCACTGCGTGTTAGGACAGACTCGAAAACGCACCTCACTCAGCGAGAAAGGATCCTCTACTTAACACACACAAGGACAAAATTAACCAGAGAGAGACGCAGCCCGCGCTATCATGGGCCCCTCTGGTCTGAGCTTCGCCTGATGCAGCCGCACAGACGGAGAGGTCCCCTGACACCTTTGGGTGTGACAGGAGGGCCAGGTCGGCGGGAGGAGGCAGCAGGGGCCCAGGCTTCCCACCCCCCGGAGCCGGCCGTGCGTGGGGCTGACGCGGAGCCCTGTCTGCCGCCCTCCTGGCCGGAGGTCAGAACCGCATGGCAGCTCCGGCGTATTTTTAGCTCTTCTCATAAATATTTGAGTTAAATCTTCAGTCAGTTGCATATGATTCATTCTGTAATTATGGTCGGTCCTCCTCAGTGAATCGGTTAGTGTTTCGAGGTTCCGGGATCTAAGAGACCTTTCAGGCACATTCAGGGGCCACACCTGAGGCTGGGAGCTGGAGCCCCCCCAGTGAGAGCGAGGTGCTCGCCTTGGCTGGGCAGACAACTGGCCTAGGCGCCCGGGGTGGTCCCACCAGCCCCCTCCCCGAGGGAGCACCGCCCGCCGGCGCCCGCCTAGGGGTGGCCTGGGCCCCGCCACCGGCCCCCTGGTTTATCACAGGGGTCGGTCCAGAATCTCGGCCACCAGCGTCGGGGAGGAGAAAGCAGTTTTCTGGAGAGATTAGGAAACAGAGAATGGGCAGGTGGATTGTGTGTGTCCTCCAGCCTTACCGTCTGGTCCCAGGGACCCCTCCGTGAGCCGGTGGTTCTAAGCCCCATGCTGGCCGGCCCACCGGCCCGAGACAGACACACGTCCGTGGCCAGGCCACCCTGAGCTCGGCTCCCCGGTGTGAGGAGCCCCGCTGTCCACTGCAGGGGGCCGCCCTCCGCCCACAGTCCTGCCCCAAGGACGAGTGACCTGCAGTCAGACTGGCTGGCTGGCCAACCGAGCTTCACTGCTGCGTGTCCTGTGACCAGGAACGGCTGTCCCGGGCCCCAGCTGTAGAGCAAGGACCATCACACGTCTCGGAGTGACGTGGGAAATAAGCAGTCGGCCCTGACGGCACTCGGCTCCAACACGTGGCGACCACGCGGTGCCTGCTGCTGTCCCCATGCTGGTGGCCCACCGTGTGCTGGCAAGGTGCTCACACCTCTAATCCATTTTACCCGGAAAAAAAAAAAAAAGAATCATATGAGATGAGTGACACGGCCTCTATTTCATGGATGAGAAAATGCTTAATTCACAGAGATGGAACCCAGGCACGCGGGCTCTGCTCTGGGCCTGGCCACCTCAGTGTCACCTGGCGACGAGGAAGCCCCGCCCCTGGCTGTCTCTGCGCTTCGGGGAAGGCGGTGGGGAGGCCAGGGCCGGGGGCACAGCACCCCTCACTCGGGCAGAGGTGGTGGAAAGAGGCCGAGAGGACGCTGCAGCAAGGGCCAGAGGGAGGGACAGGGACACAGGGCGGTGACCTGGCTGCCGAGGCCCAGAACGTCCCCCGGGAGCCAGACGCCAGGCAAGCTGGCTCTGCGGAGGCTCCAGCGCCCGTCAGGCTCCCCGGACCCTCATCCCGAGGGGCGTGGAACCTCACGTCTGAGCAGCCGCGGGCGACCGGCTGGCTCCAGGGACGCCTGTGGGACAGGGAGGCAGGGCAGGGCCTCCTTCCCGCCTGTGGCCACGGCCTCACCCTGAGAGACTCCACTCAGCAGCCAGCCACAAATCCGTGTTCCTTGCAGGAAATAAGGAACAACTTTTCTATTGTGTATAACTGAAAACATAGTGTTTCATTTCGCTCTGAGTCACCCTCACACCGGCCTTGCCTCTCGGGAGTGGCCAGAGGGCAGTTCCTCCCTCTGAGGGGTCCAGGGAGGTGGGGTCCTTGGCGTCCGGTCACCCTGGGCTCCCCCACCGGGGCCGGCGTTGACCTGGTCCCCGTGCCGAGATCCGCTGAGCTCTGAGGCTGACACCCAGCCCCACGTGGCTGTCACTGCTGTCCCTGGCCTCACGATGTGACACCACCTTCTCTGTTTCTCTCTGACGGCAGCACAGTGTCGACCCAGCACAGTGTCTACGCGGCGGACCCTCCAACGACATCCGTGGCTCGTGGGAACAGGCCGTACGACCCAGAAAGCAACGTGCGAGATTGTGCTTTCGCAACTCCGATTTTTTCAAATCATGAAAATAACACTCGACATGGATAAATAAAATTTCAACAAGTGCCACAGGGCACGAAACGAAAAGCAAGTGTCCCACCTGTCACCCGTCCCCACGGCCCCACGACTGGCTCTGACGCTGCTTTCGTAATGCAAAATAACACATAGGTGCCACTCATATGCAGATGCCACTGACTTCCATCTCATTTTTCACGAATAACGTTAGATTAACATGATTTAAAACCCAGGCTATTTGGGGATACTCAGTGGAAAATCCCCCTCCAGCCACGCCCCCGCCCCGCACGTAAAGGGTCTTCTCAGAGGTTTTTTACGCACATACAGGCACATAGAAACCTAGGTTTCCATTTTTAGGCCTTTTTACACTAAAAATAGCATCATGTATACACTGTTCAGGACCTGGCCTTTTTCACTGAACAGGTGACCTTTGAAAATGTCCGTGCCTAGAAACACCCGCTTCTTTGTTATAATCCCGTAGATGCTGACGCGTGAGTGCCTCAGTTTACCCGACAAGGCCTCGTGACCGGAATCCGGGCTGCTTCGGGTGCTGTCCGCACGTCACCGCGCCGTTCTGCAAGGGCACAGGATACGTGACTTCCGCAGGCGCAACCACGGGGTCAAGGGCGTGAATGTGCATCTCCGCCTCCGACCGGCAGCCGGCCAATTGCCCTCCAATGGGAATGAACAAAATTGATGTATCGGCGTCACACAGCTGTCTGCTGACTTGAAAGCTAAGAAATTTAACACGTTTGCACTGCCTCCGCTTCCCCTTTGCTGCCCCCGCTCAATTTTTGGTCATTTCTACATTCGAGTCCTCAACTAGAGACTGTGCCCCTCGGTCCCCGCTGTCGGAGCTCACTGGGCGAGTTGCTCTGTGCTCCTCGGCCTCTCCCCGCGACCTCTCCACCTTCCAACTTTGTCGGTTATTATTACATTTTCTATGCAATGATCCTGAAGTTTTTCTTGCAACGATTCTCAGCATCGAAAAATAGGTCATTTACATGTTACCATTTTATTCAAGTTATTCACGGGAGAATCAAGTAGCTTGAATCAAGTGGCCGCTCACAGGCAAATGTTTCTGCCATCAGGGTTAAATGGCCGTTTCTTCCCAATACTCCTGCAACGGATCGAAACCACACTGAACTTGTTCCCTTCTTCAGGCAGCGGCTGTTACGAGAGCCTTTACGATGAGCCAGACGCTCCGGGCGGGAATCGGAGCCACACGGCAGTGGGCGGGGTGGGCAGAGAGGGGCAGGATGTTGCCATGGTACATAGCAGAGGAGAAGGCCTCACGCGGACGGCGACATCTGAGCCGTGACTTGAGGGTGGCAGTGAAGGAAAGCCCTTCAGACATCAGCGGAAAGAGCTTTCCGGCTCCGGGGCCAGAGGTGGCCGAGGCTCCGAGGCGCGATCGTGCCGCCTGGGGGCCGGGCAGCGAGGCGGCCGCTGCGGCGGGAATGGGCCCTGCAGCAGGCGCTGACGGCCCGTGCGGGGACCCGCGGCCCGGGCGCCGGCCGCTCAGGCTCACGCAGGCCGCGCTCGGGCTTCGGATCTGTCCTCTCCGTGCCGGAAGCTCCCGAAGTCTTTCGACCAGGAGGCTGACATGACGTGAGTTACGTCGTAAGTAAGATCGCTCCGCGTGCTGTGCAGATGATAAAGCTGGGGGCGAGCGACGGGGAGCTGCCGTTCCAGACAAGACGTGGCGGCGGCTCCGGCCGATGTGGCAGAGAAACCGCCAGGACCCGTGAGAGCCTGGATGTGTTTTGAAGGCAGAGCCGAGAGAATATCCTAACCGATGTGATGGGGACACACGACAAAGCAAGGAACTGTGGGTACTGCGACCTAGGCAGCTGGAAGGATAGAGCCGCCCACGGATGGCGGAGCCGCCCACGGATGATGGAGCCGCCCACGGATGATGGAGCCGCCCACGGATGGCGGAGCCACCCACGGATGGCGTGGGTTGCCCGTGAGAGGAGCAGGTAGGGTGCGGGCTCGTGGCTCGGGTTCGTGCGCCTATAAGACGTGCAGGGAGAGCTGCTGAGCCGTCAGCTGGACACGTGAATTTGCCATTCAGAGCAGAGCGAGGTCTGAACTAGAACAGAAACCGGGAGTTTTCACATCGCGTGGTGTCGGAAGCCAAGAGGCCGGATGAGGTCACGATGGCGGTTAATTTTCTGAGTGGACTTGAACGGGCCGTAGGGAGCCCAGATATTTGGTGAAACATCAAGTTTCGCAAATCCGAGTGTGTCTGTGCGAGTGTTACTGAACGTGACTGATAACTGAACGATAGGCTGAGCAGAGCAGCCGGCCCTCCTCACGGGTGGGCCTTAGCCCGTCAGGCGAAGGCCTGAATAGAACAGGGTGCCCCTCCCTCAGGTAGGAGGCCCCCAGCCTGACTGCCACCGGTGGGGACTTCGGTCTTTTCCTACCTTCAGACTCCAGCGGAGACCTCAGGTCCCCGGGGCCTCCAGCTGGCTGGCTGCAGGTCTTGGGCCTTCTCAGCCTGTGATCATAGCAGCCACCCCTCCCTCCCCCCATCTCCTCCCTTTCCCCCCTCCCTCCCCCCCTCTCCCCTCCCCCCTCCCTCCCGAGTGCTCTAATTACAGACAGACATCCAGGGGACACGCAGGATACAGGTGGGGACAATGTAGAGTTGGATCAGGCTGAATGCGTGGCTGTGGCCGCAGCTCGGGGAGCCAGGAAGGGCTCCTGGTCCGGCTCGTGGGCTGGCAACACAGCACGCCAGGAAGGGAGCGAATGGGGGAACGCGGCACCCGCCTGGGCCGGGCGGAGAAGGGGGTTGGGGCTGGGGCTGGGGGCTGAGTCCTGGAGGCTGAGCTCCGGGAGCCGGGCGCCCGGCGCTGACTCATTTCCTGGAACATCTTGAACGCATTGTGGCGGGCGGACGGCTTCCCCCGCTCCGCAGCTGACCCTCTGACCGCGCCCGGGCACCTGGACAACGCATCTCATCTCGCTGATCGCAAGGGACGTGGGACGGGGAAGCGGAGATGGGTTAACACATTCGCCGCTGCCCGAGGAAGAGGCGCGGGGCCCGAGCTGCAGGGAGGGACCCGCGCGGCCGTGACCGGAGCACACGCAAGAACGTGTTTGTCCCGCGGCCTGGCGCTTGGCATTGGCCCCAGGCCAGAAGTCCCATGCTGTCCTGGGCGGTGTGCGGGGTCAGTCACCACGGTGGCGTCCACGTCCCGGGCAGCGTGCGGGGTCAGTCACCACGGAGGTGCCCATGAGCCTCTGCTGTGGACGCCGAGCTCCGACCTCCTGGCTGGACTTGACCTCCGTGGGGACTCAAGACGCGGCCGTCGGCCTTGGCAACACCGCCATCGGCTCGGGCAGGCTCAGTGACTCGCCAGCGATTCCGTTTAGCAGGAAACACCCAGGGCCTGATCCCGACAGACCGGAAAAGCGCCCCCCACGCACCGTGCCCGGGCGCTCTGCGGGGCGTCGTCCGTGAAGGGCCGTCGTGCACCGCCCCGGCCCGGCACGTGCCCCTGGTTCCCAGCACACTCTCTGCGGCGCGGTGACACCTGGGTCCCTCGTTCTGTTTGCCCCAAACGCAGGTCCTCGCCCGAGACTGCGTCGTTATTGCCGTGACCGTGACGTCTGGCATAACCGCGTTGTCGAGAATTCCTCCAGCGGATCGAGAGGCTCCTGGGCACCCAGCTCCTGGTTCAGGTCTGAAGCTTCCTCCGAGTCGGGTCCGGGTCGCGGCCTCCTGCGCTGGCTCCGTGACCCTCCTCTAGTCTAGGCGGATGGTCACCTTCCCCGCATGCCGCAGGTCTCGAGAGCAGGACCACGTCCCCGTCATCCTCTGTGCCAGCACCTAGCACACCTGTCATCGTGTCCAAGGCCAGCATTTGTTTGCTGGATGACGTGACAAGGACTGAGGGGTGAGCGGAGGGCAGGACAGGAAGGGCTCTGAGCTCGGAGTGAGGTGCCGGGTCGCGGTGGGAGGTGAGGGGGACACCTGCCTGGAGGGTGTGGTCACGGACGAGCAGGCCAGGCGCTGGCGCTGTAAGGTCTTGGCAGATGGAGGATCGGTACGGGGACAGGTCACTGGCCGTGTTTGGAGGCCACGGAGGGTGATTCGACGTGCCACACACGGGACAGCACTGGAGGCAGCCGGGTCTGGGGACAGAGGCTGCCGCACCAGACGGGGGCAGCCAAGCTGGTTCCTTCTAAGGACGTCACGGAGCCGTCGCCCCTGGCTTGTGGAGCGTCACCCTTCTCTGCTCCATGTTGACAAGGTGACCCCCTTGGGTGGCTGTGTCTGAGCCTCTGTCTCCTAAGGATCAGGGCCCGCCCAGCCCCCCGATGACCTCAGCATAGCTAATTCCATCTGAAACGGCCCCTTTTCCACATCCAGTCACATGTGAGGGACTGGGAGCCAGGACTCTGGGACAGTCGCCTCTTGCCAAAGCAGATGGCTCTGTGCTCAGAGCATGCGGCCGCCCAGGGCCCTCGAGCGGCGAGGCCCCCAGCCCCGTGCTGCTGGCCCTGTGCGACCTGGGGGTGGACAGAGGTTGGCGGGGAGAGAAAGCGGGGGGCTCCGCACAGACCAGGTGCGCCTCCCGGAAGGCCAGACCTGGAACCGGGGCCGTGGGGACGGGGCCGGGGCAGGTCCGGGAAGCGCAGTCGGTTCTCCAGGACTTGCTCGCTGGTGTAACGGCTCAGCGTCACCAGCTCTGACTTCTGCCATGTGGAGCGATGTGTCCACCGCTGCCGGCTGTGACAGTGTGCTCGCCCGCGTGGCCCCTGAGGCTCGAGGCTCTCGTCCACGCTCCCCCAGGCGCTGGCAGGGTTTGGCCCTCGAGGGACAGGACCGGGTCCCTTTTCCTGGCCGGCTGTCGGTCAGACACCCCTCTCACCTGCCGGGGGTCCCCACAGGCAGGTCGCGAGTTGGACACTGCTCTCTTCCCGGCATCTCTCACCTCCAGCCTCCAGACCCGCGGGACGGCACACCTGCGCAGGTCAGGCCCACCTGGGTGTTTTCCCTTTCGATCGATTCACCGCTTAGGGACCCGGTCACGGGCGAGACGTCCCCACATTCACAGGTTCTGCCCACAGCAGCGGCGGGGCCTCCGGAGGTGAAGTCGGGGACCACCGAGAATGCTGCCCCCACCTGTGCCCAGATGGCATCTGGCCCAGGGGGACAGTTTTTTCAAATGACCGAAGGAATCGATGATGGGTCCCAAGGACTCGGAGCTGCTGCCGCTGCCTCCCTCCCTCAGCTCCACGGCTGCCCCGAGACGCACCCCCGGACACTCTCCATCCCTTACCACGTCTGCCGCCTGGGAAACCTGCAAAGGTGCCGTGTGTGGGACCCCAGGCCCCGGGACTCTGCGGCCGGTGGGGTGTGTTGTGGGTGGAGAGCTAGGGCTCCACATTCGACGAGGACCCCGGGGGGTCCCAGGCAGGTGGGGCCCAGGCCTCCCTGAGGAAGATCCGAAGAGCCAACCGTGGCAGACCCTCGAGCACCTTGTCGTCCGAGGTGCTGCTTTCCATCTAAAATGTCTGATGTTTTCTAAAAAAAAAATCGCTTCGGGATACTAATAAGACCAGCAAAGGCCGTCAGAGAAAAAAATCTCCGATCTGCTCCTGAACTAAAAATCTAATTTCCGTGGAGAAGGAGGTGGCTGCTGGGGACAGACCACAGTGGGAAGGCAAGGCCTGAGCGGGGACCGGGGACCTTGCTGTCCCACAGGCGTGTGCCCGGAAGGTCCTGCAGGAGCCGGAGAGCGCGTGCCCCGAGGAACGGCCGCCTTGCGCCTCACCCGATCACACCCGCCGTGGACATCCCGACTGCCCTCGCCGGGCGAGGAGCACCGCTCACTGCCGACTGGCCACGCAGCCCGCGAAAGTTCATGCGGCCGCGTCGACCCCGGCCTCGCCGCCGATGCTCACGCACCTGCATTTGCCTCCGGCACGGTGAAGCCGTCTCACATCCGCGAGGCCGTTCGTCCTCTCATCTTAGGAGCAGACCCTTGTGGTTTGCCTGGACCCCAGAAAGCCCAAGTTAGGCCCCGATCAAGTCTGCACCAATCAATGAGCACAGATGCGGCCGGCCACTCGGTGTCCCCCGGATACAGGGCGGAGGGGTCTGCTGCAGGGGTGGGGGACCAGGCGTCGGCCCCCCAGGCGTCGGCCCAGGCTGCTCATGGCCGCCACGGGCCCCTTGCCACACGTTCGCCCGTGTGTCCAGTAGGCAGCCGCACGTTCACCGGGCCCTCCACACCTGTGCATCTTCTTTGGGGTGCCCAGTACCCCACCCGGAGACGGGCTTTGGGGGAAAGTGGGTAACTTGGGAGGTGACCACGGGAAGTCCCATCAGGAGTGTGAGCGGGCAGAAGGGGAGGCAGTCAGGGCTGTCCAGGTGGCCGGCCTGCGGTTCCGGGGCCCCTGGGATTCGGGGTGAGACGCCGCCCACCAGGGCGAGTGGCCGGGACGTGCAGACCAGCGCCCGCCCCTGCAGGCCCCACAGGGCCAGGCTCTTTCCGGCACCTGACGGGGGACCCCGGACACCAGTGCTGGGAGGCCGGTGGCCGGGGAAGCCCAACACCTTCAGGACAAAACGCACGTCGGGGAAGAAAGCTCCAGCCAAGAACTTCCGTTACTGTGTAGCAGCCGCTGCTGACAGATGACTCTTTAGACGCCCCGGGACACGGTGACCACAGCGACGCTATCACAGGGGACGCAGACGGTTTGAACAGTAGAGCATGAGTCCACTCTGTCCACTCAAAGGCAGGGCCGGAACCGCTCTTGACTCACAGGTTCGCAGAATTCACCGCGTTTCCATTCATCTCTGCGTGTGGCTCGTGCGTTTTCTGTGATAATATTTTAGATTTGTATTGGCTTTCAGATTTGGGGTTTCTCGCCTCAAAAGTCATATCACTTCCTGGGCAGTGCCCCCGAGGCCACATGCTCTCCTCAGCCCCGAGCGTGGGGCCAGCCTGCTGCCCTTAGGGTGGCTGGGCTCGAGGGCCCTGGGACTGGATGTCCTCCTGAGAGGCCAGCGGCTGTCATGGAGGATGGAGCGGTCACTGATGCACGTGGACTTGAAACATGCAGTGGATTTCAGCCCAGTGAGTGCACAGCAGCCATCAGACCGAAGGCAGGGGTTTTAGCCTCAAATGCAGAGTCCTTTCCTCGAAAGAAATCTCATCCAGAAACGTAAATAAACGGGACAGACACGGCAGGGTTGTCCCTCGGGCAGAGTTGGGACAGGAGCCGCATGGGCTCCCCAGCCGTGGGCCGTGGGGAGTGTAGAGAGTGGGCTCCACGCACGTCCGCTGGGGCCATGGCGGGACGAGCGCCCCCCGGAGGGGCCACGCGTGGCCTGTCACGAAGTGTGCAGCGACACAGCCCAGCCCGGCTTCCTCCTGGTCTCAGTCTGAAATGCACGTGGGTTTTCTTTTATTTCCAATCGTTTCGTCTTCGGAGAGGCCGAGAACCACCGTGCTGTGAATCAAGAGCGGTTCCGGCCCTGCCTTTGAGCGGACAGAGTGGACTCATGCTCTACCGTTCAAACCATCTGCGTCCCCTGTGATAGCGTCGCTGTGGTCACCGTGTCCTGGGGCGTCTAAAGAGTCATCTGTCAGCAGCGGCTGCTACACATTAACAGAAGTTCTTGGCTGGAGCTTTCTTCCCCGACGTGTCCTGCAGTGTCCTGCCCGCTGCGTCCGCCAGCCTCTCCCACCGCCCCAGCCGCCACTGCCCTGCCCGCCCTGGACGGCAGGAAAGGGAAGGCGCCCAGCTTCGCTTGCAGGGCAGGGCCGTGCTCCTCCCCAGAGGACACTGGTCATGCAGGGACACTCACCAAGCGTTTGCGGATTAAGAAAGAAACACTCGGGAACCGGCCGACCATTTACCACGATGTCGTTACGTGAGGCACTGAATTGCAGTTAGGGTCAGGGACTTTCAAAGTCACGGTTAAGTTCACGCTGGAGGCCTCCCTCCTAGACCTGCGGGGGGCGGGGACGGGACAGTGCAGGCAGGGAGAGGCCCCAGCGAGGCCCTCGGGCCCTGGACACGGCAAGGAGAGACGCTGAGGCCTCAGCACACGGCCCTCACCCCGCCCTGGCCTCACCCACGTGGCGGCAAGTCAGCGGTGGGCCAGGCTGTCTGCAGCCCTGTTGTGCTAAAACATACACGTGACAAGTGGCAACTAGGCAGGGAAACGCTGGAGGCTTCACTGCTCTATACAGCTGAAAAGTCAGGCCTAAAACGCTGCGTTACACGAGGAGCCCGTGACAGGGACCGCGAAGGCCCCCTGTGCCCCTGGATGCTGCTCCGGCTTCACTGCGGGTGCGTGCGTGTGTGCGTGTGTGTGCGTGCGTGCGTGCGCGCG
>NW_024340700.1:6338188-6354757 GCF_902729225.1 Pteropus medius | reverse complement strand
CTATGGATTCTGGGAACCAACCAAATGCGAACTCCAAAAGTGATCTGTGGGAAGTTCCCCTGGCGCTGAACCAGATCCACCTTTTCTGGGGCACCCCTCCCCCTGCTCGTGAGGAAGGGAGCTGGCGACTGCACCTGCCCCCCTGCAGGGCTGTAGGTCTGCCAGGGTCTGCTTCCCGCCCAGCCACCGCCCCAGGCACAGGCAAGGTGCTCGCAGGTGGCTCAGGACCTCCCAACCCATGGACCGCCAGGCGCTGCAGGCAGCACACGGCGCAGCCGTGTCCGGGGGCGTCTACGACCCGACACCAAGAACTCTGGCAGCTTCCGAGAGCTGCCGTTACCGCCCACGGAGCGTCCGGGACACATGTGCCCTGGCCCCCAGGCCCGCACACGTGCACAAACGCAGCGCTGTCTCCCAGCAGCGGGAGGGGAGGAAGGCTGCTCTGCTCATGAATGGGTGACAGTTGCCAGGTTTGAGGGCCTGGAGCTGTTTGTCCCTGTTGATTTCCTGGGAGGAAGAACTGGGAGCTGTAAGATGCACCACACACCTGGCCTGGCACGCCTGGCCTGGCACACCCACCTCGCCGCCCCAGCCAAACGCCCTCTGCATGTCTTGCTGGCAGTCTGCGGTGTCAGCCCAGCTTCTCCAGTCTGAGGCTGAACAGAGCATCCACTGGATGGGTGGGTGTAAATTCTTCTCCATCACAAAGGCGCTTATCTCTGAGAACATGAGTCGAGACTCGCCTTGCTCCCCCGGGAGGCTGTGCCAGGACTGCAGACACCCCGTCCCCCACCCCCAGGCCGGTGAGCGAGGCAGGACGCGCAGCACGTCCCCCTCCCCTCGGCTCGGGGGGGCAGGGCAGACGCCCGCAGTGTCCTCACGGAGCTCACGCACTGCGGCCACCTTCCCTAACTGCCTGCCCCGCCAGCCCGCCCGCTCTTAGTAGGTAGAAGTGTCCCGGGCTCCAGGAGACGGCCTTGTTCAGACGCGCCTGCGCGCCACGCCTCCCGCCCGAGGCAGGTGCCATCTCCGTGCCACAGCACGGTGGTTCTCGGCCTCTCCGAAGACGAAACGATTGGAAATAAAAGAAAACCCACGTGCATTTCAGACTGAGACCTGTAAGCTGTCACCTCGTCACTCAGACCCTCCGGTCGGTCCCCCCCGGTGGCCCCCGGCGGGCAGAGTGCAGACCGGCCCCACCCCAGCTCCGTGCCGACTGTCGGGTCCCCTGCAGCCCCTGTGTCACGGGTACTTTGGGCTGCTCTTCACGCGCCCGCGGTTTGATGAAAACCCACACGCATTCACCCAGCTGCATTTCCCTCTAATTTTTGATGTGTATCTGTCGTGAGGGCATCAAAAGTGGCTTCTCTGACGCGCGCCGTTGGGTCTGGCCGGTGCTGGTCGGCGGTTGCCGCGTCCGTAGGGAGACACAGCTGCCGTCAGCGAAGCGCTGGTGTCCTCACCGCCCCTCCCCCACGGCCAGCAGCATCTGTGACGTGCACAGTGGACGCCTCGTCGTCGCCGTCACTGGGACCCCATGACCTGGTGGTCTGGACTCGGAAAAGCACAGCCTCCCCCGCCCGGCAGAAAGCTCTGCCCGGGAGACGGTCTAGGGGAGGCTGTGCTCCCGACACCCCGCAAGCCGCGTCTCCTGCCGGCTGTGTCCCCAGCTAATCCGTGAAGGTTGATGAAGAAGAAACAGTGGGAAAAGTTTCTGAAAACGCTCAGGTCTTCGCTGCAACAGCGCGGTGTCCTCACAGGGCCATGCGGGGCTCTGGCACAGGCTCTGTGTCACGCAGCTGACAGCACCGTCACAGACAAGGGAGGCACAGGTCCCCCACCGCACGGCCAGTCACGGCCGCTGACCCGCGTGGTGGTCACGACGCCCGGGCGGGGGGCATCGCGGGTGTTTTGCTGGTGGCGTTTGCTCGCGGCCTGGCCATTGTGGCTGGTTCTCCCTCAGAAGGTGAGGTTCAGGCAAGAACACCTGCAGGAGACACATGCCCGTCCCCAGGAGAGACACGGAGGCCGGGCGGGGTCCCCGCCCCCCGAAAGCACGCAGGCCCCAGGCCATCTGCGTGGCCTCCTGTTTGACTGCGGCATCACTCACGGGCCACACCTCAGGGGGACGTCATCCGCGGGCCCTCAGGGGACAATGGCCACACTGACCTGAGTCCGCTCGTCACACCAGCAACGACTCCATTTGGGGCTGGGCGCCGGTTTGATGTCTTTCTTGCTGGACACCAGACCCCTGCAAAACCCCTTACGTGTCCGATCAACACCGAGGTTTCAGCGTCCATGCTCCACCCGCCAGCCGCTTCCTGTCCTCAGGAGCGAGCATTTGGTGGGTCACCGAGAACCCCACGTGCGGCCGAGAAGCCCGGAGACCGTGGCTGGGCGCTGGCGCCGGGTCCCCCCCAGAGCAGGGAGGGGACCGTGGAACTAAGGCAGCCGGCATGGGGGCAGCGCGGTGCCACCGCACCCTTCCGCAGGGACGCCGGGCTCCGCACCATCACCACGGGGGGCCCCGTCTGGGGGGCCAGGGCGCCCCGAGCGCCTTCGTTCCGAACCCCGTTCCGCGCCCTGGCTGCGTCGTGTGCCAGCCGCTTCAGAGTCTTCTTTGGGGTTAAATATGTTGCTGCATCCACAGATCGCCTGGCATCGTGTGGTACGAAAACACAAAACCGAAAACGAGCCGTGACGACAGGCCCCGAGAGATGCCTCTGCGTCAGAGAGTGCGCTTAACCGTGCGCCATGCGCCACGGCCACCTCCGCCTCCGTGGCACCGGCCTTTCACTGTTAAATCGTAACTACAAGAAGATTATAAATGTCAGACTTCATGAGGCCCTGGGCAAGAGCTGTATGCCTCGGCTACCCGAAATTGTCGGAGGTATGGACGCCATTACCCTGATCAACGTAAGACGCGCGCAGACAGGCGGGGGGAGATTTTGAAGACGGGAAACCGTTTCTACAGCTGTCCAGTCCGCTTGGCAGCCGCCGGTTCCATGTGGCTCTGGGAGGCCGGGAACCACCCCTCACGTCCACTCGCTCTGTCAGGAGAGACCGCGCAGGGCGGAGGGGACCGGTCACGTGGCAGGGGGCGGAGCAGGGAGGCCAGGTGAGGCGGCGGCTGCGCACCTGGCCCTCGTCTGCGCCCTGTCGCCCGGCACCTCCTCCTTCACGATGAAACGCGGTCAGACGGCTTTCGAAACACAGCGCCAGACTCACAGCTGAACCTTATCACCAAACATCCGCAGGCCGTTGTTCAGTAGGGACCCTGGCTTTCCTGTCACCCCCTCAGGCTCTCCACCGCCTCATCTCACGCGGCCCGGGATCGCGTGAGCCCCCGGCCGCCGGGCAGGTGTCCTCCCCCGCTTTCTGTGGGGACGAGCTCCCCTGGCCGCGGCCGAACGTTGAGTGGGTGGCTACAAAAAGGAAGAGGCAGCTCATCCCTGTCCCCACCGTCACCCCGACCCGTCACCAGACCCTTGTCACCCAGACCACCAGATCACCCACCCATCACCCAGACCGTCACCCAGACTCCGTCACCCAGACACCGTCACCAGACTTGTCACTCAGACCCCGTCACCCACACCTGTCACCCCGACCCATCACCCGGACCCCGTCACCAGCGGGCAGTGAACACAGGGCTTAGCGGGTGTCCCTGCATAAGGAGGGGGCAGGACAAGCCAGTCGGGGTTCGCAGGCCCCCGGGGAAGTGGCCATCTTGGTCCCTCTGGGGCCGACTGCTCCAGGAGAGGAGGGGGCCCCGGCCTCCCCAGTGCTGGGACAAGCGGCCAGCAGCTGACCTTGTGGTGCCCTCAGCCCCTGTGAGGCTTTCGGGGAGCACTGTTATTCAGTCAGCACAGTTCTGTGAAGCCCGTGCACTTACGGTCACTTTGCAGATAATAAAGCCGAATCCCCCAGGGGTCGGGTGGGCTCCGAGGTCCCAAATCTCCACAGTGACAACGCCGAGGTCCAGGCCCACCTGGCCTGACCCACGCCGAGCACTGGCGCCTGACCCAGGGCCTGAGCAGGACGGCGGGTCTCACTGGGACTCGCGAAGGTGGCTCTGAGGCCCCTTCTGGTGGGGACGCTTCCGGTGGCTTGGCTCAGCTGGCCTGGAACTCAGCATGGGGCTTCCTTCCTGCCTATGACCCTGCATCTGAGTGTCTGAGGCACTGATCACAGTGTCCTAGTGTCCAGCCTTTTGTGCAGATATTATTCCCTGAAACCCCAACGAATAGAACAGGCCCAAGCAGAGCGAAGTGGTTGGGGACAGGCTGGGGACGTGGACAGCCCTGACCCAAGGACCTGACCCGAGGCCTCTGAGGAGTCCCGGGGGTCAGGGGGCACCGCTGGAGAACCTCCGCCCGACCCCCGACAGCAGCGCCGGTATCTCAGCAGCCGCCTGGAGGGCGCAGGTCTGGTGTCTCGCTCCAGCCGGGGGCACAGGTGAGACAGGCCTGGGTTTCCGTCCTCGCCTGGCCAGGGGAGAGGCGTCCTGAGTCCGCCACAAGGCTGAAGGGACCAGCTGCGATCAGGAGCTTCTCCAGCCGGCTCCTCCAGCCCCGCTTCCGGCCCGGCGTGGGGAGCTGGGGGTGTGGGGCAGCCCCGGCCGACCGCCCACTCCAGAGTGTCCCCTCCCAACAATATCTGCTTGGCTGTCCCCGGGAGAAGCAGAGGCCTCCCCTGAGGCGCACAGGGCCTGGACTCCGCCTGGCAGCTCCGTCCTGGTCGTCACATGTCCGTCCAGCTGTGCTGGACCTGACTGCGGAGGGGCCACAGGACAGGACGTGGGGAGCAGGGAGGCTCATGTGGCTGGAGCGACCGTCCTGGGGGGGAGTCGGGTGCGGGGGGTTGAGCTTCTCTCCAGCCCGCTTGTCTGCAGCACTCACTCCCCACCCCCTACGCCTGCGTTTGGTTCAGTGTCTGCTCCGGCTCCGGCGTGGGCTCAAGCCACTGTCCCTTCCTGGTCTGCCAGTCCTCCCGGTCAGGCTAAGTGCTTCGGGGACAGAGGTGAGCAGGGCACGTCTGGAAGCACTCAGCGCGTGTTCTGGTGTGAGAACCCGTAACCCTCGGTGTCACGGCCCCACCCCGTCTCCTGCCCACCACTCCAGGACCTGTGGGGACAGAGTGGGGACACGGGGCCCAGAGGAGGGGGACCTTCCCGGATCCCAGCGTCTCCCATGGCTGGCCTGCCCCGGCTCCCACTGCAGCTGGGGCCGGTGGCCTGGGGCGTGGTGGGGACAGCCCCCTTCCTTCTCCTTTGCGACAGAGCGCTGGGGTCACCATGTGCACAGGCCACAGCACAGCCTGCTCTCGACTTCAATACCCGCGTGAGAGAGGGTGGCCTGAGCCGCTTCTCCCGTAGAGCGCTCCCCGTGGCTGTCGCTGTCACACACGGTGGGGAAGCCTCTGATTTCTGCCGCTCCCTTCTGAGGGCACCAGGCTCACCTGGAGAGCACACGGCAAAGAAAAAGCTGAATTCGCCAACGGTCCTGCGTCCTCGTTGGGAGGACCACCTCGGGGGCTCACCGGGGCATAAAGATCCACACAAAGATTTTGAGTCACAAAACTAAGGAGCCAGCCGTCGAAGGCCCAGCCACGCGCCTGCTCTGGCGAGCTCGCTACAAAGGGACAGGAAACACCACGGGCATCTCTCCGTGTCCCCTCAGCCCGGCCACCGCGTCTGAACCAAACTGCCACCACGGCTGAAAAGAGTCACCCTCGTCCACATTCCTAAAGGAGGAGTAAAAGGGAGTGAGCGCCTTTCGAGGCTGTCGGTTTCCTGGTGAAAAGGGTACCTGTGGACGCCGGTCTTGCCAGGTAAATAAAACACCTCATCGGTGGGAAAATGAGTCTCTTCCAACAAGTCAACACAGGTGCTCCCGACACAGGAGGAGCTGTTTTCCTTCCCTTTTACAAGTCACTCCCAGGGTCACGTCTGGGCCCCCGCCTGCCTCTCAATGGAGTGTCACCTGGCACTTGTTAGGCATTAAGTTTCCTTATCAATAACGGCCTGTCTTGCCGCTCAGCCTGCTGCAGGCACCTGTGAGGCAATAAAAGGCCTCGGGCCCCAGTCAAGGGACCAACCTGCCCCACACACTCACATCAAAGCAGCTGGATCCTCCAGGAAGCCAAATATTGGCCATAAAAGTGAGCGCGGATGGGGGTGCGGGTGAATGGGGCTTTGTCACCCCTCGGGTGGCCTGTCGGCTGTGGGCCTTTCGGCGGACGCTGAGAGAGAGCGAGCAGGCCGGTGGGTGTGGGCACTGGACCCGGATGCACAGTGAGACCTCGGGCAGACCCCGGGCCAGGTCCTCCCACCTCCGGTGCACGCATGCGTGTGCGTGTGCACGTGTGCGCACTGTATGCATGTGTGCGGCACGTGGGGTGTGCATTTCGTGTGTGCGTGTGCGTGCCCCATGGCATCATGCCTGACCTCTAACCCCGAGTCAGTGGTCACTTCCGGCCCTTGTCTTCTCCAGTTCCTGTCACTGCTGCTCTGACCGCAGCTGCTCCGGGGACCTGGCCCCGTAACCCCCGCCCCCCGCCCCCTGTGCCAGGCCACCCACCTGTCAGTGACCAGATTCAGAGGCCTGACCCTGAGCCGCTTGTCCCAACACCTGCACGGAGACAGGCTGCCAGTCAAGGCTCGTCACACCTGTCAGCAGCAGCTCAGAGCACAGAGTCCCACTCCTGGGATCCATGTCCCCCGCTGAAGGGGCATGAACACCCGACCTGGACAAACCCTGGGCGACAGCGCCATCTGGTGGCAGCTCCTCCTCGGGCCTCCCCCAGCTCTGGTCCCCAAACCAGGAGAGCAGCACCTGTGGGAGGGACATGCCAGCTCCCAGCCACACAGCCTGACACAGTTATGGCGCAAGCTGCGTCCCCAGAAATACGCGTCTGCCCCAGCCCCCACCACCTGTTCCCTGTTTGGAAATGGGGTGTCTGCAGATGTCCAGGTAAGCGAGGGTCATCCTGGAGTGCAGGGGCTTGGGTCTCGCTGAGAGGAGTGGACACGGAGCAAGGCCGTGTGACAGCCGGAAGAGCCATGCTGGGGGGGCAGGATGGACGCCTCGCCCCAAGGGGCCACCCCGCCCGGGCGCTCCGGTGAGCTCTGTCTTTCCGGCGAGAGCCCAGGGGATGGCCGCGCCCAGGTGCCACCACCACAGCCCGCGGCAGCCACAGAGGGGCTGTGAAGGGGCAGAGGAGCCTCTTCAAAGTCTCCATGCTCGTGAGTCCTGTCGTGAAGGGCGGGCAGCTGGGGAAGCTGGCAGGGCTCCACTGACGTCACCCTCGAGAGAAGGGTGGCGTTCGATGCCCAAACAGCCCCCGCGCTGGGACGGGCGGGAGAGGGGACACCGCACAGCTCGGTGCAGGTGAACAGCGTTTAAGACGGCGGCCGACACGAAACCCGTGATAGAAACAGGCCCAGGGCTGGCAGGCTGACCCCTCGCCTCGGCCCCGACAGCCCTGCCTGGCGCCCGCCCCGCACCCATCTGCGAACAAATCCGTGTGGCTTTTCTTTGCCAGGGAAAAGTGACAACCTCCATCAACCCAGAAGTCAGGGCTCCGGGGCGTTGGGGAGGCGGTAACAAGCCTGGGTCCTTTGCTGCGCCGCGGAAAGCGGCCGGGCTGGTGGCCACGGCAGGATCCGACACCACGGTCAGGGAGGCTCGCGGTCACCGCGGTGCACTTGTGGGGGGCGGCCTGCCCGCAACGCTCTGTGCCCCAGATTCGTGCTTCGCCCCGCGGCCTCTGTGGGTGTCCGCGCCCCCGCCAGTCCCCTGCGGGTTAAGTTCCGGCACAGCCGGACTCAGGGGTGGGCATAGGGGCAACGACACAGGGCACCTCCGTCTGAGGTTCCGGTGGCCGAGTCCCCGCCAGGCCCCACGAACCTCGGGCGTTGTCACGCGGCCCGAGCACCCTCCCTGGCGACGTGGTGCACGTGGCTTTGGTCCAAGCGGGGCCGGGCGCTGGGCAGCGCTGTCCGCCCGCAGTCAGGCTGAGGGACAGCTGTGACGCCCCGGCAGCTCCGGGGCCCCCGGGCAGGGACAGGCGTCCGGCGTCGGTGTGGTCGAGAATTAACTTGCAGCGAGGGGCCGGCCCCCATCCCGCAGCTGGCGATGAGGGTGGCTATGGGGAAAGGCCGCAGTCCCCTGCCAGCCCAGCCGCTCCGCCCGCCCCGGCCGCGTGGCCGCCCCGCCGTCCCTCTGCTGGCCCCGGGGCTGCTCCGGCCTCTCCCCACTGCACACGGCAGCCCCGCGCTTTCTGGCCAAGATGCATCACAAGCCAGCTTTGCAAAATGACGATCCTTTGGGGTGCTGTTCTAAGCTGAAGCCCTGCGGACCCGACGCCACAGCCCGTGAGAAGCCAGTGGCTGAGAGGGCCCCTGGGCCAGCCGGCCCAGCCAATGCCGGCCAGGGCGTCTGCAGAAAGCCCCGTGCTCCCAGCGTCCCTCACCGGGCGCCACTGTGCCCTGGGCCGAAGTCCCCATCTTCCCACAGCTCCTGCTCTGGCTGCAGCCAGTGGGGGGCACCAGCTGCATCTAAAGGAGTTTGCGGGTTGGGTTAGAGACCTCATGCCCCTCAGAGGGCCGCAGGACTCCCTCTGCTCCAGGCCTAGCCCTAGCCCCAGCCTGGACCAGCTGTGGTCCCGCCCCTCCGGGGACCTGGGCCAAGGGCGAGCCGAGGCCGCCCCCTGGTGACGTGAGGGGTCACTGCACGGGGGAGGCCCTGCCCCCGTCAGTCCTCTGGTTTCTGGCTCCCACCAGCCCCGGGTGAATATTCTGCTCTGGGTCCACTTTATTGAAACAACAAAGCAGTATTTTATATTATCGGTACATTAAAATAACCGCAAGTGTTTAACAGATGTTTTATTGAAAGATACAACTTATACTTATGTTCACTTCTCATTGCACCGAAAATGTGTTTACCATATACATACATAATTGCACATGGTCTGATATAACATGTTATATAAACCATAGAGAATATGCTGATTTTAATTTTATGTTTTAGGAAAACAAAATCAGCCCCAACGTAGCATGTGGGCATGACAATGACTTTGCCCTAGGTCTGGCGAATGTGTGGCGAATGTGACATGCCAAAGGGACACAGCCCGCTGCTCCCTGCACAGGGGCCATGCTGGAGGGGTGGGGGCTTCTCCAGGGCAGTCGGAGGCGGCCGCATCCTGGAGACCCTCTGCTCTCCAGTCGAGGTCAGGGCCGGCTGCAGGAAGATGGACGTACCACCCACCCACCCCCACCTGCACTCCCGCCTGCAGAATGCAAACAGAGCCCCCTAAGGGTGGTTCTAACGTACACAGTTGGGACGAGCCATGCATGGTTCGCTCGTTCAGGGAGAACGAGTCCCCTTGCGGGTGGGCCCCGTTCCAGGAGCGGGGGACAGGAAGCAGACAGGAAGCAGGAGCTGCTGGGCCTGCGCAGGGCATAGGGGCGACCATGCTAGGGGCGGCCAGGGGGAGGCACCCCCACTGCTGGTCAGGAGGGCACAGCCGTGCACAGTGGGCGAGTGTCCCCAGGGGTAGGGGGCACGGTGCAGAGCTGGCGGTAGGAGAGGTGCCATCGCAGACAAGGATCCAGCCAGGTGTGGGTGTCACTGCATGGACTGGGATGACCCCACGGGGGTGCTGACCCTCCCTCCTCCCTCACCCCCGACAGCACACCCCACAGTCGTCGTGGGAACACAAGTAGGGCAGCAGGAAGCTGTGGGGATGGGAGGTCTTGTGGGGACCAAGAGAGACGGGTGGAGTGGGGTGAATCCTGGAGGTGCAGACACGTCTCAGAACAGAGCCGGGTGTCAGAAACCCTGTGCACGCGGCAGCCCCTCACGTCCCCCACCCAGAAAGCTACGGCGTCCTGCACGGAAGAATAAAACACCTCGAATGATTCCCGCTTCTTCCAAGTCTCCTCTGAAATCTGGAAAGGAGACAGAAAGGACAAATGGACAGCAAGTCCTCGCTGGCCACGGAAGGGGTGAGAGCGGCAGCGGCCACGGCCCGCCAGCGAAGGACCGCGTCCGGCCTCAGAGCCCCGCCCCGCAAAGCGTCGGCCATCGAACGCCACGCTTTCCTCAGTCTGCATGGCAGCTGCCAGAACCTTGCAAACGTTTTTTGAAGCGGAGTTGCAAAATACTCAGATCCACGGTGAGCCAGCAGGTCTGCACATAATTTTCCAGATGAAAAATGAAAATAAGAATGCTACTTTGAGTTGGGGTGGGGCTCGACTTCCACACGATTTTAGTAAGACCAGGTTTTCGCCTGGAGGCTCCAACTAAGAACAGAATTTTAATTTTCCCAGAGTCGGGTTAATCTTGAATCCCAGCAGCCTAACCTTGCTAAGCGGTAATAATCATCTCTAACACTGTTTCAAATTCCTCAGGGCCATTGTCATCTCTGATCGCTCCCTGTGCTCCTGCACAGACGACGTAGCGTTGGTAGACGTGACCCGTCGCGGAGGTGGCGAACTGAGGCGTGAGGTCATTCATCACGGCGAGAGAGGGACCAGGCCCAAACAGGCAGGATCCAGTCTCCAGCCTCGCACTGACCCAGCCCACGTGGAACACGTGACATACGCTCACCTGGACGTGGCCTGGAGCTGGTTACAGGCAGTCAGGGATTAGAGGTCGGGGGAGAGGGCAGGAGTCCCCGACATTGTTGGCGCATTTAGAATAGTCTGGGGAGCTTCATGAAGTCCTAGAGCCGCATGCCAGACTGAACAAGCGAGAACCTCGGCGGGACGCACACCAGCTCCTGGGAGCGGCGGCCGGGGCCGAGGGCCACCAGAACCAGCCCGGAGACTGCACGGTCACTGTCCCAGAGCCTCTGAGACTGTCCTTGGCCTGACTCCGTCCTCGCCAGGGCCACGCGCATCCACACGGGGCATCTAGGAGGGTGGTCTGAACGGTCGGCGCGCACTCCGCACACACGGCACCTGCACCGCCGCCTGTGCCGCCGCCTGCGCCGCCGCCTCTGCCACTTTGTTCTCCAGGAATCATGAGCAAACCTTATTCTAAAATCCTGTTTGCAGAGCTTCAATACACTTCAGTTGTTGAAAGCTCTTTACCTTTTTTTCCCTTGATATATATAAGAAATATATACGTGCGTTTTGCAACAAATGTAGTCAATACAGAAAGTATAAAGAAAAAAGCTCAGAAGTCAAAGCCCCACCCAGGAATGGCCCGCCTGGCACGCAGCCGCCATGCACAATTGTTCTGAACTTTTATTATATGTTTTCCAGACTTTCATTATGTGTTTTTCCACCAGAATAAGGTGACATTGTGCATTCTGTCTGCGGCCAGCTCTATTCACCTGACAACATTTACTGCAGGCTCCAGGTGAGCTGTTGCAGGACGTAACCGTAAATGAGGCCCCCGGTCCCCGTGTCCTAATAAATATTTGCACCCGAGTCAGTGAGTGTGTGCTGGGAGACGGAGGCCAACGCGGTGCCACCCCTCGGCCCCTCCGAGTCCCACGCGTGGCCCCCGAGGACTACAAGCCCTGGTCTTGACGGAGCAGATGGTCGCCGTGGCAGCACGGTGGTGCCGGCCCCATCGCCACGTGGGAGGTCAGGACATCACCACTCAGCAGCGCCTCCCTGCCCGCTGGCCCCGCCGGTCACCCCTCACGTCGCCGTTCTGAGGATGGGGGTCGTGGACGTAGCGTCTGCACACTTTGCCCCAGTGTGGACGGGCACGTAGATGTGCCTTGTGGGTGGAGGAGAGAGCCGCCGAGGACAATAGACTCAGACTTGGACTCGGGCTCGGCACCTTCCGCTCACGGCACCCGCCCCAACCCGCCGTTTCTGCCTGGGGCCGTTAGAAGAAGGTCCTGTTCTCTAACACAGAATTTTTGTATGTTTTTTCACAAAAGTCCCAGGCAAAGTCAACGGCATTTAAACGCTTCTTCGCAGGAGCTCTGTGCGAGCGCATTGGCTTAGCCGGGCGTTCCCCGGCGGTGTCCACTGTGGCGGCCACGCGGCTGGTCCCGCTTTGCAGCAGAGTCCCCGCGCTGTCAGATGTCTGGGCACACCTGGAAGACCGTGCGGGAGTGGGCAGCGTGGCTTCTCCAGCAGCCTGGAGCCGGGGGTCCTGCCCAGGCCCCGTCCTTGCACCAAGAGCCCTGGATATTGATGATGCGGCCTGATTGGCAGGTTCTCACGCCAGACTCCCGCTCCGACCCCGCGACCCCCGCCGGCCACCGGGACCCGCCTGCACGCCAGGGCACCGCTCACGGGCGCCATGCTGTTGGCCAAACGTGTGAGCCGGGTCCTCTGAGGGCCTCCATGCCCGGCACACCAGGTTCGGGCAAAACACAGCTCCGAGGCCTTCGGGACAATGGGAACGCAATTCACGAGAAGGCTCTGGGCCTGGCCGTGGGCTCGCTCTCTGCGAAGCCTGTCGCCAGCCCTGGAACCAATCACCTGCCCGGGAAAGAGCCACCTCTTCCCTTTCCTGAGTCCCCAGCTCACCCTCCGATCCCCCATCCCATGATAGAAGCCAAACCATCTCTGTCACAGCATCTCTCCTGGGACATAATCTGCCCCCTGCTGCTATTTGGGTCACCGTCATGCTCTTGGGGACATTTCAGGCTCTGGGCCCTCAGGAAGAGGCGGTGGCCGCTCATGTCGTGTTGCTAGAACCGCCCACCAGGCAGGCCCTCCCGGGAGGGGCAGAGCCCCCCACAGACCCCACCGCTCCTGCGTCCACCGCGCACGACACGGGAGATGGCACTGCAGGTTCAGGGAGGGTGCCGGGCACAGCGTGCAGGGACGCAGCCGGGCGCCCAGTGGGACCACCCCTGTTCTTGTCACCCGTGATGGCTCCCTGTCCTCCTCGCACGGCCCCGGCCCCGGGCCGGCTCCCGTGCGGTGGGCTCCGACCCCCACGCCTCCCCTTCTGGTGGCACCTCTGAATCTGGTGCCCAAAGCAGCTGGGAGATGCTCACTCCCGAGCGCCTGCGGGATGTGGCCTCGGGCGATGCCCTCCACCGTGGGACGTGCTTCACGTGGCTCCGGGGTGCCACCTACGGACTCAGCACAGGAGAATCTAGTCCCAACAGAACGTTCCGTAAATAAAGGCCCCCCCTCAAGGAAACACATGTGAACACGGTCAACACCCACCGCCCGCCTGACTCTCCGTTCCAGGCCCTGAGACCCACCCTTCTCAGCCTCTGGAGGCTGGGAAGGGAAGGTGCTCAAGGCACCCTGCCAGGCCACCACCCGGGGCCACCTCCCAGGGCCACCACCCAGGGCCATCATCTGGGGCCACCACCCAGCTGGCCACCACTCAGGGGCTGCCCCACCTGGGGCCACCACCCAGGGCCACCACCCAGGGCCACCACCCAGGGCCGCCACCCCAGGCCACCTCTAGCAGCCGTTCCCCAGGTGGGACAATATTTCAAGGGGTCCTTGATTCCTCCCTGGATATCCCTTTAGTCGGTTGTTCCCACTTGACCCCCAGCCGTCCCCTGCTGGCGGTTCTTGTCGGCGTCTAAGTGCCGCGACGTGACCGGCACCGCAGCAGCCGACCGTCCTTACGCCGACGCTGACCGCCCCTCCGCTTACTCCCTGGCGCGGGCCTGCAAGGTGTCTTCTGATTCACTCCGACTCCTGGTGGACAGGGCTGGAGACGCCCCCTCCGGTGTCCCTGGAAACTGCAGGCGGGGTCAGCTGTCCAGCCCTGGCGCTCCCCCAGGCTCCAAGCTGCAAGGACCCCAGACTCCGGGTGGGTGAGGGGCCGGCCTTCCTGCCGCCCCCAACCCCCTCTCTCGGCTGGGCCGGCGCTCCTCTGCCCGCCTGCACCATTTCCACAGAAGCCAGACTGTTTTCAACACCACCAGCTACGTTACACGAAGCTCAATTTCATGTGCCAGAATTATGCTCAACAAACAAAACGTATTTTTATTATATAAATAAAGAGCATATTCCAGAAAATGTCAGGCCTGTCATCACGAACACCTGGATCTCATTTCCAATATCGGCTAAAATTTGAACCATCAACTTTATAATTGAAAAACATCTTTATTTTTTTCACCCTGGGGAGTAGAGGCGGTTCTTGATTGTCTTCAAAGAATGTCTTGTAGTATTATGCACGTTTAGAAACACATTATAAGTTGTGAGTCTCAAGCCAAAAAGTGCTTTTCGAAAGCATATGAGGATCCATTGAACTCTGTGTGTGTGTGCGCGTCTAAGCGTGTGTGTGTGTCCGCGGGTGTGTATGCAGAATGAGAATAAGTTTGCAGTTCCAGATGAATCTTAGGATCGGCTTGTCAATTTTTATCAAAAAAAAAAACAAAAAAAAAAACCGGCAGGCATTTTGACTGGATTTTCATTAAAACTGTAGATTGATTAGAAGAGAGTTGACATTTTAACAATATTGCATCTTCTGATCCATGAGCAAAGTCTATCTTTTCGTTCATTTAGATCGTCTTTAGTTTCTCTCAGCAATGATTTACAGTTTCCTTTGTACAGGATTTCATATGTTTTGCCATGTTTATCCCCAAGCGTTTTGTATTTTTATGCTATTGTAAATGGGACTGATTGCATTTTTATTTCAATTTTTCAGTGTTTGTTGCTAGTATATAAATATAGTGTATTTTGTATATCGATCATGCATCCTACAATGTGCTAAACCCGCTCATTTATTCTGGTGGCTTTTTTGTAGATTCCGTTGCGCCTTAGTGCCTATAAATAAAAATAATTTTACTTCTTCTCTCTGGATATATTTATAAGTACATAAATAATACCTCTTATTTCTTTTTTCTACCTAACTATTCTGGCTGGGGCTCCCAGTACATGCTGAATAGAAACATTGTAAGCAGGTGCCCCGCCTGATGGTGGGCGGAGCCTCCGCCGCACGATGTCCCCGCAGTGTTTTCAAAGGCGCCTTTGCCAGGTTCAGGGAGCGTCCTCCTGTTCCTTTGCCTGGAGGTGGGACTGTTGCTGTTGTTTTCTTAATCAAGAGTGGGTGTTAATTTCTTTCAAAAGCTAATTCTGCACACATTGAGATGACCGTATTCTTTTTTTCTTACTTTTTTAATATGGTGATTTACATTGTCTGACTTTTGACTATTAAACCAACTTTGCATTTCTGTGCTTGTTTTTAACCATGAATTGACCTATTCCATCTCAATTACCATACAAGAAAGTGAACAAATTGCAGAAACTAGTCAGGCAAGCAACGGGGCCGGAAGTTACCAAGGCGATGGCACCGCCCGTGGGAAGATTTGTAAAAGCAGTTTGCACATCAAGCGGCCAGCATCCCACGCATGAACTCGGGTGGTGCTGATGACAGGGGTGACACCAGAGTCCGAGCCCCGCGTCATCGTCCGGCACAGTGGGCCGTGGTGTGCGCCGGGGCTCGGGGACACCTTGTGACCAGCAGGCCTTCCCAGCTGAGGGCCCGTGACTCCCGCCTGGAGACAGCGCCTGAAGGGTCTGGAACAGGTAGGGAACCTGGGCGTAAGGCGCGGCGGGGTTGGGCTTCTCCGGGCGCTGAGCGAGGCTCGCTGCTGTGTTAACGCGCTTGCTCTCCCAGCATCTCCGCGGGGTACACACGAGCACACGCATCTCACAGGCGGGGGATCTGAGCCTGGGGGCTTTAGGTAACTTGCCCAAAGTCGGAGGGAAAAGTTATTGTCGAAGCCTGAATTCGAACCCTGGTCCTGAGTCCGAACCTGCACAAGGAAGGAAAGAATAAGGAAAGGGTGCAGCAGGCTCGGGGTGTCCTCCAGCTCGGGGTGCGCGGGCTGCTCCCGGCAGGTTGTGGGGGTGCGGGCGGGCAGGCGAGGTCGACGTGGCTCGCGGCGCTAATCTGCAGAGGTCCAGCGGCCTGGGCTCTGATCTGCATAAGGAAACGGGGTCTCTCACGCTTCTCGGGAAGGATCCCTGCACCCCTCGCCCTCAGGCCGGCTTGGCGCCCGCCGAGCCCTGCCGTCCCCCGCGTGCACACCAGGGGGCGCCCCGCCCGCACGGACGGAGCCCCGGCCGCCCGCGCGGCCCCGCGTCAACGTTTCTAAGGGCCCTGGTTTAGAAACGAGCCCGTTTGTGGGCTCGTCCCTCGGGCTGCGGTCTTCCCTTCGCCGTCAGGGCAGAGCGGAGACCTCCCCCAGGAACGCGCAGGGGGCCCCCTCCCCGAGGACGAGGACGAGGACGAGGCTGGGCTGGCCCCGGCTCTCCCGAGGGTCAGCTCCCGGCGACAAGCCTCGGCCCCAGCCGGGCCCTTGACCAGAACCCGGCCTTGCAAACCAAGCGGACGTCGGTGCCAGGCTCCTGGACCGGGAATGTCAGCGGCCACGCCGGGCTCCGGAGCGGCCTGGCGGCCCGTGGTCTGTCCACCGGCGGAACCCGCTCTGGGGCGCGTAGCCCAAGGGGGAAAATCTTCAGTGTGGGAAATCGCTCTACAAGAGACGTTCGCCGAGCGCCATTCCTAAAAAAAAGTAGCTCGAAATTCGGGGGCCTTAACACAGGGGCGAGCCGAGCGCGTCCGCGGCCAGCACAGCCTGCGGACATCGAGGCCGCGTCTCGGCGCAGGACGCGCG
>NW_024340700.1:6332470-6337739 GCF_902729225.1 Pteropus medius | reverse complement strand
CCACCCCCTCCCCGCCGCTCTCCCTGCCCCTTATTCGCCTGCAGCCCGCGGCCCGCGCTGGGAGCAGCTTTGCCTCCGAGGGGCTGAGAAGCAGTCTGAAGACGGCTCTGTCAGGCCACGTGGAAACTACGAGAAGTCGGAGTCCTTGTCACCAACAGAGGTCTGAACCCCATGGACAAACACTTGCGAATGTTCGCTTTCTCTCGCTGTCTAAGTGCCTAAGGTGTCCCCAATGTCGCCTGTGTCCGGTGAAGACCACGGTGCTTTCTCTCCCAGGCCGACCTCTGCGGGCGAGGCCGTGTCCCCCCCTCCACGCTCCCAGTCAGGCTGCTGCCTCCCCACGGGGACGAACCCCTCGACAAGGACACAGAGGTGGGCGGGCACTGACCTGCTGACCGAGTTCTTCTGGCCCCTCAGCCGGCAGGGTCAGGGGTCCCAGGGCCGGTCTGTCCACCACCCCTTAGGGAAGGGAGCTCTGGGTGCGTGCAGGACGCGTTTTCCTCAAGGAGCCGGGCCGTGGTCTGGACGGGGGCAGGTGGGGCAGTGTGGGGAAGGACGTGGCTCCAGAACAGAGACGCAGAGGGACCGGGACGAAGCCGGTATCTGTTTCGGAAGGCTATGCCTTCCGCCGCCAACGCCGGACAGGGTTGACGGTGACGTGACACCATTCCCAGGCTCATCCCTTCACGTGGAATGAGGTACTGTGATAAGATCTGATAATACACTGTGTTTGGTTTTGCTTTATTTTTTTTTCCCCAGTTGTCAAAAGAATAATTTCTCATCTTGCGTTTTTTCTTCCATAACTTTTTCCGTAAATCCTTGGCACACGCTGCCGCTCTTCCACTGGAGGCCACACCCCGACACGGGGACCCGAAGCGAGTGAACGGGAGATGCTGGGGGCGGGCGCCTCCCTCAGCCGGCCGGGCTCCAGGCGGAGCAGGAAGCCCAGGGCCCCTCCGCGTCTGGGTCCAACCTCCGCAGCCGGGAGACAGAAGCTAGAATGCAGTTTAAAGGTCCTGGGCAGGGCAGACCTGAGAGGACACTGCGACGTGTGACAGCGTCTTCCTCAGATTTCAGAGGTGATCGGTTCACGATCAGAAGTCACTACACACGTGAGAATTCAGCAGAGAGGGTGAGAAACTCGGCTGAGGTGACGAACCACAGTCAGACCCATAACGGTGACACATGTCGTGTTCCAGGGAATCGGTTTTTAACCTACGTTTTTAAATAAATTTAAGGCCGAGAACATAAGAAAGTAAAACTGTCATAACTGCAGGTTGATCTTTGGAAGAACCAAAGGAAACTTCCGGATAGAAAATGTGCGACTGAAATTAGTCATTCAGGGCACCTGTTAAACGGAGTATTAGATGACTCCATCCGCAGCTGAAGGTCTCTCCAGGGACTGCTTCACACGAGTGCTTACACGGCACAGACACGGGAATGAACTCAGCCCCGTTGAATCAAGAACTTCCATCGAAATACAGTATTATGAGACAGGAGAAGGAAACAAGCCACAAGCCAGGACATCTCTGCGACCCACGTCACAGACACACGGGACAAACAGCCGCACACGGCGTGAGCCAGCGACGGGGGCACCTGACGGACAGCGGGCGGGGCGTCCACACACACTCCCGAAAGGCCACTTCGCCTCGTCACGAGCGGAGGAAACGATTAAAGCCACAACGAAGCCAGATGTCACATTCCGCAGCTCTGCAGAGAACGACCCTGTCGGTGAGGACAGGGGACCAGAGAGGTCAGCGGTCCCGCCACATGCGACCACTTGGCACAGGGGGAAGCTGAGCAGGGGGTCGCCGCCGGCCAGCAGCCCCCAGCCCGCCTGAGACAGCCCCGTGGGTGTGGGGACAGCAGCGGGCAGTGTGTGGGGTGAGTGGCCACAGGCAGGAGGAGATGCTGGCTCCCTGCAGCCATAGGACTCCATGGCACACGCGTGCACTGACCACTGACCACCACTCCACATGTTGGGGCGATGACCGCAGACGGCATCCGGAGGGCCGGCTGGCTGCAGGCTGGTGTGACTGGCCCCCACTCCCACTCCGAGGGCGGGGACAGGGCGGGCGGGGGAGGGGAGGGGAGTGCTGTGCGATCCAACCCCAGTCCCCGTGGGCCAGAGCCGGCCCCACTGCCACCCCGCCCTTGGCGCCTCCCCTCCGCGCCCCCTCCTCAGGAACGAGGTCCCCTCCAGCCACCAAGGCACACACGCGGGGGAGCGGTCCTCTGTCCTCCTGCTCAAGGACACGCAGGGCCAGCACCTCTGCTTTGCGGCCCGGAGTCGCCCGAGGTGGCAGCACCCCGCTCCCCGAGCCCGTGCCCTTCTCCGCCGTGGGGACACCCCACCAGGCCGTCAGTGCCTGGGGCTCTGCGCCCTCTTCCTCACCCTGCCTCACGCCATCCCTTCCAACCTCCGTGACACTACAGCTGGCTCACATCACGGAGGGCGTTCCTGTCACTCGGCACCCCGAGGGCTGACGCCGGCCGCCTAGGCTGGGGACTGGCACCTTGTCTCTCCCGTGGGCCACACCGGCCCCTCACACCTACCTGCACACGTGCTGTCCCTGCCCCAGGGCTGCGTGCTCAGTCGCCCTCCCAGACCCCGCAGAGGCGCCAGGGGAAGGGAGCCGGCGTCCAGCTCTGCAGCCTCGGGCAGGGCCGCCTGTCTGCACGCACAGCGCTGTCCGCAGCGAGCCCGGCCCCCGGGCACTGGGGCCCTGGGGGGTGCGTGTCCCTCCCACCAGCACGGGAGCATCTGGGGGTCTTTGAAGTCACAGACCCTGCTGAGGGCCACACGCACAGAGGGTGGCACGGAGCCCGGACTGGGGGAGCCCGGGGCTGCTGGTCGACCCCTCAGAGAGCGGAGCCGCACGTCCTTGGCCTCCGTCGCCAGCGTTGCGTGTACGCGAGGAACGCCCGCTGCGGTCAGCGTCGCAATCTTTTGTCGTTACCCCTACTTTTAGCAATTAAAGCGTAATAAAGAACACGTCTACCACCCTTCGTTGGAGCCCAGCCCTCCCTGCAGACCTGCGCCTCGCGCCCACACCCCCCTCGGGGACGGGAGAGTCGGCTCTGAGAGACGCCTGAGGGACCCCCGCCGTCACTGAGGGGCCCCTTCCGTGCGGGTCTGTGTGACGGCCCACGTCCCCTCGCCCCACGCCAGCTCTGCCCGGGTTCGTGTCACGAGGCGGGCGGGTGACGTCGCTCAGTCGCCCAAAGCTTCCGCTGCCGAAGGCCCTTCTGCTCCAGTCGGCTCCACGGCCTCATCCTAAGAACTCCACACTCGTTAAGTCATGCGATCCTTCCAACCTCTCCATGAGGGGAGCACCTTTTGGGGGACCAGCTCAGAGATAGAGCAACTGAGGCACCGAAGGCCTAACGTCCCACAACTCGGGGCACCACGCCGAGGTCCAGGGGGCGCCACACCGAGGTCCAGGGGGCCATGCCGAGGTTCAAAGCTGGCGAGCGGCTCCGCCCACCCTGTGGCTGCGGCTGTGGCTGGCTCCCGACGAACCACTGACCTGGTCCTCTTCGACCCTAACGCCGCGCCCTGGGCTCTCGCAGGCGGAGAGGACATATTACCATGTGCTAACGACCCCGAGCACCGAAGGGCTCCTGCCCAGGGTGGCCCCGCTCACGCGGCTTTAAACAGTTGCCTTGCGGTTCAGGCCTCGCCAAACCGGCCAGCGCGGTGCTGGGGAGGCAGGGCCAGGAGCCGGCTCACAGGCCAGAGCTGAAAGGGAGGCGTCTGACCTTGGGGACAACCGCGACCCCCGCTGGCCTGGCGAGCCTCCAGCAAGGCGTCCCCGTCCCGCACACAGGCATCCCCTGGAGAGTTTCAGACGAGAGGGACTCCGAGCCCCTCCCCATGTCGGAGCCCTGTGACCGTGTCTGAAGGGGAAGGGCTGGCAGGGGCCAGTACTTTCTGGACTCGCTCGGGCCTTCCGGGCCGAGAGACTCGGGAAGTCAGGGCACAGCGAGCAGGCCGGCCGCTGATGAAGACCGCCCGGGACCCCCGGCCGGTTACACGGACGTCACTGCACCCGCCGCCCCCGGCCACGGGCCCACCTCCAGGGCCGCCCGGCCCTCCGCGTGCCCCATCCAGGGCCCCTTTTCCTGCACAGTGCTTGCCCCGGGTGCTATTTTTAACCAGATTAAGAGTCGGAGCGTCGTGGGGAGTAGGGAGTGCCCCACTCTGCGGTCTGCTTCAGTCTTACGCTGCTCGTTTTTATCCCGAGTTTGGGCGGCAGCTGGCTCCGTGTCCTTTCCCATGGTGAGAAGTGCACGGCATGTAGCCCTGAGGGACAGCCGAGCTCTTGGGGTCCCCTCCTGAGCACAGGGCATTATGGAATGAGCAGGCGTCCCCCTCAGCCATGGGCAGGAATCCTCCGACTTGTCACCCTGTATCGGCGATGAAGCGGACCCTTTCCGTGACGTCCTGCCCTGGCTGCCGCTCACGGGATGATTGGAAATACATATTTCTCCTGGGATGTTGCTCAGTTGCTTAGTGCCTGAGCTTCTAACTCAAGCCTGTTCCAGCTGAAAGACACGCGGGTCCCCTCGGGAGCCCACGGCTTCATGAGTCGCCCGCACGCACAGGTGTTCCGGTCCCCCGAGGCGTTCCGAGGAAGTCTCCAGAATGCTGACTGTGCCATGAACCAGTGGCCGTGTCTCCCCCACTCAGAATAAACTGAAGGAAGTGAGAACAGCCCACAGAGAACAAGACGAGGCCACTTAGTGCCAAGGTGGCTGTCGAGCAGCTGCCAACCTGTCACCCTTTACCTGGCCTCCTGGCCGGGCGCCCAGCAGGAAGCGAGTCTTTGAAGACGGCGGTCTCCGGGGAGGCGAAGCCCCTGCTGGCAGGCGAGGGGGCCGAACGGGCCGCTGCTGCCGGGAGCCTCCGGGCTGAACCGGTCACTGTGCCAGCTCAGGGACGCATGTCCCCGTTCAAACACGTCGCATTAAAACGCAAAGAAAAACATACGCAGAGAACTTTCCACAAGGAGCCAGACTTGATCGAGAGAGGAAAGTGACCCAGCAACCGACAAAGACCCAGCGTCCGGAACCTTCTCTGATGAGCGGCAGCGAGCTCGTGCGTCTGGCGGGCCTGGGTCGCTGGGGTGCTGACGACTCCCGTGCGATGTTGTCACCAAACCAGGTGCTGCACAGGGACAAGGCCCGGGAGCAGCCCGCGAGGGCTCGTGGTCCGACTGGGGACATGATGACCCCGAGCACGCTGGCTGCCAACACGGCACCAGCG
>NW_024340700.1:6304418-6332459 GCF_902729225.1 Pteropus medius | reverse complement strand
GCCCCACTGCCACCCCGCCCTCGGCGCCTCCCCTCCGCGCCCCCTCCTCAGGAACGAGGTCCCCTCCAGCCACCAAGGCACACACGTGGGGGAGCGGTCCTCTGTCCTCCTGCTCAAGGACACGCAGGGCCAGCACCTCTGCTTTGCGGCCCGGAGTCGCCCGAGGTGGCAGCACCCCGCTCCCCGAGCCCGTGCCCTTCTCCGCCGTGGGGACACCCCACCAGGCCGTCAGTGCCTGGGGCTCTGCGCCCTCTTCCTCGCCATCATCCCTTCCAACCTCCGTGACACTACAGCTGGCTCACATCACGGAGGGCGTTCCTGTCACTCGGCACCCCGAGGGCTGAGGCCGCGCCCTGTGCGCTGGCCGCCTAGGCTGGGGACTGGCACCTTGTCTCTCCCGTGGGCCACCCCGGCCCCTCACACCTGCCTGCACACGTGTTGTCCCTGCCCCAGGGCTGCGTGCTCAGTCGCCCTCCCAGACCCAGCAGAGGTGCCAGGGGAAGGGAGCCGGCGTCCAGCTCTGCAGCCTCGGGCAGGGCCGCCTGTCTGCACGCACAGCGCTGTCCCCAGCGAGCCCGGCCCCCGGGCACTGGGGCCCTGGGGGGTGCGTGTCCCTCCCACCAGCACGGGAGCATCTGGGGGTCTTTGAAGTCACAGACTCTGCTGAGGGCCACACGCACAGAGGGTGGCACGGAGCCCGGACTAGGGGGAGCCCGGGGCTGCTGGTCGACCCCTCAGAGAGCGGAGCCGCACGTCCTTGGCCTCCGTCGCCAGCGTTGCGTGTACGCGAGAAACGCCCGCTGCGGTCAGCGTCGCAATCTTTTGTTGTTACCCCTGCTTTTAGCAATTAAAGCATAGTAAAGAACACGTCTACCACCCTTCGTTGGAGCCCAGCCCTCCCTGCAGACCTGCGCCTCGCGCCCGCACCCCCCTTGGGGACGGGAGAGTCGGCTCTGAGAGACGCCTGAGGGACCCCCGCCGTCACTGAGGGGCCGCTTCCGTGCGGGTCTGTGTGACGGCCCACGTCCCCTCGCCCCACGCCAGCTCTGCCCGGGTTCATGTCATAAGGCGGGCAGGTGACGTCGCTCAGTCGCCCAAAGCTTCCGCTGCCGAAGGCCCTTCTGCTCCAGTCGGCTCCACGGCCTCATCCTAAGAACTCCACACTCGTTAAGTCATGCGATCCTTCCAACCTCTCCATGAGGGGAGCACCTTTTGGGGGACCAGCTCAGAGATAGAGCAACTGAGGCACCGAAGGCCTAACGTCCCACAACTCGGGGCACCACGCCGAGGTCCAGGGGGCCACGCCGAGGTTCAAAGCCGGCGAGTGGCTCCGCCCACCCTGTGGCTGCGGCTGCGGCTGTGGCTGGCTCCCGACGAACCACTGACCTGGTCCTCTTCGACCCTAACGCCGCGCCCTGGGCTCTCGCAGGCGGAGAGGACATATTACCATGTGCTAACGACCCCGAGCACCGAAGGGCTCCTGCCCAGGGTGGCCCCGCTCACGCGGCTTTAAACAGTTGCCTTACGGTTCAGGCCTCGCCAAACCGGCCAGCGCGGTGCTGGGGAGGCAGGGCCAGGAACGGCCATGAGTCAGAGCCGCGGGGCTCCGCCGTGACCCAGAGGGAAGCGGCCTTCGGTCAGCGGCCTCACCATGGCCGTGAGCCGTGAGCCACACCCTCCGATTTCAGCGTTTTGTTTCATTAGTAAAATGACGCTCCCTCTGCCAGAGCCCCTGGGTCCTCGCTCAGCTTAAACACCCAAACTAACAAACGCACGGGCGGTTTCGCCAGCCGCGAAGTGAGCCGCCTCCTCAAGCGGCTCGCGCCTCCCAGCATGAAGCTCTCAGAAACCCGTCCGTGACAGCCCACGCCACGGGAAGGCCACGCGAACACCTTCCATGGGAAACGCAGGTCCCTCCCCGACCTGGGATGGCTGGCGGCCCCGGAGCCTGAGCCGGCTCACAGGCCAGAGCTGAAAGGGAGGCGTCTGACCTTGGGGACAACCGCGACCCCCGCTGGCGAGCCTCCAGCAAGGCGTCCCCGTCCCGCACACAGGCATCCCCTGGAGAGTTTCAGACGAGAGGGACTCCGAGCCCCTCCCCGTGTCGGAGCCCTGTGACCCTGTCTGAAGGGGAAGGGCTGGCAGGGGCCAGTACTTTCTGGGACTCGCTCGGGCCTTCCGGGCTGGGGGACTCGGGAAGTCAGGGCACAGCAAGCAGGCCGGCCGCTGATGAAGACCGCCTGGGACCCCCGGCCGGTTACACGGACGTCACTGCACCCGCCGCCCCCGGCCACGGGCCCACCTCCAGGGTCGCCCGGCCCTCCGTGTGCCCCATCCAGGGCCCCTTTTCCTGCACACTGCTTGCCCCGGGTGCTATTTTTAACCAGATTAAGAGTCGGAGCGTCGTGGGGAGTAGGGGGTGCCCCACTCTGCGGTCTGCTTGAGTCTTACGCTGCTCGTTTTTATCCCGAGTTTGGGCGGCAGCTGGCTCCGTGTCCTTTCCCATGGTGAGAAGTGCACGGCATGTAGCCCTGAGGGACAGCCGAGCTCTTGGGGTCCCCTCCTGAGCACAGGGCATTATGGAATGAGCAGGCGTCCCCCTCAGCCATGGGCAGGAATCCTCCGACTTGTCACCCTGTATCGGCGATGAAGCGGGCCTTTTCCGTGACGTCCTGCCCTGGCTGCCGCTCACGGGACGATTGGAAATACATATTTCTCCTGGGATGTTGCTCAGTTGCTTAGTGCCTGAGCTTCTAACTCAAGCCTGTTCCAGCTGAAAGACACGCGGGTCCCCTCGGGAGCCCACGGCTTCATGAGTCGCCCGCACGCACAGGCGTTCCGGTCCCCCGAGGCATTCCTAGGAAGTCTCCAGAATGCTGACTGTCCCATGAGCCAGTGGCCGTGTCTCCCCCACTCAGAATAAACTGAAGGAAGTGAGAACAGCCCACAGAGAACAAGACGAGGCCATTTAGTGCCAAGGCGGCTGTCGAGCAGCTGCCAACCTGTCACCCTTTACCTGGCCTCCTGGCCGGGCGCCCAGCAGGAAGCAAGTCTTTGAAGACGGCGGTCTCCGGGGAGGCGAAGCCCCTGCTGGCAGGCGAGGGGGCCGAACGGGCGGCTGCTGCCGGGAGCCTCCGGGCTGAACCGGTCACTGCGCCAGCTCAGGGACGCATGTCCCCGTTCAAACACGTCGCATTAAAACGCAAAGAAAAACATACGCAGAGAACTTTCCGCAAGGAGCCAGACTTGATCGAGAGAGGAAAGTGACCCAGCAACTTACAAAGACCCAACATCCGGAACCTTCTCTGATGAGCGGCAGCGAGCTCGTGCGTCTGGCAGGCCTGGGTCGCTGGGGTGCTGACGACTCCCTGCGATGTTGTCACCAAACCAGGTGCTGCACAGGGACAAGGCCCGGGAGCAGCCCGCGAGGGCTCGTGGTCCGACTGGGGACATGATGACCCCGAGCACGCTGGCTGCCAACACGGCAGCAGCGTAAAATCGCTGTCAGCCAGCAGCCCGACCGCACCCGTGCCAGCCGCCCCGACCCCCACCCCCCACCCCATTCACCCCCTGACTGACCTCCCCAGTTCTCACCCCGACCTCCCCCACCCCCACTCCCCATCCCCGACCTCACCCCGACCCCGAACTCCCCACCCCATCCAACCTCCCCACTTACCCTCAACCCCGACCTCACCCCCACCCCACCCCCGACCTCTCCCTTCTCCCCCCAGCCGCTGATTTCAAAGAGACAGCAGAGCGGCTGGAGTCCAGCGATCCGCTGGAGTAAACGGTGGCCACGGGGGCTGGGGGGAGGGGACTTTGTGTTTCAAGGGGACAGTTTCAGTTCGGGAGGACGAGAAGGTTCCGCAGGTGGAGGTGGTGACAGTCACGCAGCGGTGCGAGTGCCCTTAAAGCCACCGCCCGGGAGACTTGAAGCTGGTTAAGATGGTCAAGTTTATGTGACATGTTCTTACCACAAAAGAAATACATACACGTAGACACGGAACACAGAGCGAGAAATTACGTGCATTCGTAACGGAACGAGGCTCTATTCGTCGGTTCATTCACCTGCCAAAGAGGAGAAAGTAAAGAAACGGCATTTCTCTCACGCAGAGGACCCCGTTGGGGACTGACACCAGCACCCTATTTGCCTCGCGTCTTTGGCGACGGGCCGTCGTCTGGGAGACGCCTCCCCTAACACGAGGAGAGCCAGCGCACAGCGTCTCCAGGGACAGTCACAGGGCGTCCGCGAAGTTCGTGACGGTTTAGAGTTCGCGATAAAATTCTTTCTCTTCCAGGTCACTAACAGGACACGCTGTAGACAAAACGTTCCCGTCAGCACCGCGCTGTTCAAGCTCAGACCGACCTCGTTCTCAGAATGGACGCCAGTGGCTTGCGCGCTGGCCGCCGGGGACAGAAGTAGCTGTCCCCCCCCCGCGCCCCCCGCCGCCGTGTCCCGGGTGAGCTCTGTGCGGTCACCCTCCCGCACATGGCGTAAACCCCAAAAGGAAGAACAGGAGCGAGCAGAGGAAGCAGAAAACTCACCCGGCGACGGGTAATCCACGGAGGATGGAGGGAGGAATGATGCGGGAGGCGGGGCAGGATCTAACCCTGTGGCTTGAAAACAGAACATTCTTGCCCAGAGAGGGACCTGCTAAGCTAGGGGGAGCCGCTGGGGGAGGCAGGAGGGGGTGGGAGGGAGAAGAAAGTGTCTTTCTGGCGCCCAGAGCCAGGCAGGCTGGCAGCTCAGGCCCGGGCCGGGCAGGGAGGGGCAGGGGCCAGGAGTGAGCTTGGGGGGGAGGGGAGCAGGAACACCTACGCCCGGTCTCAGGGGAGCATCTGCAACCAAGGGCCCCGATGGCCGTCAGGGTGCTGAGCGACCCAACAGGCTGTTGATTAGGGTTGAGGTGGCAGCAAGAGTATGTCAGAAAAGTCTCGAAGTGTTTGGGCATCGGCAGGAGACTTCGGCAGGACAGGCCTGACTGACACTAAGTCTAGGCTCCCCCAGGCGCCCAGGGACCGAGCAGACGACGTGCCGCTGGTGGCCTGTGTGGAGGGAACCCCCCCCCCAGAGAATCTCAGGACCGTAAGGGACGTGTTCCGTGAACTTCCTGTCCCCCTGCTCCTTAGAGGAAACGGAATCACCAGTTCTGTCGGCAGAGGTCCCACCCAGGAGCTGGCGTCCAGGGCCCCGCTCAAGCCACGTGACCACCTGGTCCGCCACGCCGACTGTGAAGTCAGACGCGCCGTGACCTGTGCCCGGTCCAGCGCAGTCCGGGGTCGGTTACTGGATCCGCCGTCTCCCCCGTGCGAGGGGGGCTGACAGGCACGAGGTGCCAGGCTCGGCGTCTCGCAGACGCGTCCGTCAGAGCAAAGCTCCATCCTGAAGTTGAGACTGTGCATAGAGTTTAGTGTCCTCTAAGTCCTCGCTCCTCAAGAATACCTCATTAATTCCCGACTGTTTACGTTTAGTTGATGCCCTAAGTTATACTTTCTTTAATTAATGGGAATTTTAATAAGAACACCCGGCGACAGGGAGACTGTGTGGAACGGCCGGGCCTCTGCGGAGCGGGCGCAGGGGCTGGTGGCTCGGGCTTCCTGGGGGTGACTTCCAGTGACACGAGCCGCGGCCATCAGACGCACAGTGCCCGCCGACGTGCCGCAGGCGTGTGTGCCCGGCGCCCGCCATTCGACAGAGTCCGACCCAGACACTGCTGGCCGCACGTCAAAGGGCCGGGAAGGCGCCGGACACCGCGGGACACTGAGACGTCACCCAGGCCGCCACTGCACAGAGCCACCAAGCCCTGCGGCAGGGGAGGCCGAGCTCACAGGCCCCGGGGGAGGGCCGCCCCGCTGGCTCCGGCTGCGACCTGCCCGAGGTGGGCGCCGTGGGAGCGGAGGGCCGGCCGCGGCCCCTTCTAGAATGGCCAGAATGGACGGACGTGGAACGCAGCGGCCGGGCGCGGTGGCGGGACCTGCTCGCCGGCAGAGTGCGCAAAGCTCCCAGGGGAGCCCGTGTCAGCCCTGGGGCCCGGCCACCCCGCCCCAGGAGTCCCCCACCATGTCCGAGGGGAGTGGAGACGTCCGTCCCCCAGAAGTGCCACGTAGAGCAGCCACAGCGGTCCCTCCACCACGGCCCATCGCCGGCACGCAAGTGTCCAAGTGGACGCCGAGGGACAGAGCTGGACACAGAGGACGCCCTCCCGGTGAGTCCGCGAATGACCGTGACGGGACCGAGGTTTTCCCTAGGAGAGTCTCTGGCTTCTGGCGTGCAGCATGGTGCAGACCGCGAATCTGCACGGCGATGGGTGACGCTGCCCCACGCGGTGACTTGGCCCCGCAGGAAGCCCGGACAGACAGCAGGGCGGAGGGGACATCACTGGCAGATTAGTGAAGCATGCTACTGTATAATCGCAGAATGGAATATGTGTGTATTAACACGGAACTGGGAACAATAAAGTAGAAAAGATTCGATCTGCATTCAAGGTTGTTTCGACACAGGAGTCTCTCGGGGGACAGAGTGCATTCTAAACTGTGGGGACCGGGGGGCTCTGCGAGCCGCTTCCTCCCGCCGCCCATTTATTTAAGTCGTTACATGTTCTTCGGTAATCGGCGAAGACAGTGGAGAGAGAAGGTTTCTCGTGCTGGGTCCCCAGGAGAAGGCAGGGTCCGGCCGCTGCCCCGTGAAGCTGGCCCGGACCTCGGTGACCGGCATGTCCTCTGACGCCCGCTGCCGGTGCGATGGACGCACGTGGCAGCCTGAACGGCGGAGACTGGACAGGGGCGTCGCGTGCTGGTGTCCACTTCGCAGGAACGTCGTCGTGAGATGAGGAGGTGTGGACGTCCTGTAACGGACACACGGACAGCGAGACCTGTCCGCACCGCGATGCACAACCAGAAATAAGGGAAGGACAACCGCTGGTCACCGTCATCTGGTGGCGGACAGCACTGGGTGATTCAGCCACCTGCCGCGTCCGCATTAACGTGTGAGAGCACGTAAGTCAGAGTCCCCTTTATCGTGGAAAAATGAAGCATATCACCGTGGTTACGAGACAGCTTCGCCTCCTTCAGTCCGTTCCGCCCTTGCCAAAGGCTACGGATTTTCCATGTTCGTCCTGGAAAAAAACGATGCATTACTCACTTCCTACAGAACACAGCACGTACTTTGGTTTTTAATAGGGGGACACGCACACAGACACGCAAATATTTATATTTTGCTGTCCGCGCCTACCCTGCTATGGACCAACACAAGGACGAACACGTGGCACTTGGAGCCTCTGTCACCAACTACCTGCCGTGACAACTGTTCCGGGAAGCGAGTCACCCGCCCACGTAGGCAGCCACCAGGCAAGCGGTGAAGACTCAAATCTTGCTGAAATGATACGATAAAGTGATGAGTACAGGGATGGAAAACCACGGAGAAAGAGAGGAATCAATATGTGGCTTCGTTATCGAAATGAGAGGTCGGACGACGTGAATCCACTCGGCTCCCTGACGTGTGGCTTTAATGTCATTGAAACTCACTATGACTTTGCAAATCGAGTCACGCCAGATCAAGTCCGAAAGAGCGATATCATTTCATGAGGCTGACGGTGGCTTCAGGCAAAATCCCTCACGGAAACCTCCGTCCTGGTGCCTCCGCCGTGCCTGTTCCGACGACGCTGGACGCGGGTGTCGGCACAGAGGCGGCTCCCCCGCCACGCCGGGCGCCTCGGGAGCCCCAGCTTGGGGAACAGTGTCTCCAAAGCTCTTGGGGGGCTTCAGGCCGCAAGTCCTGTCTTCCTGCTGCTCCGTCAAGACACGATGACGTGCTGTCGACACGGCACAGCTTCCAAACCACTGAATCCGCGGGTTACACTGAAAAGCCCAAATGCAGGAAATTCTCGCTGCACTGGTGAGCTTCTCGACGTCAGACGCAGGAGAGCCGCGTTTAGTACAACAAAACGAAGCACCGTGAGGTCAGGGGCCTGCGTGACAGCAACCGCGGCCCCGGGCAGCCATGAGCACGGTGGTCCCCAGGTCGCTCCATCGGAGGCGGGTCGCTCCGGCCCGCCCTGCGGACGCACCACGGACCGCCACTCCCCGCTGGAAAGGGGCCGTCGGCGTCCACTGGAGCCGTGTGCGTGCGATGCCACCGGGGTTTAGTTTTGCGCAGGGTGTGAGGTCAGAGCCTCCCGTAGGACCGGCTCCCTGTCCTGGCGGCGTCACCGTCGCTTACACAGCTTCCCCTTCCCACTGAGCCTGGACGCTGTGCCGGCGCCTTCTCCTGACCCCGCCGCCCGCACCGGACCCGCGGGCCGGGGGCCAGACGACGCCTGCTGCGGCCCGACGCTGGGAAGTCCCCCGCGAGGGGCAAAGGGAAGCAGGAGGCCCGCAGTTTTCGGGTTGTTTTACAGATGGAGGCGCGTTGTGACGCCGAGGTGAGCCAGTCCGACCCGCCTTCGGCGAGAATATCGCTGTCGGTGTGACGCGCTTAGAGGCCGCAGGCGTTTGCCAGAACTCTGCAAACGTGTCGTCCCCTTAACTGGAAAAAATTCGCCGCTATAGTGTTTCTCCAGTCCCGGAGAGAACCGCCTGTCACTTTCTCACACTTAAAATTTCTCTTGACGGCTGTGCAAATGGGGCCCCAGCACAGCCGGAGAAGCCCGACGCGAAGCTGAGTGGACGGGTGCGATTTGGTATGTCAAAAAGAGTCACTAAATTTTTAACTTTTTAATTTAATTATACAGGCAATGCTTACAGGAAAACAAACAATTAAAAAGAGATCATTCGCCTAGAATCCCTTGACCCAGATATGATTTCTATTGATATTTTAAGCGTATCGCCTTTTCCATCCTCCCGTGAACAAAAGACGCAGCACACGAACCCGCAGACCCAGGGCGAGCGCAGCCCCAGCATTGTGGTCTTCGCCAGACGGCGTGAGCTCTGCCGCTCATCGGTAACTGCACGGCTGCTTTAGCGAACCTCGCCCGCGATCGAGCAGCAGGTGACGAGCGTCGGGACAGACAGATGGGTCAGAAGGAGCGGCTGAGACCGGGAAGAGTCCCAGGCGTGCAGGCCGCAGACGGCACACGGCGTCGCGGCTCGGTGGGAAAGGGAAACCGTGTGAGAGGCAGTGACGCTGCCAGGACAGCGCACCCTCCTCCCTGAGGCTCTCGGGCCACGTCGTGCGCGAAAACAAACTCTGAGTGGATGAAAGGTATGTGTGTAATACCAGGAACAGGTCACATCGGGCTACAATCTACTTAAATACAGACTTCATGTTGAAATGGAGAACTTTTTAAAGTAAGACAAGAATCATACAAGACATAAAAGAAAAAATGTATGTCAAGGACACCACAAAGTTGGAGAATAGCAATGGATTGGGAAAAAGTTCGTCCAATGCAAATGACAAATAGTTAACAGCCAGAACACAATAAAAGCTCTTTCCTGTTCGTCAGGTGAAGACAATCGGCCAGATACGAGTAAGCAGCTCCCAGGGGGAGAAATAGAAAGCGTTGGTGAGCACGTGAAAAGGCACTCACGCTCACTCACAGTCACAGCATTGCACGGTGAAGGAATACTGAGACCCCATTTATTACCACCCCAAAAAAAGTATCTTAAAATGATGACACCGGTGTTGGCGATGACATCAGGCTTGGAGCTCGCACTCCGACGCATTGCCGGTGAGGGGGACGAGCTTTCCGAATGATAATCTCGCAGCATTAAGATAAAAGTGCAGGTGCTATTTGACATCAGAAATTCTGCTTTTGGGAAAATCGCCTCCAGAAATAGACACGACACGACCCAGGCCACACGTAGCGGGCACTTTCGCGGCATTGCTGTGGTAGGGCAGATAGAAGGAAGCAGCTGGAGGCTCCTCCGCAGGAACCGAAGTAAAGTGGGTCCAGCTCCTGGAACATTATTCATCTGTCAGAAGCGTTAGATGATGAAAGTATGGATAGTATGAGACTGGGAGGGATGACGTAGATGACAGACGATAGGTGGATAGATAGACAGACAGACAGACAGACACACACACAGACGGATGATAGGAGATTTGTGAAAGGCTGCACAACCAAATACAAATGCATAAGGGAGATTTCACATAGAGAGAAGACATTAGGTTTTCTGCACGTATGTCTTGTACCTTGTGTATCACTTTTGGAATAAAAACTCTCAATAATGCCAAAAGTTACACAGTATAGGGGATGACTTAAAACCACGATATTTAAAAGGCGTTTTCTTCAGTTCAGTGAATAATGTCCTGTGTATTCAGTCAGGAAACGCTACTAAGCAGCTGCTCTGAGCCAGGTACAGTTACATGCACCTAAAATGCACCGGTTTCAAAACAAAGATTTCGAACCTCACCAAGCTTATAGTCTAGTGCGGGAGACAAATAGGAATAAAAATTGCAGCGAGAAGCCAAACTGGAGAGAGCGCAGGATGACAGTGCGCCAAGGGCGGCTCACTGGGGGGCGCGGGGGGAGCGGAGGGGGGCCCAGGAGTCAGACCTGGAGGGGAAGGCGAGACCTGGAGAAAGCCGTCTCGTCCCAGAGGAGGCGCAGCATGTGCAAAGGCCCCAGGTGTCTGAGAGACCACGCCCCAGTGGGCTGGGAGGGGAGGGGAGAAAAGGTGAGGCCAGGGAGGGGCCAGCTGGGTCACATGGTGAAGGGGCGGGGGGGCATAGAGCCGCACCGACCACTTTGGCGTGTGGGACCTCTCCTCCGAGTGAGGCTGGGAGCCACGAGGGTTTAGTGCACAGGAGTGACAAGGCGGGCCTGGGCGTTGGCCTGGCTGCTGGGTCCAGAAGCTCTATATGGTGGCTACAGTGGACAGCTGTCACCTCCCCAGCCCACACGTGGTCATCGTTCCCTCGTGCGGGTCTGTCCCCTTCTAAGGGGACTTAGAAGGACACCCGTCAGATTAGATCAGGGGTCATCGCAGTTTTACCTTAATCAGCTCTGTGAAGACCTGTGTCCACACAGCCGCGTCCTGAGGTCCTGGGGGTGAGGGCATCAGCATACGAGCTTTGGGGAGACACAGCTCAGCCTATAACACACTGCTTAGTTATAGCAGAGTGTTTTCAAGTCCTTTGCTATTGATGCTCCATGGTTAATATTGAATAGGGGTAATGTTTATTTACTTACGGAATAAAGTCGCATCTTTATAAACAGGGGCTAAAGGCCAAACGAGCGCCCATGTCGGCGAGCTCACTTTCCACGCGTGCACCTCGTACTTCATCCAGCCAGGCCCTCCTTGCTTTCAAATTCGCCGCTCAAAACCACTTGGGGCGGGGGAGGGAATTCCGAGAAGCGGAGCCGAGGCTGAGTTTAAGTCCTACGGCCAGGCTGCCCTCCAGGGCGCGTCTGTCCCCCGGACACCCTGCGGGCGAACCCGGGCGCGTCCCCCACAGTCCCCTGCCACCAATGGGTATTATTCCTCTTTTCCATCTCTGTTGCCAATCCGATTGGAAAAATAAGTTTTCTAATTGTGTAAAGGGAGTGCGTCCGTGCGCGTGTGCGTGCGTGCGCGTGCGTGTGCGCGTGCATGCATGTGCGTTCGTGAATATTGGATGATGGTGCAAATAAACTGATCCACGAGAAAGTAAATTACCCCGATGGAGAAAGTTACCCACGACCACAGCGAACTTGCAAGCGAACGTTTTCATTGTATGAGACTCAGATGCAGAAGCTGGACCCGGGCAACCTCCGCGCGGCCGGAGGCAGGAGCGGCGCGCAAAGTAACTGGCATGTAACCCTCACAATGAACTCAAGATGGATCAAAGACTTACATGCGAGCACTAGTTTTTTGGAATCTTAGGGGAAAAAACACAAGTGTAATCTTTGACCTCAGATTATGTAATGGATTTTTAAATATAACAAGAAAAGCACAGGCAACAAAAGAAAAACTAGATAAATTGGACTTCATCAAAATTAAAAACTTTTTTTGCTGCTAAGTACCCTACAAGGAAGCGAAGGATTAGCCCACAGAATGGAGAAAATATTTGCAAGTTGTATACCTGACGAGAGAATTGTATCTAGAACACATAAAAATACTTTCATCTCAATAATAAAAAGACAGCCAATGTTTGAAATGGGCGACGGATCTCACAGATCCAGAAAGCGCAGAGAAAGATGCTCCGCCTCGTTAGCCATGGGGGGTTGCCATGGAAATCACCGCAGGAACCGCGCGGCAGCCCCAGGGAGGGCCAGAGCCATGGACCGAGGTCGGCCTGGGTGAGAAACGGCCTTCGCGGGCCGGCGGGGCGGTCACGCGCGCAGCCACCCGGGAAGGCCGCCGGCCAGCAATTCCACTCGTGGGTAGGGACCCCAGGGGGCTGAAAACGTCATTTCCACACACACGTGAGCACACGAGCGTCACGGCAGCAGGGTTCCTAACGGCCAGGACGGAGAATGACGGACGTATGAAAGTGGAATATTACTTACCAGTGACAAAGGAATGGAGCCCCATACACCCTACGACGAACCTCGAAAGTAAGCTCAGCAGCGGAAGCCAGCGGCAGAAGACCCCCTGCGACACCACCCGATGTCCACGAAGCGTCGGGAACAGGCAGCTGGGTCGCCGGGGGCAGCCTGGGACCGGAGGCCGGCCGCTGTCGGGGACAGGGACCCTCTCCCCCTGGGTGGGGAAGCTGTTCTAAGGTCGAGTCAGATGCGTCGCTCTGCGGATGTTCTAGGAGCTGCCGAATCCGGCGCGGGCGGGGAGCCTCGTCTGCACCGCCGGCTCCTCGAGAACAGAGCGCTGAGGCGTCCAGCCCGACACGCATTAGGTGAGTGGGCAACACGTTTCTCAAATTTACGATGCGTTTAGAACAGGGACACCGTCCTGAGAACGCGACCCTGTCCCAAGGACCCACCTTTAAAAACGAGTCGAACTTCCCCGGCGTTTGCACAGCGTCGGTCCCTTCCCCCTCTCCCGCGGGGCTCCTGCTTCCCCTCTGGTCCCCGGTCCCCGGGGGCGCGGGGCTCAGCCGCCGGGGCGGGCCGAGGGGCGGCCGCCGTGACCTCGAGGCGTGCGCAGACACCGCCCCCCGCGGTCATCGATAGGTGCCACCCCACCTCGGCGACCTGCGGGCCGGGGCGGGGCGGGGAGAGGCGGCGCAGGAGGCCGCGCGCTGGGCCGGGCGCCGCTGGGGAGGCCGGGGCGGGATGTGGGCGCCGGGCGGGCCGCCGGGGCCCGCGGGCTGGGACCGCCGCCGGGTGGGCGCCCGTCTGCGCGCGGCGCTCGCGGGGCTGCACGAGCTGCAGGGGCTGCGCGCCAGGCAGCAGGCGCGCGTGCGGGGCGCCCTGGCCATGCAGCCCCCGCCCGCGCCCGCCGCGCCCCGCGGCCCCCGCGCCCGCGAGCAGCGACTGGAGGCGGCGCTGGCGGCGCTGCAGGAGCAGCTGGTGAGGAGGGCGCGCGGGGCGCGGGGCGTGGGGCGCGCGGGGCGCGGGTGGGCGGGGCGGCTGAGCGGGGCCGGGGTGAGGGGGGCGCCCTTCGGGGTTTCGGTTCCAAACGAGTGGGGCGCGGAGGCCCGAGGCGCCGGGGCGCCCCCGCGTCCCGAAGGCAGCAGGGGGACCCACACCCCAGCCCCGCCGCCGCCCGCGCACACAGACGAGCGTGTGTTCCTGCGGGTTTGAGTCTCGGGGCGGTCCTGGCCCTGAATCGCTTTCCTCGGTGGCGCTGCTGGGGCCACATCAGATCCCGGGACCAGCTTCCCCTGCTGTCGGTTCGGGACCCTGGTGCCGGCGCACCCCCAGCGGTCCGCAGGGGCGAATGGGGTCGCATCTTTGTAGCGAAATGTTGGGCAGAGCGGCAGGAAACGGCCCCCGAGCCGTGGAAAGCGGTGCCTCCTCTGCCGTCCCAGCAGCAGCGGGGCTGCGGCCCGGGCCGGCCTCACCCTCCCGTGTCCCCTCTGCGGGGCCCGTGCGTTTTCACAGCGCTGGGGACGCGGGACAATGTCTGTCCGGCATTAATCTGCTGTGTGCTCTCATGTCGTGTGATGGAAACAACCCCAGAGAGATGTTGCCGTTTTGCAGTATTTTAAGGAATAAAAAGGCTGTGTAGAAAGATGTCTGCTTGCTGGGTTAACGCCACTACTCTAAGTGGAATTTGTTTAAATTCAATGGGTTCAAATCCACTCTGTTCAAAAGTTGCTGTGTTTACGAAGTAGCTGGGGTGCGGCTTCAGCGTGGCTCCCCGGGGAGCAGGCTGGTTAACTGCTGGGAAGCGGAGCAGGGAGGCCCCTGGCACCTTCCCATGCAGCAAAGGCCACCCTAACTCCCCGCGGCTCCTGTGATTCAGCCGCTGTGACCCAGGCAAGGAGCTGGCCCGAGTGGAACCTCGCAGGTGGTTTTTACCCGCCCGCTCGTCACGTCGGGGTGGCAGGCTCACAGCACGTTTGCACCCAGACACGGCCAACGCGTCCCCTGAGCACACCATGGCCCACAAGGACCTTGAGGTGCATAGCAGCAGGGGCGAGGCCGCGGGCTGCGTGACTCCTCCCGACTCATCCGCCAAGGCCCTTGGAGCAGAGTTGATGATTAACTTGGCTTCAGAAACGCAGATCAGACCTGTTGCTCTCAGCCTCTAATTACCGACCAGCCTTCTGGAGAGGAAGATCAAACAGGCTCTTTTGTTTAATTTTTTTTTTTTTAATGTGGGGACCAGAAGGAACACGCAGACTTTGTCTTGAAACTTTGTTCTTGGAACGGATTACGCGATCAAAAGAAGAATTGAATGTGTGTGACATCAGCTCAGCACTTAACACTTCACATTCTTCTTACAGGGAAGAATTCAGGGGCGATCCTATGCAGCTGCGCCGTCAGTGACCCCGTTAGCCCAGCGCCCCACCCCGCGTCCACCTGGACACGGGTCGCCGTTCAGGTGTGAGGACAGGGAGCACGTTTATCTGACCCTCAGCACCTTGTCCTGTGGGAGTTCCCAAGAGAGAATGGCTGGAGCACCTCTGGAGCCCAGCATGTGTCACGTTCACACTTACCATGTTAATTGCTGTGTCTGAAAACACAGAAGCGCGCACAGTAGGTGCTCAGTCGGTGTCTGATAAATAAATGAGCAACTTTTAGGCTGTAATAGGGAAAACGATTTCCATATTTATCATCCCTCCGTTCCAGACTTCCGAGCTAATGAAGCCCATGACCTCTGACCAATGGGTTACCGTCTGGCCAGCCCCTGGCTCCCCTGCTTTGTCCTCCAGGCAGATTTGGCATTCCCACAGAGTGGCCACCGTCCCCGGTTTTGTATGCGGCCGCGTGCCCAGCAGCACCAATGTAGAAAGACCCGGATGCCCAAAGGAGTCTGGGAGCCCCAACCCTGCCAGGAAGGGCTGTGGTGTCGGCTGGGCAGTGCCCTTGGGTGGGAGGTGGACACAGACTCTGAGGACCTGGCAGTGAGATCTCCTCCTAAAGAATTCCCGGCAGTTGACTTGGCTGGTCGTGACTTGTCCTGCAGTGGCAGTGGGCGGCAGTTCCCTCTCGCTGGCAGTCCACAGTCAACGCTGCAGGCCGAGCTGGGCCTGACTGCGGCTGCGGACACAGTGTCTGGGTTTGCAAACGCTTGCTTCATGAACTTGGGGGAGGGAGCTAGCCCAAGGTCACCAATGAAGGTGAGGCACCTGCAGGTCGCCGAGGGTCTCTGTCTCTAGGAGGCCGATCCGGGCCCCAGGCCTCTGCTGCTGGCCGATGGCCGTCTCTCCAGGTGAGGGAGGGACGCTGACCCGGCCGCAGGGCGCGGGCGACAGCCACGGAATCCAGGCGTGAATGTTCCCTATGCGCGGCCTCAGCTTTCGAGGACGGGGCGGTGTCTTCCAGGCTCTCTGTTCTCGGGGCGGTGGGGCATTTTTCACTCTTGTCCTCCGAGTTTGCCACGCAGCTTTGAGGAGGCTGGACAGCTGAATTAGACGGGCCAAAAGGCAAAGCAAGGGGAAGGCAGCTCCCTCTCCTATGGTGGAAAAGCCGGCCTTGCAGGGAAGGGACCAGGGGCCCGACCGTCTGCCCCACCGGGCGCTGCCTGCTGGGCCCGGGTGGAGCCAGAACCCCGTGCCCACCTAATTCTCTCAGAAAAGGCAGAAATCATTGTCGCCTACAGAAACCTCTTGGCCTGAGCCCTCATATTACTGAAATCACCGAAGTACGTTTCCTGAGCCCCATGATTTGGGGTTTAGGGGCTTCTTCATTTCCTATATAAAGATTTAAGGCACAGTTAATCATTTTCTTAAACAGGATGAACTGCATAATTACATTTGTTAATTATTTTCCTTAAACTTAATTGTTAATCAAACAAGAAATATATGCAGTGGACTTTGAAAACAGGGTGAGGGTTTATCATTGAAGCAAGGAAATGAGCATGGATTGAACGTTCAGTGCTAGTGTGTCACACGTGTACTTGTGTACGTATTCTGAGCACTATCCACACGTGTATCACGTTATATAACACATGCATGCATATGTTTATTATATATGTGTTATATGTTATGTGATATACGCACATATGGATCATATGTTTATTATATAGTATATACATACATGTGTTCTATGTATATTGCATAATAAGGAACATATATGTTGTATGCTATATAATACATACATGTGTGTTATATAATATGCACATGTGTATTATAAGCATATTAAATAATGACACACATGCATTGTATGTATATTGCATGATAAATATACACACGAGTTACATGCATGTTATGCAACATATACACATGTACTGTGTGTGTTGCGTAACATGCCAATATGTGTTATTTCTGTTACATATTGCATTCATGTGTGTATTATGTGGCATGCACATGTGTATTATATGTGTGTAGTATAACATGTGCAAATGTGTATTGTGTATGTGTTATATGGCATTCACACATGTATAATGCATGTATTATATGACATTGCACATGTGTGCTATATATGGATTCTGTGACACATGCAGTTATTGTATGTATTGTGTAACATACAGACACATGTTATTGTGTATTATATGACATGCACATGTGCATTGTGTGCCATATAACATTACACGTATGTGCTGTATCTGCGTTCTATGGCACATACGGTTATTGTGCATATTCTATAGTGTGCACATGTGTGTTCTATGTTATATGACACATTACATGCATGTGCGGTATATGTGTTCTATGACACACAGGGTTATTGCGTGTGTTATATAATGTGCAGGTGTATGTTATTGTGTGTGCTGTATAACATGTGCTGTGTATGTGTCACATGACACATGTGCGCAGTTACGTGTGTGGGTGATGCCCACCATCGCCCATCTGCGGCTGGGAGGCTGAGGTCTGGGGAAGGCGGGGAACATTAGGGCAGAGCTGAGATGGGACCTCGGACCCACGGGCGTCCTCGGGCGGGTGTTCAGGCTGCGTCTCGTCCAGGCGGAGCTGGCGCGTTCCTGCCTCCCCTTCCCTGATGCCCTACACAACCTGTAACGGCCCAGTGCGGAGGGGGCTACAGACATGCAGAAGGGTCTTTTCTCTCCCGGGGACTTCCCTATCCCTTGAAGTCAAAGGCCAGCTTCCCCCGACCCCAGGTGCGTGGACCAGGAGGAGGATGTGGCCGCACGGGCACCAAACGCAAGGGCCGTCACGCACGGCACGGGAAAGTGCGTCCTAACGTAGAACTGAAAACCGACAGCGGTTGAAGACGCCGTCGCCCTCCAAGGGAGGTGTTCGTTGTTGCACGCTCTGGACCTTTATGAAAAATGCCTAACCGGAAATCGCTGATTGAAAACAACAAAGTCTGCAATCGGAAAAGAAACCCATTCGGGGCGGGAGGAGTCAGCAGACTTTCCTTCCCGCGTGCAGAGCCGGGAACTGCTTCTGGGGATGCCGGGGGCTGGGGGCTGCCGGCCGAGAGCCGCAGGGGTCTGCGTGTGTGCACGCGGAAACCACCGAGTTCAGCTCCTGTTCCTGAAACACCTGCTCGTTCTCGCCCCTCTTAGAACCGGTTAAGACGCCAGGACGTCGGGCTGAAAACCCACCTGGACCAGCTGGACCAGCGCATCAGTGAGCTGCAGCTGGACGTGTGCGGGACGTCCGCCGGGGCCCAGGACAGTGACAGCCGGCCCAGCTCAGGTGCACATGCACACACATATTACATCACACAGATACACACCACACACTCACACCACACAGCACGCACACACACACATGCATGCACACGTTACACCACACAGATACACATGTACTCACACACATGTTACACCACATAGATAATACACATATTCACACACACACTCACGCAGACACAGCACACATTACACACACTCACATACACATTATACCACACAGATACACGCCACACACTCACACAGACGCAGCACATGCACAGACATACCGCTCACACACCGCACACAGACACACAGGTACACGTGCTCACTCACATAGCACATGCACGCACTGACACACCTGCACACAGCTCACACGCACATACCGACCATTTATCTGCCCGTCCAGGTTTCTACGAGCTGAGCGATGGTGGCTCCTGCTCCCTGTCCGCCTCCTGCGCGTCTGTGTGCAGTGACCGTCTGTCCTCGTCCCTGGGCGCTTTGCTCCCCGCCTCCCCCAACTCCAAGACCAGCACGGGGGACTGCCGGCCCTGGTCTGCCGACGAGACCACCGTGTGTGGAGCCCCTGTGCCCTCGTGGGAACCGCGGGCCACTGAGGAGGGCTCAGGCCGGCGGCTGCAGGCCACATTCCGGCCCAGGCCTGTGTCCACAGGTAGAGGGGGCCGGGGAGGGCGGGCAGTGCCATCCTGGCTGTGGGGACAGCTGTGGGGTGGGGCACGGACCCCCAGGTCCCATCCAGGCGGTGGGGACACTGAGCGCAGTAGGACACCTCCCAGCGGTGCCAGCACCAACCCCGCGGGCACTGCTCCGAACACCTGCAGGTGCTTTTGGTGCGGGGTGGAGGCAGGAGTCTCACGCCCACCCGCGTTCGTCAGAGCAGGGCTGCTGTGATAAAGTCTTTGTCTCATTATTTAAAATTAGCATCTGGAGGTTTTCTAGAATGTGCTTCCAGACCCTCATGCTGCCCGACCACGTCATCCGTGTGGGCGGGCACCGTGCCAATGGGCCCCGGACAGGTCGCTTTATAGGGGGACACCCCCAGGCTCCAGTAGACCTCATGTTCCCCTGGACAGGTGGCTTTACGGGGGGCTCCCCCCAGGCCCCGGTGGACCTCATGTTCCCTTGGGCTGTCTGTCAAGGAACAACGTCATCTCCAGATGTGTTTTATTTCCAGCACAAGACCCGGGAGTGGAGTAAGAATTAGAATTATAGGAATTAGCGGTGCCTGCTCGGTCTTCGCCCAGCGAGCGACCTCGAGACGTCCCGTGCCCTCGGGGAGGGACTGTCCCCGGCTGCGGGCAGATGCCGTCTTTCTGGGCGGCCTGCAAATCGCCCCTGAGTGAGGCCTCTAACGAGTACAGCTCAGTCTGGGATTTATCTGCTAAGACCGAGAAGATAGGGATTTGAAGACCAGCCTGAGAGGGGAACGTGGGGACCCCTGATGGGATGGCGGGCACCCCCGGCCCCGGGGTGACGTCTGGCCACACACTGGCCGGTCGTGGGCGGTCTCCTCCTCCGTGGGGCGTCCGCGAGGCGGAGCAGGCCTGCGTGGACGCTGCCCTCACTCACACGCTCGTTCATTTTTCTCATTCTCAGGTGATCTGGACAGAGTCCTCCCAGCGGAGGCGGGGCCGCAGAACGCCAGCGCAGACCCCAAGGCCACTTCCTTTCTGTGCCGCGGGATGGACCTCGCACCCCACAGGATGGACCCCAAGTGCCAGCGGGACCTGGCGTGCGGGGGCGGCAGGGAGGCGGACCCCTACCCCAGCCCGCTGCACGCCGTGGCTCCGCAGACCCCTCTCTTTGCTCTGACTAGGGAGACCCCGAAGAGCGACGGCCACGCGCCCCCGAGCAAGCCCCTTCCCCGCACCTCAGGTCCGAGCTCCATCCGGACCGGACCGGTCCTTGAGGCGGGCCCCGCTGGAGCCTACATAGACCGGCTGCTGAGACTGCGGGGCCGGGGGGAGCCCCCGAGGGGCAGTGCAGACGAGCAGCGTCCCTCAGGATGGGAGGCGGCCCCGTCCCAGGGCGCAGAGAGCAACAGTCACCCCAAGAAGCTGATCTGTGCCCCAGGAGCAGACGTGGGAGGCGTGGCTCTGAGGAGGGGCCTCGGCGGGGACGGCCTGGAACGGCAGGCATCCGTACCCCTGGCAGGCGCCCTGCACCCCAGCAGCCTTCCAGGACAGCGACACAAGCCCCCCGGTGGCCGCGTCTGTGTGGGGGCCGCTGCAGGCCCCCCTCCAGCTCCCGGCTCGCAGGCTCAGCAGCCAGGTCCCGACGGCCAGGAGGGCAGTGCCAGGCGGCCCCCGGTCAGGCAGGGCCCGGCTCTGGCTCCAGGGCGCTGTGCCCACCCCCACCCTGCTGCCGGCAGAGCTTCCCCACCAAGGCCGAAAACGGGCCCCACAGTGACAAAAGCTGTAAGGGGCGGGAGGGGGCCCGGGGACAAGGCCCCGAGGCGGGGGCGGCAGCCACACTGGGACGCGCTCCTTGCCCCCTGGCTCCCCCCCGCATGGGGGGCCAGGCCCAGGAGGCCCCCCGCCCTGGCCTGGGAGGCGCCCGGCCGGTCCTGCTCCGAGTCCAGCCTCTACCCTGTGTCCTTCCTCGTCCCCCTGCAGCTGGCCCACCAAGCGGGTCCCCGGGCGCCGGCCTTGCTGCCCCCGGAAGCAGCCCCTCCCGGGGCGGCCGGCGGTGAGGCCCGGAGAAAGCAGCGCAGGTGGCAGTCGTCCCTGGAGATCTCGGCCTGCGCCCGCCCGGCCGCTGCCCAGGGCCCTGGCCTGGGGCCCCCGAGGCCGGCAGCCTGGCAAGGGGCTGGCCCGCGGCCTGCGTGCCCCCGAGCCAGGCCCAGGCCGCCCCGCCCGCCCGCCCCAGCCAGGAGCGAGCCTGGTGGCTCCCAGCACTCAGCGGCCGAGTGCGCCTCCCTGCTCCACTCCGCTGTCACCGAGACCAGCGAGGACGAGGCCAGTGACTACACCGCCAACCGCTTCGGGGACGGGGAGTCCAGTGGCAGTGACGTGGGAGCCGGTGTTGGGGGCAGTGGGGGCTGCCCGGCCCGGCCTCGGGCGCACCCCCATCGGCCTGCACACGCCCCGGCCAGCGCCAGGCCGGCCCTGCCCCCGAGCCTGCTGTACCACGTCAAGGCCTCCCGGGCGCTGAAGAGGAAGATCCGCAGGTTCCAGCCGGCGGCCCTCAAGGTCATGACCACGGTGTGAGCCCGGCCCAGGGAGCGGCCCGCGGTCTGGGAGGAGCCGCCCTCCTGGGAAAGCGGGTGACGGCGCATGCCAGGCACGGGGGCCCTCCCAGGGCCAGAACCGGGACTGGACTCATCCACTGTGTGGCACGCGGACATGGGTTTGCGTGCCAGGCGGCCAGCCGCCTCGTGAGCGGAGGTGACGGGGCCCGCACCACGGAGACGGCCACAGGAAGCCCCGACATGCCGCCCGGCCACCTCTCTGCTGCTTGTCAGCCTCCGCCAGGCGGCCGTCTCTCCAGGCTCCCCGGCGTCTGCGTCCACGTCTGGTGGCTGCTCACTGTCCCTGCCCCCCGTCCTCAAAACTTTCCTCCCCAAGGACTCTCTTTGTCAGGGATGGCTGGGGACCGTGCTCTGGAAATGGGGTGTGAATGTGATCCCTGCGTTGACCCCTAGACGTGAATAAACATGCAGGTTACACCGCAGAAAGCATGAACAGCTCTTTCTCTCTCCCATCCCTCCTGGTGGGGCCCTGCTGGGCGCATAGTAGGTGTCCGGCAAACACGTAGTAGGTGTCCGGCAAACCCTCATTCCCCGCATCACGTGGAGCTTTCACCCCGGGTGGGAAAACGCAGCTCACACGAGCACAGTCCAGACGCGTTCAATATCCTTAAGTTGAGAAAATAACTTTTTTTCATATTTATTTGTCAAAGAAAATGTCTGTGGGCTTTTCGAGGGGAGACACGGTGTTTTCAGAGAAGCTGCCTGCTGAGCCTCGCAGTGTTCTCAGGTCAGGGGCAGCTCCTCCCCGAGACTCCGCTTCCCCAAAGCGGGTGGAGGGCTGGGGGTCGTGACCCTGGGCCGGGGGGTTCCGGGTCCCTCACCTCTGCCCGTGGGAAAACATGACGGCGGGAACTCCCGAGGGAAAACTAAGACAACCAGACGCAATACTAGCAGGTTTACGCCAGGCAGAGGCCCATGGAGCCAGCGGCTGCGGGAATCCGTTTAAGGAGACGAACCTCTCAGAGGCCGTTTACACTGCTCTAGGGCAAGGACCAAAGACGTGACCCGTGCGGGCGAGACACAGGTTTCTGAGCGTGAGCAGCCTGGCCGCTTCCCCAGAATCCTCGGAAACGCAACCATTTCACAGGCCTCCAGCCGCCCGAAGCGCCGGTGGCCCCGAGCATCTGCAGACCCCTCCCTGGTCTGTGGGGTCCGCGGACTCCCCCTCCCATGCTCTGTGGGGTCTGCCTGCCAGCAGCCTACGTTCTTTTAAAACCCACATCGCTATTTAAAGAAATAATTCAAAGCCACTGTGAGGAGTTTCACTGTAAACGGTGTCACACAGGACGGCGTATGAGAACGCTGTCATTCTCAGCCGCGTGGCACGAGGTGACGAGAGGCCTGGTTTTGCCACGGCCACTGAGCTGGCGCAGCTCTTGAGACAGGATTCTGGGCCCGTGCGGCTTGCACACCTGCATCCCTGGCCAGCCACTCCGGAGAGAGGCCCACGAGGGTCCAGTTACCATTTAGCCGTGCCTTCTGTCCTGGTCAGAGTCACCGTGCACTCAAGGGCGCCTGTCACCGCTGCGGGCTGGCGTGCAGAATCCTATCTGTAGGTGTGAGTTTCCTCCCATCCTCGAGAGGGCAGACGTGGCCTGCGTCACAGGGTGCAACGCCCGAGCTGTGCGTCCCTCGCCAAGACTTTACGGAGCCGCCCCTGAAGAGGACACGGTGGCCCTGGGCCTCTCAGGGGTTCTGACTGTGTCTCTTTCCCAGAAACCAGGCTCAATTCCCTGAGGACTCAGGCTCCAAAGGGCAGCCACGCGGGCATGCAGTCCCTCCCGGCCCTCGGCCTGTCTGTGTGACGACCAAACCGCCATGAGGCCTGAGAAAACTGACCACGACAACTCAGGGAGCCAGCTGACCACGGAGACTACGCCTACTCCAAACAAACGGCCATCTGACACCCACTCAGTCACCAGGCGACCTCCCTCCCCGCCCCGCCCCCTCTCAGCTGTGGCTCCCAGACTCACACTTCCACGGCCCCGAGGCCCGGGTCACTTCCTGCTGGTCCTCCTGCCTCTTGCACTGACTCTCGGCAGGTTTGGGGTAAACAGGAACAACCCCAGGTGCCAGGTCCCCCGTCTGCCCAGGGCCGGATGCCTTCGCTTCCACACTAATTCGGCAGGAGGACACGGCCCGGGGCTATCAGCAGTTACGTGGCCTCAGGCTGGCGGCTCATGACCTCCCTGAGCCCACTTCCTGATTCAGCGAGCCTCAGGATTGGGCAGGGAGAGCACAGCACATTGGCCAGGCTGGAGAGGGACCCAGTCCGTCTGCTCTCCAGGCTGCTCCCTGTCCCCGAGGACAGGAGAAAGAGAGGGAGGCAGTAGCCAGGCTCGGACACCAGGCGGCAGAGACGGTTGGCTGGGACGGCCCAGGTGGTCAAGGTCACGGCGAGGCTGTGGGCGGGAAAGGAGCAGACCATGTGCACGTGGGCCGGTCCTACTGCCGACCCGTGCGGTGACAGGCTGGGCTGGGCCTCCTACAGGGTGCAGAGTCAGCGTGGGTTCCTGACACCTTCCCTGAGCATCACCCACTTCCTACCGGGACGAGCTGGGTGTCTGCAGGGTGCAGGCACCAGGGGCGGCAGCCCTTTGGAGAAATACTTGAAAATACAGAGTTAAAATGCAGAATGAGATGAGAAGCCAGTTTAAGTCGGTCTGCAAGCCCAGTGCTGAGACTCAAAGCCGACTGAGACGTGCCATAAATTCAGGGAAGAAGGACCTTCAGGAGAGGTGGGCGGCCCGGGCAGCGTTAGCCAGAAAGAAGCGCTTCAGGCTGTAACGAAGAAGAGAATCTCTCTGAGCAGGAGACGGTATTGCGGAGTCACAGGCTCGGGTAGCAGCCACAGCGCCGTCTCCACTGAGGTCCTCAGTGAGGGACGCTGGCCGGCGCCGCAGGGGCTTGGGCGCAGTATGCAAATGAACGGGGGTTCTGTTCTCCCTGGGTCCTCTGTGTACGCGGAAGACTCTGGCTGGTGACACCACCGGCTCCTCCCAGCGCGAAGGGCCCTTCAGAACAAGGGTTCAAAAGTTCACGAGGGGGGCGAGCACAGGTTTCGCTTCAGTGCCCGTGATGTCGATGGCTCTGTCCCAGTGATGGTCATTCACAGCGGGATGTGCAGAAACGGGATTGCGACGGGCCACGTGGAAACATTTCTTCGCCTAAGCGTTTTACATTTTCAGCATATTTCTCCTCTGAGCAGACACGGCCGCGACCCCTCAGAGCCAAGGGAAAGGAGGCAGCAAACTCGCCCGGGCAGAAGGCGCCCGCCCTGAAGGAGATGGATGTGAAATGTGTCACTGTGCTTTCGCCTTGCGTTTCTCTGGCGACCACCGAGCTGGACCACCCTCTCGGATTTTTGCTGGCCTTTGAGTTTCTTCCGTGAGCTTCCTCCGTCGCTCGGTGACCCAGAGCGAGTGGGCGCGGGGGGCTGTGCGGAGCTATGGCAGAGGGGCGTGGCTAACGGTGTCGCCACCAGGAAGGAAAAGTTTCGGGGTGAGTTGGGAAGGAAGGGGCTTCTCCCTGACGAGTTCGGGCCGCACATGCTGACGAGTCTTCGGTCTGGTCCCCAGGACGGCCGGGACCCTGTGCACAGCAGCCAGGGGGCAACGAGGGAGTGAGCACCTCCCGCGCCACTGCAAACAAAGTCCCAACGTCTTGCGATTTCTGTGCGATTCCTCGTGGACGTGCGACCTTTAGGAGCAAGGAAACGTTTTTTCTATTCTTATTTGTATATACACAAATAAGGGTTATTATTGCAAAACTGTGCAGTTTTCATTTCTTGGAGAAATTTGCTTTTTCTCATTCAATCCGTTGATGAGATGAATCGCGTGAATAAAAAGTCCCGGGTCGATCCATCACGCACCCGCAGAACGGACAGTATCGGCGACGAAGTTTTTGTTTATACTTTCGAATCGTTTTATTGCAGGAAATTTTAACCATCTACTAAAGCGAGGAGAACAGGACTTCCCCGAATGCCCGTCGCACGGCGCTGCCGCGGTCAGCTCACGGCCCCCTCGTCACACGCTCCCCGCGCCCCGCCGCCCCAGTGGGTGTCACTGAAGGCCAGACGTGACGTTGCGTGTGACGTGTTTTCCTGGAGCATGGTGTTCGGGACTGGAGCCCGCGTCCCTCGGCAGAGCCGGCCGATGAAATACTTCGCTCGTGCTGTGCACTCCTGGCTCCCCGGCAGAGCCGCCGCGTCCCTCGGGTCGGACGTGCCGAGCGGCGTGTAAAACGCGGGAATCGCGGGTTCCCCGCAGGTGCGGCGGGCCTGCGTGTGGGCCGGCAGGCGGGAGGGCGTTCGCGGATCTCCGCGCGTCCGCGCCCGGTCTCCGGCGCCTGTCAGTCCGTCCCGTCTCTGCTACATGCCGAGTCAGCCTTACACGGCTCATGATCTCCCGTTAAGATTCGAAACATAGTTACTGTGGCGTGACTATGTTATTTTCATTTGTTTTCTGTTTATTCTGCGTACCCCGGCTTTTAATCCCCAGTCGGTCCCGCTAGAGGTATAGAGCGTTATTCATTTTAGCGAAGAAACTGGTTTTCCCTCTTCACCTGTGGTCGGATCCCTGCCGGCAGAGGGGGATCGGGACAGCGCGGCTTTGAGCAAAGCCAGTCTCACGTGTGCCGTGTAAGGGGTTGGGGACCCAGCTTTAGTTCATCATGGCTTTTGCCAGAATGTGACGAGGTTTCCCAGACTGGGAGCGACTGAAGTGCGGAGCTGGCTGGTTCCATGCTGTGGGGGGTGGAGGGGTGGCCTGTGCGTCTCTGACCTCTGCCCGCTAGATGCCACCCCACGCAAACGCAGCCCTGACACCTGAAGATGCTTCTGGATGTTTCCAGGGCACAGTCACCCCCGTCAGGACCCCCTGCAGAGGCCGTCGCCTCCCGCACTGATGACCGGAGCAGGCGCCTCATGCCCACGTGGGAGCCTCTAGACGGCGGTGGCCCCCGGGGACGGACACGCACATCTTCCCGTCACTGGCACCGCGGTCCACACTGCTGTGCGAGAAGCCACACTCAGGGAGACAGCGTCCTGGAGAGCTGTCCCCTCGCTTTGCAGATGCCTCCGCCTGCCACGCCGTCCCCCGTGTCCAAAGGCAGGCCGTGAGGGACGTGAGTGACAGGCACACTCGGATGGCTTCCTCCGGCCTGACCCCACGAGCGAGCTCTCCCACCGTCAGCGAGGACTCCCCTGAGCCGTGTCCGCCCCGTGTCTGCCCACCTCTTCCACGGCTCCCGCTGTGGCCAGGCCAGAGCTGTGGGTCACTGCAGATCCAGGACCTCAGAGAGCCCGGTCCTACCTCTGCCTCCACGAGAGAGGCGCTGGCCCAGCCACGAAGCGGAGCAGGGCCGCAGCCAGTCTCCCGGCCCCAGGCGGGGGCGGCCGCTCAGGCCTGGGGGGAACCGGAGCTCGGTTTGAGCTGGATCGGCTTGTAGGCTGGCATTTGAAGTCTGCAGGCGGGAAGAAGGCAGGGCATGTGGCTGATGTGCCAGATGCCTCAAACCGAGGATACGATAAGCAGAAAATCGTTCGCGATGCATGAGCCTGCTGGAACTAGATCGAGATGGGAGCAAACATCCGAGGAATGGAGAACAGACTGTGAGCTCTGCCCAGCGTCTGCCGCCACATCCGTCTGCCGCGTCCCCAGCCCCACCCTGAGCTCGGCGCAAGCCTCTCGGTTCAAAGGTCACGGGGAGCTGCCCTGATGCCCCAGCACCCCCTGTTTCCAGGGAGACCGTGCTTAAGGCAAACACAAAGGCTCAGGGCTGAGCGTCTGGAGGAGGATGAGAGGCCCAGCTGCAGGGGGCCAGGGTGGCCGCCGTTCACCAGCCGCCAGCAGACCCCAGCCCCTGCTGGGCGGAGGGCACAGCCGTGAAAGGCATTTCTAAGGTCCCTCTCTCAGACGACCTCCCCTCTGCCCCCCACCCACACCAGGGCTCGTCACTTCTGGGCTCCGTCTGTCCTGGGAGGCCTCAGGGATGTGGGGCGCCATCTGTGCTCGGGTTGGTAGGGATGGGGGTGTCCCCTTCCGGCTGGTGCTGACACGGGCCAGAGGTACAGCCGCCACATCCTCAAGAATGAACCGTCGCAGTGGCAGACAGGGCATGGGGGTGGGGGGCCGGCAAGGGTAACCGGGGCTCAGTAACCAAACCACGGGGTCTGGCGTTGGTGGCCCTGAGCCACCCCCGGGACCCTTGGCCGTCACAAAGACAAATTTCGTTAAGCCAAATGCACGATGTTTCAAGGAAAGGTCTGTTGCCAACGGTTACCCCTGCTGGGGAGACTGCGGCCTTCCCGCCTGAGCCCCGCCTTGCTGGAAGACAGCCGCCCCTCCCCTCCCCAGCGCAGCGGCCTCCAGGCTGGAGGGCCTCGCCCCTGACCTCCAAGTGGGGTACAGCGGCAGGGCCGAGGCTCAGTGGCCGTGACCACGACAAGCAGAGGGAGCATCTGCTGTCACACGAGCGACAGGCACCGAGGGGCCTCAGCTCGGACCCCAGGGTTTAACACTCAGCTGCCTGTTTGCAGACCTCGCCCCATTTAGATCCAGCAGAGATTAAGAGTCCTAAGGAGAAACAGCCCGTTCACCGCCATGAGGGGCCCGCGGTGCCCGTGGGCAGGGCGCTGAGCAGGACCCACAGCAGCACGGGAGAGGCACAGTCCCCACCCTGGGAGAGACGCCCTTCACTCCCGAGGCAGT
>NW_024340700.1:6289201-6304407 GCF_902729225.1 Pteropus medius | reverse complement strand
TGAGGCCTGAGAAAACTGACCACGACAACTCAGGGAGCCAGCTGACCACGGAGACTACGCCTACTCCAAACAAACGGCCATCTGACACCCACTCAGTCACCAGGCGACCTCCCTCCCCGCCCCGCCCCCTCTCAGCTGTGGCTCCCAGACTCACACTTCCACGGCCCCGAGGCCCGGGTCACTTCCTGCTGGTCCTCCTGCCTCTTGCACTGACTCTCGGCAGGTTTGGGGTAAACAGGAACAACCCCAGGTGCCAGGTCCCCCGTCTGCCCAGGGCCGGATGCCTTCGCTTCCACACTAATTCGGCAGGAGGACACGGCCCGGGGCTATCAGCAGTTACGTGGCCTCAGGCTGGCGGCTCATGACCTCCCTGAGCCCACTTCCTGATTCAGCGAGCCTCAGGATTGGGCAGGGAGAGCACAGCACATTGGCCAGGCTGGAGAGGGACCCAGTCCGTCTGCTCTCCAGGCTGCTCCCTGTCCCCGAGGACAGGAGAAAGAGAGGGAGGCAGTAGCCAGGCTCGGACACCAGGCGGCAGAGACGGTTGGCTGGGACGGCCCAGGTGGTCAAGGTCACGGCGAGGCTGTGGGCGGGAAAGGAGCAGACCATGTGCACGTGGGCCGGTCCTACTGCCGACCCGTGCGGTGACAGGCTGGGCTGGGCCTCCTACAGGGTGCAGAGTCAGCGTGGGTTCCTGACACCTTCCCTGAGCATCACCCACTTCCTACCGGGACGAGCTGGGTGTCTGCAGGGTGCAGGCACCAGGGGCGGCAGCCCTTTGGAGAAATACTTGAAAATACAGAGTTAAAATGCAGAATGAGATGAGAAGCCAGTTTAAGTCGGTCTGCAAGCCCAGTGCTGAGACTCAAAGCCGACTGAGACGTGCCATAAATTCAGGGAAGAAGGACCTTCGGGAGAGGTGGGCAGCCCGGGCAGCGTTAGCCAGAAAGAAGCGCTTCAGGCTGTAACGAAGAAGAGAATCTCTCTGAGCAGGAGACGGTATTGCGGAGTCACAGGCTCGGGTAGCAGCCACAGCGCAGCGCCGTCTCCACTGAGGTCCTCAGTGAGGGACGCTGGCCGGCGCTGCAGGGGCTTGGGCGCAGTATGCAAATGAAGGGGGGTTCTGTTCTCCCTGGGTCCTCTGTGTACGCAGAAGACGCTGGCTGGTGACACCACCGGCTCCTCCCAGCGCGAAGGGCCCTTCAGAACAAGGGTTCAAAAGTTCACGAGGGGGGTGACGTCGATGGCTCTGTCCCAGTGATGGTCATTCACAGCGGGATGTGCAGAAACGGGATTGCGACGGGCCACGTGGAAGCATTTCTTCGCCTGAGTGTTTTACATTTTCAGCATATTTCTCCTCTGAGCAGACACGGCCGCGACCCCTCAGAGCCAAGGGAAAGGAGGCAGCAAACTCGCCCGGGCAGAAGGCGCCCGCCCTGAAGGAGATGGATGTGAAATGTGTCACTGTGCTTTCGCCTTGCGTTTCTCTGGCGACCACCGAGCTGGACCACCCTCTCGGATTTTTGCTGGCCTTTGAGTTTCTTCCGTGAGCTTCCTCCGTCGCTCGGTGACCCAGAGCGAGTGGGCGCGGGGGGCTGTGCGGAGCTATGGCAGAGGGGCGTGGCTAACGGTGTCGCCACCAGGAAGGAAAAGTTTCGGGGTGAGTTGGGAAGGAAGGGGCTTCTCCCTGACGAGTTCGGGCCGCACATGCTGACGAGTCTTCGGTCTGGTCCCCAGGACGGCCGGGACCCTGTGCACAGCAGCCAGGGGGCAACGAGGGAGTGAGCACCTCCCGCGCCACTGCAAACAAAGTCCCAACGTCTTGCGATTTCTGTGCGATTCCTCGTGGACGTGCGACCTTTAGGAGCAAGGAAACGTTTTTTCTATTCTTATTTGTATATACACAAATAAGGGTTATTATTGCAAAACTGTGCAGTTTTCATTTCTTGGAGAAATTTGCTTTTTCTCATTCAATCCGTTGATGAGATGAATCGCGTGAATGAAAAGTCCCGGGTCGATCCATCACGCATCCGCAGAACGGACAGTATCGGCAACGAAGTTTTTGTTTATACTTTCGAATCGTTTTATTGCAGGAAATTTTAACCATCTACTAAAGCGAGGAGAACAGGACTTCCCCGAATGCCCGTCGCACGGCGCTGCCGCGGTCAGCTCACGGCCCCCTCGTCACACGCTCCCCGCGCCCCGCCGCCCCAGTGGGTGTCACTGAAGGCCAGACGTGACGTTGCGTGTGACGTGTTTTCCTGGAGCATGGTGTTCGGGACTGGAGCCCGCGTCCCTCGGCGGAGCCGGCCGATGAAATACTTCGCTCGTGCTGTGCACACCTGGCTCCCCGGCAGAGCCGCCGCGTCCCTCGGGTCGGACGTGCCGAGCAGCGTGTAAAACGCGGGAATCGCGGGTTCCCCGCAGGTGCGGCGGGCCTGCGTGTGGGCCGGCAGGCGGGAGGGCGTTCGCGGATCTCCGCGCGTCCGCGCCCGGTCTCCGGCGCCTGTCAGTCCGTCCCGTCTCTGCTACATGCCGAGTCAGCCTTACACGGCTCATGATCTCCCGTTAAGATTCGAAACATAGTTACTGTGGCGTGACTATGTTATTTTCATTTGTTTTCTGTTTATTCTGCGTACCCCGGCTTTTAATCCCCAGTCGGTCCCGCTAGAGGTATAGAGCGTTATTCATTTTAGCAAAGAAACTGGTTTTCCCTCTTCACCGGTGGTCGCATCCCTGCCGCCAGAGGGGGATCGGGACAGCGCGGCTTGGCGCTCGGCCGGTCTCACGTGCCCCGTGGCGCTCTGTGTTCCTTCGCGTCCCGTTTCATTCATCTCCGCCCTTGTTTTTCGTCTCTTCCTTTTTGTCCGAGGCGGGCTGTGCGGTGGCTCCAGGCGGCCACCCAGCTCGCGCCTCTCGATCTTCAAACCGGGTCAGGGAAACCCGCCCTTCGGTCACTGCTGTAAGTTTCTATCCTTCTTCCTTCTCTGACTTGTGCCTTACGTAGAAGGTCTTTCCAAACTTCCAAGCGGCTGCCTTTGCCGCTGGTTTCTAGTTGGCCGTGAGGTCGGGGCATCGGGCTGTGCGTCGAGGGCGCTTTGAGTTCTGCTGTTTGTGGCTCGGACTCGTGGGCCCTCTCCGCAGCCTCCCCGGGCTGGCTTTCGAGGCCCGCGTGTGCGGGGACAGGGTTCCGCCTGTGTCGCTGGAAGGCGGGCGAGCCCTTCGCATCGGTGACAGGCACCCAGCCTCGGCGTGTCGTGCGGCTGCGGGTTCCCGGTTCCGCGCGGCCGCCTGGGGCTGGCTGGGACGCGGGGCGCGAGTTGTCCTGCCCAACGCCCTCTGCCTCGCTGGGCACGGGCTCGCGTGCCCGCGGCGCATCTGTCTTTAAGTCCCTGGCCCGCCGTATGGCCACAGCTCCCCCTCCCCCGCCCGCCTTCGTAAAGATTTCTTTCCTTTTCCTTCATTTTTCTCTCTTCTTTCAGTTTTCCCAGGCATTCGTGTTTTCTTAAGATCTCTGCTCCATATTTACGTTTTTGAGATATTTTCCCCAGAAAGTCTGTGCGTTTGTAGCAGATGAGTCCTTTAGGTCGGCGGTCCCCAACTTCGTGGCACTGACGATCCGAGGCAGCGCCGAGGCGGTGGTGCTGGCGCTGGGGGCGGCTGCAGACGCAGATGCGGCTTCGCTCCCTTGCCCACCGCTCACCTGCTGTGCGGCCTGTGCCTAACAGGCTGTGACTGGTACTGGTCCCCGGCCCAGGGGTTGGGGACCCGGCTTTAGTTCATCATGGTTTTTGCCAGAATGTGACGAGGTTTCCCAGCCTGGGAGCGACTGAAGTGCGGAGCTGGCTGGTTCCATGCTGTGGGGGGTGGAGGGGTGGCCTGTGCGTCTCTGACCTCTGCCCGCTAGATGCCACCCCGCGCAAACGCAGCCCTGACACCTGAAGATGCTTCTGGATGTTTCCAGGGCACAGTCACCCCCGTCAGGAACCCCCGCAGAGGCCGTCGCCTCCCGCACTGATGACCGGAGCAGGCGCCTCATGCCCACGTGGGAGCCTCTAGACGGCGGTGGCCCCCGGGGATGGACATGCACATCTTCCCGTCACTGGCACCGCGGTCCACACTGCTGTGCGAGAAGCCACGCTCAGGGAGACAGCGTCCTGGAGAGCTGTCCCCTCGCTTTGCGGATGCCTCCACCTGCCACGCCGTCCCCCGTGTCCAAAGGCAGGCCGTGAGGGACGTGAGTGACAGGCACACTCGGATGGCTTCCTCCGGCCTGACCCCACGAGCGAGCTCTCCCACCGTCAGCGAGGACTCCCCTGAGCCGTGTCCGCCCCGTGTCTGCCCACCTCTTCCACGGCTCCCGCTGTGGCCAGGCCAGAGCTGTGGGTCACTGCAGATCCAGGACCTCAGAGAGCCCGGTCCTACCTCTGCCTCCACGGGAGAGGCGCTGGCCCAGCCACGAAGCGGAGCAGGGCCGCAGCCAGTCTCCCGGCCCCAGGCGGGGGCGGCCGCTCAGGCCTGGGGCGAACCGGAGCTCGGTTTGAGCTGGATCGGCTTGTAGGCTGGCATTGGAAGTCTGCAGGCGGGAAGAAGGCAGGGCATGTGGCTGATGTGCCGGATGCCTCAAACCGAGGATACGATAAGCAGAAAATCGTTCGCGATGCATGAGCCTGCTGGAACTAGATCGAGATGGGAGCGAACATCCGAGGAATGGAGAACAGACTGTGAGCTCTGCCCAGCGTCTGCCGCCACATCCGTCTGCCGCTTCCCCAGCCCCACCCTGAGCTCGGCGCAAGCCTCTCGGTTCAAAGGTCATGGGGAGCTGCCCTGATGCCCCAGCACCCCCTGTTTCCAGGGAGACCGTGCTTAAGGCAAACACAAAGGCTCAGGGCTGAGCGTCTGGAGGAGGATGAGAGGCCCAGCTGCAGGGGGCCAGGGTGGCCGCCGTTCACCAGCCGCCAGCAGACCCCAGCCCCTGCTGGGCGGAGGGCACAGCCGTGAAAGGCATTTCTAAGGTCCCTCTCTCAGACGACCTCCCCTCTGCCCCCCACCCACACCAGGGCTCGTCACTTCTGGGCTCCGTCTGTCCTGGGAGGCCTCAGGGATGTGGGGCGCCATCTGTGCTCGGGTTGGTAGGGATGGGGGTGTCCCCTTCCGGCTGGTGCTGACACGGGCCAGAGGTACAGCCGCCACATCCTCAAGAATGAACCGTCGCAGTGGCAGACAGGGCATGGGGGTGGGGGGCCGGCAAGGGTAACCGGGGCTCAGTAACCAAACCACGGGGTCTGGCGTTGGTGGCCCTGAGCCACCCCCGGGACCCTTGGCCGTCACAAAGACAAATTTCGTTAAGCCAAATGCACGATGTTTCAAGGAAAGGTCTGTTGCCAACGGTTACCCCTGCTGGGGAGACTGCGGCCTTCCCGCCTGAGCCCCGCCTTGCTGGAAGACAGCCGCCCCTCCCCTCCCCAGCGCAGCGGCCTCCAGGCTGGAGGGCCTCGCCCCTGACCTCCAAGTGGGGTACAGCGGCAGGGCCGAGGCTCAGTGGCCGTGACCACGACAAGCAGAGGGAGCATCTGCTGTCACACGAGCGACAGGCACCGAGGGGCCTCAGCTCGGACCCCAGGGTTTAACACTCAGCTGCCTGTTTGCAGACCTCGCCCCATTTAGATCCAGCAGAGATTAAGAGTCCTAAGGAGAAACAGCCCGTTCACCGCCATGAGGGGCCCGCGGTGCCCGTGGGCAGGGCGCTGAGCAGGACCCACAGCAGCACGGGAGAGGCACAGTCCCCACCCTGGGAGAGACGCCCTTCACTCCCGAGGCAGTCGAATTGGAAACAGAGTGAGTCCCCTGCCCAGGGACACTCAGAAAGGGCCCGTGCCTCCCGTGGCAGGCTCCTCGTGCACGGCCGCCCGCCCTTTCCAGGGTCACGACCCGCACTGCGTCCTGCGCCCCCACCCAGGCTGGGGGACACGGCCAGCGCAGAGGAGTAACCTGAGTGGGACCCCGCAGGCCCGTCCCCTGCCCCTCACCCAGCACGGTGGGGACAGTAACTCCTAGTCTGGCGTTTCTGGACGGGGAAGGAAAAGCACCCTGAGTTATGTGAGCACCGGCTGAAGCACCGGGGAAGCCGCAGTGGGGGCCGGTGGGGACCCCGTCCTCCCCACGTGCTGAGGGGTCGCCATGCGGAGCGCACAGGGCCAGCTCGCTCCCTCCCCGCAAGGCCCGAAGGACAGGCGTGCTGCAGGGTGTTTGCCGTCACCAGGCAAATGCGGGGTTTCCAGGAAGCACCGCCTTCCTCCAGCCTCTGCTCGGACTTGCTAACTTGACAGAGAAGCCGGGCATGGAGATTACTGGATGCTTTTAAGGGGGTCGCAGCTTTTGCGGAAACTCAGCTGCAAATCTCTCGTCACGGCATTCCGTTTGGCATGGAAAATGCCACTCAAACCTCATGCGATGCTTTGGGATAAATAAGCTTTGTGCGTAAGGAGCGTCTCATGCAACGCTCTTCCTAAAACTGTGTTTGCTCTCAGCGTAAGCCTGCACCCCACCTCTTCCCAGACTGCCCTCGGGCGGTGCCGTGGCAGCCTGGCAGCCAGTGCACCTGTGCGGGGGTGACCAGCGGTCCTGGGCAGGGGGACAGGGTGACCAGTGGTCCTGAGCAGGGGGCCGGGGTGACCAGCTGTCCTGGACAGGGGCATGGGGTGGCCAGTGGTCCTGGGCAGGGGGCTGGGGTGACCAGCGGTCCTGGGACAGGGGGGACGGGTGACCAGTGGTGCTGCAGGGGGCTTGGGGTACAGTGGTCCCAGCAGGGGAGGCCAACGTCCTGCGTGCAGGGGCTGGGACTCTGGGGCCGAGCACCCTGGGGGCTCTGTAGTCGATCTCTTTATCAGCTCCCCCCTCAGCCTCGGGCTTCCCAAACCTGGGACACAGATGATGAGCAGGTTCCTGTGGCTTCTCACAGAGCGGGCAGTGGAAGCTGTCCAGGGTGGCGAAGTGGAGCGGCAGAGGGCACCTGGCTGGTCTTCCAGCATCAGCTTCCGAGAGGGGCAGAGGCAGCGTCAGGGCTGGAACGGGGCCTCCGCGGGGCCTCTGCAGGGGCGGCCACGATGCACAGACTGGAACGGGGCCTCTGCGGGGCCTCTGCGGTGTGGCCACGATGCACAGACTGGAACGGGGCCTCTGCGGGGCCTCTGCAGGGGCGGCCACGATGCACAGACTGGAACGGGGCCTCTGCGGGGCCTCTGTGGTGTGGCCACGATGCACAGACTGGAACGGGGCCTCCGCGGGGCCTCTGCAGGGGCGGCCACGATGCACAGATCCCGTCGCCTGTCGCCGTGCCCCAGGCTGTCCGGCCGGTGTCCTTGTCCCGGGAAAGCTGGGTGACGGACACAGGGTTCCAGGCCTCGCAGCCCTGGGGGCTGGGCCGCTGACCGGCCTGCGGCTTCCCGTGGGCCATTTGACCAGGTGTGTGTTTTCTCTGGGAGATTTCTCAAACAGCCCTTTCCCACCCTACTTGTGAGAAGGGGGCTCGCTCAGGACGCCTGCCACAGTGACGAGCAGAGCAGAGAGCCCAGCGGGCCCTGGCCCTGGTGTCACCAGTGGGAGGGGCCCCCAGCCTCCTGCCTGTGACAGGACGGGGTCCAGCAGACTCCCAGAGTGGCCACGAACAAAAGCCTGTGCTTGGGACGGTCATTCCTACCTTTCACATTGAACGTTGTCATGGCTGCTCTTGAACTTGAAACATCGTAGGAAACTAAATGTAGGGGTGCGGGGGATGCAAGGTGTTGGGGGGATGCGGGAGGCACTGGGGGGCCGCGGGGGGCACAGGGGTCGCGGTTCCCGCCTCACTGGAAATGTGGATATTCTCGGAGGCAGAGGGTCTGTTTTGCAGAGCAGGAAGGACGTCTTAGCCCTCTTGTGAGATTCGCCAGCGACGCAGGCTGGAGGAGGGTGAGGGCCTTCGAGCCCCCGCCCCTCTGCTCGTGGTGCTGAGGGTCACTGCCCCCGGGATGCCTTTGCATCCCAGCAGCCCGGCGCCCGGCGAGGTGTTCGCTGTGGTGGCATTGTCCGTCACCGTGACGCTCGCCGTCATCCCGGGCCCTGCAGGCTGCTCAGCTCCGTGCGCTCCGGGCATCGGCGAGCGCCCAGCGCGGGCGCCCCAGGCCACTGGGCACTCGGGAGCCTGGGCGGCTTTACTTCCCGCATTGGTTGAAATTGAACGGATTCTAAAGCAATCGCACCATATTTAACACCCAAGAAAAGCGGGAAACTAGATTCTAAGAAAGGCTCCGGGCGTCTGGAGGGACTGACAGCCGGATGCGTCTGTGCGAGGCGCCCTGTGCCCCCATATCCGTGTGGCGGGCGGGGGCAGCACCCCTCTGGACGGATGCCAGAGCTGAGTTGGGGGGCTTGCCTCTTACCACTTTTCCAGGAAAACCCCGCTGACGTTCTGAAGGAAACCAGAAGCGAAACCCTGTGCTTTCCCCGCCACCCCACCCTGCGGGCCAGTGTGTCCTGCCGACGGCCCCACGTCAGGGCCGAGTGCCACGTCCCCTGGAAGCTGCACAGCTGAGCCACCCTTGGCCCATCCTGGCATCAGCCCGACACCCAGCAAGCAGCGTCAGTCCGGGCTCGAGCATCTGGAAGACCCGCTGAGGGTGGGCTGCTGCCCTCCACGGCCCAGACCTCCCAGACCCGGGGTCCCGGCCTTGCTCCTTTCCCCGCCCCCACGGCCTGTGCCCACCAGGGGCTTCCAGCCCCGGCCCCTTTCCCATCACCGTGGTGGCTGCACAGACGCCCTCGGCAGGCAGACCCAGGAAGGGGGCCGGGAGAGGGGGCCCGCTGTGTCTCTGCGCTCCGTCGCTGACTCACATTTTTAACGCCAAAGCAGACGACTTGGGGATCCGGCCTCTGGGTTCTGGAAAAGAGAATTGGAAACAGACAATGTGTCACGTGGTGTTTTTCCTAAGGAAGGAGGGAAAGAAACTCAGACGCCGCACGACCACCATTAAGATCGCTGTTTCCCCTGGCACCCCCGCTCCGCCCCTGCATCCCCCGGCCCGGACACCCGGGACCTGCCGCCCCCTCCATCAGGACCAGCGCCAGCTCCCCGCACCCTTCCAGGAGGGAGCAGGGTCTGGGGACACCCCATGACAGACCACCAGCCCCACGTCCCTCGATGGGGCCAAGTGGGCCATGCTGGTCTCTCTGGTCCCCTCCTGCCTCCCTGCCCCAGGCTCACCCACACGGCTCCCCGGGCCCCAGCCTCTCCGGGGTCCCCGCTGTGGCCCCCCAGGCCGATCCGTTCGGCAGAGTCCCTTAGCCAGCAGCTGTGCCAGGGCCCAAGGAAGCCGGGAGGACAGCGGCCCCGGAAGATGAAGACGAAATCCGCAGACTGCCTCGTCGGGTGGTATCTTCAATTCACCCGAGATGGAGGGCTACTCGGCTTGTGAAGACAGCCTCTGCCAGCCTGCACCCCAAGAACGAGGAGCAGGGGCCTCCGGGCCGCCCCAGGCTCTCAATGACTCATGATGAAGCACGGCCACTGCTAACCTTCCACGTGCCACCAAATCTGGCCGAAGCGCGCTAACGCGGTGAGCGGGGAGATGAAGCCAGTTTCCCAGCTCCCGCCCCGACCCCTGGGGGCCTCTCTGCCTTGGCCGCCTGCTCAGGGCGGGGCCCGTCCGCCTTCCCTCTGGGCTGCGAGGGTCCTGTCTCCTGTCTCCAGGTCTCGCCCCGCAGATCTCCACTGGAAATGCCGGCAGCGGGGGAGGGGCTGGGCTGCAGGTGCCGTGGGGCCTCGGGGGGCTGCACGGCATTAACCCCAAGAGCCCGGATGATGAAACCAAGTTAAAAAGGATGACGAGGAGAGCACTTTTTTCATCTGAAATTCTCTCGTTTTCTCTCTTTAGCGGTGTCAGAGGGCCTGTGGTGGTTTCTTAACGAAGCGAATTTGCCTTTTTTGTGTTAACACTTAATATTCAATATTGGAGAAACAGTCGGGAACAGAAAAGTTCATCAACTGGGCGGACTACATCACGAGTTTATCACCGCAAATTCAAGGGCCTCGAAGCGTCGCGGCAGCGAAAGGGGGCGGGGCCCAAACGCGCACCGAGGCAGGGTCACGTCTAAGGACAGATTCCAGGAGGACAGACGTGGCGGCCAAAGTGATACGCACGTAAAGGGAAACGCTTTTGAAATTTTACTTTGTTATTTGAAAACAGGTGTGTGTTTTTAAACGATGCCCCCGCCCCAGCGGGCAGCAGAATGCCAGCGGGAGGTGCCGGGCGGGGCAGGGCGGAGTTCCGCTGTCCAGCAGCTGGACAAACGTTAGTTTTGGTGTGAGACACGCGAAAAATGAGTAGGTGCTGAGCTTTCTCTTGGACGACGGCAGCCCCTCGGGAGGGTGGGACGCCCCAGACACAGTGGGGGCCACTCCGCAGCCCCCCAGCCCGGGACCTCCACGTCCGGTCCACGCCCGCGCTCTGCGCCCTTGTCACCAGCTGCCCCTGGGTGAGAAAAGATGAGCCACTTACAAACGCCGGACGCCGCCACTGCGGGCTGCGAGGCGTCATGAGTCTGGGGCGGACGCTGGCCCGTGCCCGCTGAGCAGGGCTGTGCCGGCCGCCCAGGCAGGCTCAGCAGGGCGAGGCAGCAGGTCTGGGCTCAGGCGAATGTTTAAAGCTTCCTCGAGCCCTTGGAGGCTGCTGAAGAATAAATAACGGCCTCTCGAGTTTCAATCGTCCCCGAGGGAGAAAGCGGAGTGCTGAGACAGAGGTCACGGGAGTCAAGAGGGATTGGGGGCGCCTTTCATGGGCCTGCAGATGTTTGTTTTAAACAAATGCTTTAAAAGTCAAGACCCTGAAAGCAGCCGCACGCCTCCATTTGGGGGACAATTAGCCTTTTTCATCTGCGGTTTATGCAGCAGGACACGGGCCTTTCCGGACGCTCTGCGGGGCCTTGGGACAGAAGCCGATGCATCGTCTCAAAATCCGCTTTCAGCAACAGACTGTGCGGCCGAAATGGATGCTTTTCTGAGAGTGGATTTCTTTGAAGAACACAGAAAAGGAGGATTTTAAAGAGGGGAAAGTGTTTTTTTTAAGTTGACATGTTTTGAGCTTGAGAAGAGACTCACAATTGTAGGGTGACCTATTTAAATTTAGCCTTTCATTTTAATATTACGATAAGTTAGTTGACACTTGAGAAGGCCGTTTCGAGAGCCAGTCGATGTCCAGCCGCGAGGCTTGTCCAGCCCCTGGCGCCGCCCTCCCACGGGCTCTCAGTGACGGCCGTGGGCCTGGCCATCCAGTCACTCGTGGTGCCGTGACGGGGAAGGGCCCGGACGCGTGCAGGGGCCGTCTCGATGTGGCGCCACGTCCTGGCGCTCGCCGACCCCGCGCCTGAGCGGTGGCCCCGACGCTCCCCAGGGAAGGCACCGTCCTGGTCGCCACGTTACGTGAGAGCGATAAGTAACCGGCAAATAACGAGACGGAAGCACGTGATGCTTCTCCTGTTTCTGCACAAAAACGGTGAAGGGCGCTCTCTGAATAAGTAAAGTGATTCCAGCCACGAGAGGCAGACAGACCTGGAGTGGGGGACGCAGCCCGCTCGCCCCAGGGCGGGAGAACTCTCCGGGCCTCACACCGTCACTTAGCAGTTTAGTCTGGCGACCGTGGCGACCTGTCCGAGGTCACGGTCGCAGCCCCGTGGAGTCACCGTGGACGGCCCTGTCAGCCTCCCCGGAGCCCCACAGTCCCCCGAATCCCCGGGAGGAAGGGGACCGCCCAGCCACATTCTCAGAGCTGCAGACTGGCGGTCCGGTCATCAACGTTTACGTGGGATTCACGGAAAAGCCGCTGGGAAACACCCACATGGCTCGGGTTTCCGAGAACCCATTCCGAAACGACGGCGGTTCGGTCAACGAGTGGCTGAAAGGCAGAAGTGTGACGTCCCTCGTCACCTCGCAGACCGTGCTCCCCGGGACACGGGCCCCCACGTGGCCGTTCCCGACTCAGGCCCCGCACGCGCCCAGCGGCTGCGGTGGCTTCCGCCTTCAGACCTCGTTTCTGCCACCATCGCACGGGCCTCCTCGGGGAAGTCTCAGCCGGCCAGGGCCACCGAAGCAGGACAGCTGTGCCGCGGAGCGTCCGCCGACCGACAGTTTACAAGCGGCCTGGGCTTCCCGCGCGGTGAGCGGCCGACACGCCACGTGCCCGGAACTCGCCCCGCCGCCCAGGGGGCCCGCCCTCCAGACCCTGCGCGGCCGGCCCCGTCCCTCCCAGGGTGTCGCTCTGGCGGCCCCCACCTCTGACGTCGGTCCCGGGGCCGGGAGCCAGAGGCCCCCATCACTCTGCCCTCTTCTGGGTTGACACAAGACCTCGAGTCAATACCTATTGGGTGACTTAAATCGCACTTTAATAAAAAAGGAGTCCCAAGGTCGACAAAGCATCGCACTCTGTGCCTCTCAGTTCTTCTGGACAGATGCAGAAAGAAACCCCAACTCCGGAAGAACGAGATGCGCCAGAAACAAAGCCGGCACGAAAGCACGGAACGCGTCCATGCCGAAAGAGGAATGGCTGCTGCCTCCCGAAGGAGCTGAGACCCTCTTCTCGTCGGACGGACTAAACGTGGGCACCGACCACGCTGTGCAGCACACGGGCCTGAGACGCGCCCCCACCCGCGCCAGTCCGGAAACTGGATTTGAAACTGCACGGTATCCGCGAGGACATTCTTCTTGCTTTTCTTTTTAAACGAATGTGAATCCCAGTAGGCAGACCTTCCGGCGCGATCCGATAGACGTGTTGTAGAACAATGAGCCTCGGAGGGTGGCGTCGTCACATCTCAGTCTTTTAAATGAGCGTGGGTAGAATCGTGGGAGCGGGCCGCTGTCCCTCGGTGCACACGGGTGTTCCGGTGACAGCTCGTGTGTCGGAGCAGACAGCACATGGGACCGCAGAATCGCGGCTCGGGAGCGCCGGAGGCGGCCACTTCCCGCTCTCCAAAGCGCTGGTCCCCCCGGGACGGCGTGAGGAGGCCGGTGCCCCCCACGTGTGACAGCGGGGACCTCCTTCGAGACCATCCGCTTCCCAGCAGACACTCCCCGGAGCTTCTCCATGGGGACAGGAAGGCGTTCGGGGCGAGGCAAGTGTTCATCTCGTGGGACTGTCCTGCCCACTGCACAAAGGGTGCTGTCTCGCTCCGCTCCGGCCGCTGTGACAGAGTGCCACAGACCAGGGCTAATGTTTCGTGAACGACAGACATTAGTTCCTCACAGGTCTAGAGGCCGGAAGTCCAAGGTCAAGGGCCAGGCAGACTCAGTCCCCAGTGAGAAGCCTCTTCCTGGTTCACAGACGGCCGTCTCCTCGCTGTGACCCCACATGGAGGAAGGGACGGGGGCTCCCTGGGTCTCTTGTGTAAAAGCACTAACCTCATTCACGAGGCTCCGCCCTCACACCCCGGCACCTCCCAGAGCCCCCGCCCGCTAACACCATCAACCTGGGTGGCAGATTCCGACCTTCACATTCAGTCCACAGCATTTAGCATTCGCGGTCCACACCCACTAAATGACTCTAGTGACCTGCAAGCAATGTGACAACCGAAAAAGACTCTGCGCTTCAAACAACCCCTGAAATAGAGACTGCACCCCGCTAAAGACAGACAGCACCCCTGAACTGAGAAGGACTGAGAAGAGGAGCTGGTCAGGTTGGCTGCTGCCCCACGACCACGGACGGCGTGCGAAGCCGCCCAGGCTCTCGTGGCCACACGAATAGTGGGTGCTCCTGGTGAAGCTTGGGGCAGACGGGCCCTGGACCCCAGCTGCCCACGGCTACGGCGGAGGAGCCGATGGCTCTCGCACGGTCCCCACCTGGGTCTGAGCCCATGAGACACAGCCAGAGCGTTTTAGAACTTAGAGACAGACCCTGGCAACGCCCTCTGTCCCTGAGCGGCCCTGGGGCCAGGCAGATGCCTAGTCTAAATCTCGTACAGTCGAGGGTCCAACTGTGAAAATGCAGGTACAGAAGTAAAATGTCATTGGATGAGAAAATAATCGTACGAGTTACCGGAAATGTGGCGATTCCGGCCCCTTCCTTCTGAGATCTCCTTAGGTGATTTACCCAAAACGTCCTCTGACCGCACCTTGCTCCCACCTTCCTGCTGGGACCCTTGACCAACCCAGCGGCATCCAGCACTCACGGCCGCTGGGCCCCGGCCAGCCTGCGGTGGCCTGCGAACCAGCCCAGGCTGCGAGCGGCACCTTCCTTCCTGCCCCACGGCAGCGCAGGGCTCTGGGGCTTCCTGGCCGACAGAGGAGGGTCCTCGTCCCATGGTGCTGTCAAGGACAATTACACCGAAGTCCCCAAGGAGACCTAAACGGGCGTCAACACTACTGAGCCTACTAGATGCTTAAAAAAGTAATGCCTGGTCGGGGTCCACCTCGCCTCTGATTAGCCGGTGAGACGACTTGATGTCTCAGTAATAAGTTCGCCCGTGGTGCCTCCGTGACGCTGCGTAAATAGTGAGCCTGTTCTTTTGCTTGGAAAAGGACGAAGATGAGGAAGCCGGAGTCTGGGCCCCCCCACGACGTCTGTGGCCTGAGCCGGAGGCTTAGCATCGCAGCCGCCTCTGACGGAACCGCCCTCCTAACTGGACGTGGTGGACCAAATACAGGTGTCCCCCTAACTCCCAGGTTTGGGGCGTTTTGCCCTAGGCAAGCTGACGCTTTCAGTCCAAGTGCAGAAGCTACACCATGACATAATTATGCTTTACTCCCGAGAATGTGGAATAGTAGAATAGAATAGTAGCCAACTGCTATTACGTGTGGGGTGGGGGAGTTAATATCTTTTCTGTTTGAACGATCCAGAGAGGCAGAGCATAGGGCCTGACAGCGGGGGAGGGGACCACCTGGTGTGCTCAGCAACCCCGTCATTCCCTGTCATCTCCCTAAAAGGCCGCTTTCAGGTAGAGCAATTAATGTACTTCCCACGACCATCCCAAGTTCACTTCTTGACTGATGGATTTAAGGTGTTAAATCTGATGGGCTAAAATGCTGTAGAGATCATAGCAGATTAGTACTCCCTCCGCAGCCCCCACCACAGTGCGGGGCACACCCACAGGAGGGGAGCAGAGCCGTAATTAAGAGCAGTGTGTGTGTGCATGTGTGTGCACATGTGCATATGTATGTGTGTGTGCACGTGTGTGCATGTGGG
>NW_024340700.1:6235451-6289190 GCF_902729225.1 Pteropus medius | reverse complement strand
TGCACGTGTGTGGGTGTATATGTGCATGTGTGCACTGTGTATATGTGTGTGCGTGTGTGTGCGCGTGTGTGTGGAGTGTGTGTGTGCACGTGCGTGTGTGCACATGCAAGTGTGTCCATATGCGCACACACCCATGTGGCACAGGAGGATCGTATTCCTGGGCTGAGCGCTGCCAGCAAAACAAAGAACCTCCTTGTTCATATGTTAATAACTTGGATGGGAAATCAGAAGCAAGGTCACCAGGCGGGGAAGAGCTGAGGTGACAGGACTGAGATCTTTGGAGATGAACAGATTCATCACGTTATTCAGAAGGTCGCTACGCCCTTCCCTTCAGCGGTCAGTGTTCACGGTGGGAACGTGACAGATGCGGAGGCCTCCGGAGCGGAGGAACGAGCACCGAAGCCTCCGCTCCTGACACAGGAGCCACCACGGCCGCCGGAGCAGGGCCAGGGGCAGAAGTCCTGGACGCGGGCTGTCCCCCTCCACCCAACACCGGGGAGGCCACGGCTAGTCCCCGGGGCTTCGGGGAAGCTGGGCCGGGGCGTGAGGGGGCGACGGGGAAGAGTGACCTCCGGAGGAAGACCGCCCGGCCCCTACGTCGGCCCCGCCGACCCCGCCCCGCACGCACACGCCCGCACCGCGTGTGCCGGTCGCGACCTCGCTGAGCTTTTCACGCTCAGTGGGGAGGCGGTCATGACCCGGCTCTTACTGCCTCCTCTTGAATGACCTCGGTGACATGCCAACACTTCGGGGGAGTCGGGGCTCAGCCCTCAGGGAAGGGACTTCCCAGCCCAGCCCTTGAGGGGACTTCCGCAGACCGAGGTGCCTGACCGCCAGCCCCGAGGCCATGCCCANTGCACGTGTGTGGGTGTATATGTGCATGTGTGCACTGTGTATATGTGTGTGCATGTGTGTGCGCTTGTGTGGGGGGTGTGTGTGTGTGTGTGTGTGCACGTGCGTGTGTGCACGTGCATGTGTGTCCATATGCGCACACACCCATGTGGCACAGGAGGATCGTATTCCTGGGCTCAGCGCTGCCAGCAAAACAAAGAACCTCCTTGTTCATATGTTAATAACTTGGATGGGAAATCAGAAGCAAGGTCACCAGGCGGGGAAGAGCTGAGGTGACAGGACTGAGATCTTTGGAGATGAACGGATTCATCACGTTATTCAGAAGGTCGCTACGCCCTTCCCTTCAGCGGTCAGTGTTCACGGTGGGAACGTGACAGATGCGGAGGCCTCCGGAGCGGAGGAACGAGCACCGAAGCCTCCGCTCCTGACGCAGGAGCCACCACGGCCGCCGGAGCAGGGCCAGGGGCAGAAGTCCTGGACGCGGGCTGTCCCCCTCCACCCAACACCGGGGAGGCCACGGCTAGTCCCCGGGGCTTCGGGGAAGCTGGGCCGGGGCGTGAGGGGGCGACGGGGAAGAGTGACCTCCGGAGGAAGACCGCCCGGCCCCTCCTGCAGCCCCGCCGACCCCGCCCCGCACGCACACGCCCGCACCGCGTGTGCCGGTCGCGACCTCGCTGAGCTTTTCACGCTCAGTGGGGAGGCGGTCATGACCCGGCTCTTACTGCCTCCTCTTGAATGACCTCGGTGACATGCCAACACTTCGGGGGAGTCGGGGCTCAGCCCTCAGGGAAGGGACTTCCCAGCCCAGCCCTTGAGGGGACTTCCGCAGACCGAGGTGCCTGACCGCCAGCCCCGAGGCCATGCCCATGCCCGGCACCCTCGGAGGACCTGACAGCCATTGCCCAGGGCTCTGGGACTGAAGCTGTGCGTGAGGGCACTGGGCGTCACCCCGTCACTCACGACCAGACAGCCGCTGTCCCTCAAGGTTTCCCGCTCAGTGGCGGCGTCCAGGTGACTGCAAACGCAAGTCCAGTTCCTGTCTGAAACGCCCGTGCCCGCCACGGGCTTCGATCGCGGGACGGCCAACAGCAGCGCCTGGGCGACGGGCGGCAGGGCTTGGACGAAACCCTGGGGACGGGAGGCTGCTCAGGGAGAAGCGTGTCATCACAGCCCTGGGGCACAGAGAATGGCACCGCGTAAAGCCTGCTCCTCCTGGAGACCCGCCAGCCCAGCGGTGCCGCACCACCTGGATGCAGCCCCTCAGCCCCGGACCCCGGCCCAGTCGTCCGCGGTCGTCAGCGGACAGGGACGATAACAAACGTAGGAGGCGGGAGAAAGGGCAGGCGTTCGGGCCAGGGGCGATGTTTGCGTTGGACGTCGTCTGCGTGCTTCTCCCTGTCTGAGGCGTTATTGTCTTTCCGTAGCAATTGCTGTCAGTGTTTCCTTTCTGTCTTCTGGGGTTGGGGCCAAGCCTCCTCTGCCCCAAAGTAACCGATATGTTTCCTTTTTCTCTAGTATTTTATGGTTTCATTGTTACAAGTTAACCTGTGAGCCAGCCGGATGCAAAGGATGAAGAATGCTGAGCATTCTGTATCGCTCGCTCTCTGCCCCTTTAAGATTGTCAAGAGAGGGGCTGTTTAAAGAAGAAGAAGCAGAGGAGGAAGAGGAAGAAGAGGAAGAGGAAGAGGAGGAAGAGGAAGAGGAAGCAGCTGCGAATATTCTATTGTTGAAGATTTTCCCTTACAACTAACTCAGAAAACTCAATGAACAATGTTCTCTTTCCAGTGAAGTAAAATCCCTTACGAGCCATCCTGGGAAGTGAAATTCACGGTGCCCTATGGACAGTGACGCTCCGGGGCGAGGACCCCTGCCTGCTGCCCCCAACTCGAGGAGCCCTCCAGAAAGCGCCTTCTGCCCCCCAGAACAAGCCCGATCCCGTCTGATCTCGGAAGCTAAGCAGGGTCGGGCCCGGTTAGTACTTGGATGGGAGACCACCAAGGAAGACCAGGTGCTGTAGGCATAAAAAATTTAAAACATAACCGATTGTAAGCTGACAAGGTCCTTGCAATCTGTGAGGTCAACCAAGGGTTGCCTCGCCTGAAAAATAAAAAATAAACAAATAAATAAGAAGTCCCTTTCAGCCCAGTCATCTGTAGGCTCGGCCTGCCTCCTGCTGGATGTGTTGGCAAAAAAACAAACAGAAAAACAGGTGTTGCCTGGTGAAACTTTCATTACAGACAAAACAATAACCACCTTTTGTTCTAGAAACCTCCTGAGCACCTGGCACCTCGGCCAGAGCGCCCGCGTGTCACAGAAGCCGCGAGATGGTTTAGACGGGGCCAGGCTCCGAGCGGCTTGCGACCACACAGCCCTGCATCGGGGGCAGCCCCGGGTCTGAGGACTCAGGGTTCCCGTCTCAAGACGAACCTGCCTATGAGGAAATGGGTGCTCGACTGAGCCTCGTCACCGAGGGAGCGCCAGCGTGAGTCACGTGAGCGCAGCCCCGCCTGGAAGCTCGGCAGGGCTCACGGGTGTTTGTACTCAGTGAATCTTCACTCAGTGGACGCCTTTCCTGGGGAGATCGAGGTGTTTTAAATACCCTTAGAGATAGTTCCAAAGTCCATAAGGTACAAAATTCCCAGCAAGCTGTCTCCCTTCACCCTGAGATTGAGTCCGTGAGGACAACGTGACGACGGTGATGGCGGTGACAATGCATTAGCACTGAGCACTCTGCCACCGGCGGGCGTACATTATCTCACGTTAACCTCCTGGGGGGCTTGGGGGTGGTTCCGGGATCATCTTCATATTATAGAAGAGGAAACAGACAAACAAAGTAAGGAGTTCGCCTCGGGCCACACACATCGAGAAGCTGCTGGAATCGTCTGTCCACGTTGACTGTTTTCCTACGCGAAATTCGATCCTGGAACAATTCATACTTTCTGTGAATGTGTGAATTATGGAACAATGGCTGTTTCAAATGTTGACCCAACTCACACATTTTAGAAGCTCCTTTTTCAAAGAGAAAGAAATTGCAGAATGCACCCCAGAACTAAATGTGAAAGATGTTTACTCTCCCGTAGTTTAGGGTGACGAACGCGTTGGTCCCCGTCAGGGGAGATGTTAGCGATTCCTTTGTCTTCTCCCAGCCTCGAAGCACGACTCGCGCCCAAGTCCTCGTCCCTTCCCGTGTCCGAGCTCAGTGAGCCACCGGATCTGCTCTGTTTGAGACCCTCCGTCCGCAGTGACCTGTTACCGCAGCCCGGGGGGACCGAGCACCAGGTTGAGACCACATGTGGTCCGAACTCCCACAGTTCTGAGGCCCCACGAGGACGCCGCCGGGCTGGGGGACCACGAAGATTCTTCGTCTGTAAAGTCGAGCGAGCCTTGTGCTCTGGGGAGAAACGCGGTATTGTTGACTGAGGCCTCTGTTCCTATCATGTCCCTGGCACCGTATTTTGTTTACACGTCCTTCACCTTTCAGTGGACTTTAAATTCTCGAGGGCAAAGGCTGTGTCGTGCGTGTCCTTTGGAACCCGGCTCATCATCCTACACGCCATAGGCCCCCAGTGAGCATCTGGTCACTAACGCAGTGGACACTAGCCGACCGTCCACATGTCGCAGGATTGGAGGGTGGCCTGATACTTCGCGTGATGTTGGGATGTCTGACCTCCCTCGGTCTAGGCGAACCTCTGGTAGAAATATGAAGAGAAAAAAAGCAGCAGCCATGTTTTCTCGCACGGTGGACAGCACGGCCCAGTGACAGCCATCGCATGGGCGTCCGGAGAGCGTGCGGCTTTCTGCTGGCCCACGCGTTCCTGAAGATCGAGACGCCTCGGCCCCCGGATCCTCGGAGACGCTCTTGATTGCCAAGGACGAGCGATTCCTGATCCCGGCCCCCACGAGATGCCCAAGGACTGCCAACAGTCAGGGGGTCCAGGTACCGTATGTCCGTGTTTCGGGTGGGGAGGAGATTAGGCTAACTTCTGAAATTTTCACTTAATCTTCAGAGGAATCACAATATTATTAGATAATTTCCAAGTCTAATTAATTGAGGGGCTTATGGGTACTGCCGTGAGCTGAGCTATTCGATCAGCAAACGGAAGGTAATGGCTACTCCTGGGAGCCACGCCCTGGGAAGGTCCCCTCTCTGCTCATTTCCTAAGCGTGAACTTTAAACCATGTGTGGATTGTAAATTAGACAGGTGTTGCCATCCCGCTGACATTTTTTGCATTTCCCAGAAATATCTCACCGCCGCTTGGTGGCATGTGGGAATAAGAAAGAACAGAATCGAGCCGTTCAGGCCCAGCTGAGCCTTCTCGACCGTCTTTCCCGGCCACATGGCAAAGCCCAGCACGGGCAGACACATCTGGGACCAGGTCCAGCACAGGTCCGCCCGCTCAGGCCAAGTGAAACTCCCGGCTCCAGACTGAACCCCGCCCCAAGCCGACATTATCGGGTGCTTTTCATAGGCATCACCCCATCTTATCTGCGCAAAACCCTATGAGAGAGGCTCTACCGCACGCCCATTTGTCGGGTGAAGGAGCCGAGACAGGTGAAGTTAGCACAATAAAGTACAGTGGGGACGAGTGTGCTCCAATGCCACCGCCAGAGTTTGAACCCAGCTCCACTGCTCGGTAGCTTTTGGGCCTCAGGCAGAGTAGTTAGCGTGACAGTGAAGATGACGATTATGCAATGATGGTGATGACAGTTTTGAAGTGGAAGCTGGTGGCTGCAGGGAGACGCTCTGTGCTGCTGGGTACACTGACTGTCCACAGACACCAGAGCATTGCTGAGCCTTTCCAAAAAGTTAAATATCGGGAGAGAAAGATGCTGGACCAAGAAGCAGAACTCTCTATCAGCCGGAATGTAAAGTTCCCTGCACAGTGATAAGCACGGCAAGCAAGATTAAGAAGCCCATCAGACGGCACGTGTGACATTCCTGGACACTTAGCACAGCCGGAGAGAAGCAGCCAGGCAGACGGGCGGTTCCCAGGGCGGCAGGCTGTGCACCCACCACATCCGCCATCTCAGGTGGGAGCCAGCGGGCTGGGCATCTGCAGAGCTGCTCTGATCGGAGAGGACAGCTTTCCTGACTGTAAATAACATAGGTCAGGACACCATGCACCTGGGTCTTGGCTGGGGCTCGCGGGCGGGAGGAAGGGCTCCTGGCCGACGGGGCGGGGAGTGGAAGCTCAGCCTCGCTGGGAAAACCACGGGGCCGTGCACCAGCGCACGGGGCCTCGGGCCTGGGGAACTACAGGTGACTTTTGAAACGCATTCCCATCAAATCGATGTGGAGCTGTGGCTTCAGTCCTGGGGTAACTTACAGGTACCCGATTAACACGCGGTACAATTAAAAGTGGCAGCTGATGTCACAGCAATGATCGTATTGAAACGAGAAACAGTATAGATAGAAAAATGACCATTCGAGGTGCAGGTGGGAAAGGAACAGGTGTGTGACCGGACGTCTGGAAGGGGCGTGGGCATTTCAAGGCTGCAGGGGCTCAGTGCCTTGGCTCAGCGTAGCTCTCTCCCTCCCGACATGTCTTTCCTCTCTCGGTTCAGGCATTTTGCATCAGAGGCCATGGCGTGTGGACAACCAGGATTTTATTGCCCAGCAGGAAATGGCTCCGGTATGGAAGGAGGAGAAAAGGAAGGAGGCTCTGGGCACCTGGGCATGGACCCCAAGGAAACGTTGCGAACACATCCCGCAGCTCCACGTGCTGCCACCAGAGGGCGCCCCGCCCACCTCCCTCCCTAGCACGTCCCGGGCACCCCCGTCTGCCTGCCGAGCCCCAGAGGCGCCGCTGCCTGTGGGTCTGAGCTGTCTGCTCGCCCTCCGCTCCCCGGGGCTTCGGGACGGCCGTGCTCACGCTCCATCCGAACGCGTCCAGATGCCACGCGGCTTCGCCCCGCAGCTTCCGGACCGCTCCCTCGTCCTTGGGGTTCCCACGGAAAGATCCGGCGCAGAAAGATCGCTGTGATCGGCTCCGCCCCCCTCATGCTCTTTGCTTTTCTTTATCGTTCCCTGCAGACTCCTGATTTCCTGCTCGATTGGCCCGTCCTGTCCGCATCCACCTGTGCCGTGATCCGCGATGGGAAACACGGGTATCTGGTCTTCGTCCGGTTTCTGACGCCGAGCTCCGAGAACCTTTGGAATTTCCTAAGTGACAAGAGCGTGGCTTTCGTGATGTTACTGTGACTTTGGGAAAGCTGGTGGCCCAGGGGACCCCCCAGCGATTAGCCGGTTGGGCTCTTGGCTGCCCGCCCCCCCCACCACCAGACTTCCTGGGAGGAGAGAGGAGCTGGAGGCTGAGTCCCGCGGCAATGGCCAGTGCGTTCATCGGTCCTGCCCAGGGAAGGGAGCCTCCCTAAAACCCGGAGGGACGGGTTCGGGGAGCCTCGGGCCAGGCGGCCACGTGGTGGTGAGGGGTGCCGGGTGCTCACAGGGCGAAGCTCTGTGCCCTTCCCACGTCCCCTGCCCTCTGCATCTCCCCTCTGGGCTTCCTGAGTTGAATCCTTTATACTAAACCAGTGATCCTGAGTTCTCTGAGTTTAACTGGCTAAACCAGTTTAACTGGTTTCCCGAGCTCACTGAGCCAAACCCAGGAGGGGTCCTGGGAACCTCCAGGCACAGCCTGGTGGCCAGCAGCACAGGCGAGGACCCGGCCTTGGCACGGGCTGAAGCGCGCAGGGGCCCTCGCCCCGTGGGGTCTGACGCTGTCTCCAGGCGGGTGCCAGGCTGCGTGCCAGCGGCCTGCTGCCACACTACGCGCTCTGCCATCCGTGGCGTTCTCATTACAGCCACTATACTTCTCATGCCTAATATTTCCGCCTGGTTCTTTTGATGATTTCTTGTTTTTTTACTTCACACGATAATATCTTCTTTATCTGCTTGGATATATTTAGCACAATTATTGTACTTTCTTGGCTAACCCGTTTGAATAACAATTCATTGGAATATTGTCCACCTCATGGTGCCGCTGAGTCCATACCTCTGCGTGAATTTTAGAAAGGCAAACCCTTCCTTAAATAAATCTTGTTTATATCAGTATAGTATTAATTTCTCAATAACTACTATCACACAAAGTCATCCTGTATACAATGTACAAACTCAACTACTAAACATGAGATAATAGAAAATTTAAATTTTTAATCACAATAATTAGAAACTCTAAGTCACTAGATATAATATTCTATTATGAAAATACATTGTGTTTCATTGAGACAAAACTTTTAAAATGCGTGTCATCACTTACCTGCTTGAATACTTCCTCCGGGAGAAACTGCCGGGCTCTGTGGTTCTCCAAAGGCAGACTGTGTGATTTGTGTATCGATTGACTCTGCGCGATTGTGTTTGATCGACTCTGTGTGATTTGTGTATTGATCGACTCTGCGTGATTTGTGTATAGATTGATTCTGTGTGATTTGCGTATTGGTTGACTGCGTGATTTGTGTATCGTCGACTCTCGCGTGATTGTGTATTGATCGATTCTCGTGATTTGTGTATTGACTGACTTTCTGCGTGATTTGTGGCATTTTGTCGACTCTGCGTGATTTATTGATTGATTCTGTGTGATTTGCCTATTGGTTGACTATTGTGATTTGTGTATCAATTGACTCTGTGTGATTTGTGTATTGTCGATTCGTGATTTGTGTATTGACTGACTCTTTGTGATTTGTGTTGTCCTAAATACCATTGATTTGTGTATTGATTGATTCTATTGTGATTTGCCTATTGGTTGACTGTGTGATTTGTGTATTGATTGACTCTGTGTGATTTGTGTATTGATCGACTCTGCGTGATTTGTGTATTGATTGACCTCACTTGCAGGCCAGGGAAAACGTCCTCCCGTGTCTGCCGAGCCCAGGCGGGTTCCACCGGTCGGTCCCGTCACGTACCGGCCTGGCCCGCGCCCTGCGGCGGTCCCCCCTGCTCAGTCCTTGTCTCCCTCGACCTTCCTCACGGCGTCACCGCTCGGGGCTGGCTCGTCCCCTGCTTTCCCGGGGGAGCAGCGGCGAACAGTGAGCGCCCAGTACGTGACTGCGGGTCGAACTGCTAAAGCCTCAGCGGGGCCGGGATCAGAGCGGAACGCGCCTGAAATCACCCAAAATTGCATTCTCCGTCCCCTTTCTGTTGGCAGCGACAACACAGGCATCTTGTTTTTCCTCAGATCCTGTTTTCAAGATGTATATCTGTCTCCTCTGAAAGTCGCCGTTTGATGAGAAAGTCCCCAAAACGCAGCCAAAGATTAAGAGCTAGAAAATCTCTCTGCGAATGATTCTTTTAAAAGCCTCCAGTTCAGGTGCGAGGGCACTCATTTTCGTCACCTCAGAACCGCGGGGCCGCTCACCCGGCAACGGCTCACCGGTGCTTTCGCCCCGTTTCTAACGCGCACCGTGGATCGGGACAGGGAATTAAGGGCTAAGAGGACAGACACCGACCACACGAGAAGCGACCGTGACCGATGGGGTAGTGACGAGGGAGAGAGGTGAAAACAAAGGTAAGGGGCGTTTCTTGCAACAGCGACGTGGCGGCCGGGGCCACCGGGGTCAGCGCGGCCAGAACGAGGCCTGCGTCTGCTCGAAGACAGCACAGTGCAGCGTCGTAAACGTACGAGAATCGGCCCGATCGGCAGCAAAGGCGTCTTGACGCGGTCGGCATCCCCGGGGCAGGCGCGCGTGCCGGGCGTCCCGCAGGACCCCGTCTGCCGCGGGGGACGCTCGGAGGCTGAGCTGGGGCAGCCGGGAACCCGGGGGGCATCATTGCGACCCTCCACGCTCTAGGCGGGAGGCCGCGGCCACCTGGTCTGTCTCTGAGCGCAGTGGGGCCTCAGACGGGCCCAGCGACTGTTTTCCTTGTTTAGGGGGAAGACGATCACCGTCCTCGCCACCCTCCCTGCCCCTCCCCTGCCACCAGAGGCCCAAAGCTCCGTGTCGCCGCCCAAGGCCGGACCTAAGTTTCACGTCGAAGTCCTTCGCTGGACCGCACGCTGGCTCTCTCTGCTGTCCGATGGCTCCATGAGGCGGCTGTTTCTATGCTGGCAGCCAGGGGAAAGGCGGAGGTGGCCGTCACGTGCGGCCACAGCCAGCACGGCTCTGCTGGCAAGGACCGCTCCAGCCCGTCTCCCAGCTCCACCGGGAAGAAGCCAGGGCACCCAGTTCCCGCTGTGGGCCGGGCCGACACCTGCTTTCAGCCTCAAAGGAGACGAAACCAGATCAGCCTGGGAGGCAGCTCTTACAGTGCCTCCCCCCACCCCACCACTCGGCCCTGCCTCACCTTTGACCCTTGTCCTGGTGAGAATGCTCCGGTCACGAGGAACAAAGAATTAAAGAAGGGGGAAGCTTCAGCTGTAGGGTTTGGATTGAACTGTGTTCGTCCCCAAACAAAGGTATGTTGACCTCGGATCCCCCCCCCAGACCACGGGATGCACCTTATTCGAAAATAAGATCATTGCAGATATGACGAGTTAGGCTGAGGTCACGCTGGAGCAGGCGTGCTCTGAATCCAGGACACCTGGTGTCCTTATCAGCAGAGGAAAGAGAGACGACTGGCTTTGTTGCTTGAATGAGTGAATTTCACAGACGGGGGTCTGTGTGTGTGTGTTTAAAGATTTTATCTGATACTGTTGGTCTGAGGTTCATATAGATTTTTACATTGTTCATGAGTCTTCGCCACCAACAGCCTGGACCAGCCACCTCACTGAGGGTGCGGGGGGCAGGGCTCCCTGGGGCTCCCTGGGGCTCCCCAGGCTGCCCGGCGCCTTGCAGCGTGGCAGAGGGCAATGTGGACTTGGCCCCGCTGTGTGAGGTGCAGTGCTGCTCAGGGCCCCTTTAAAGCAAGACTCTGAGTCTGCGGCCACGCCCCCCTGAACGTGCTGATCCCCTCTGATCTCGGAAGCTAAGCAGGGTCGAGCCTGGTCAGTACTTGGATGGGAGACCACCTAGGAAGACCAGGTGCTGTAGGTGTAAAAAATAAAAAATAAGGGATTGTAAGCTGGCAAGGTCCTTGCAATCTGTGAAGTCAACTAAGGGTTGCCTCGGCTAAAAAAATAATAATAAATTTAAAAAGGCAGGACTCAGAGGGGGCGGGCAGATGCGGTGGCACAGCTGTCCCCGAGGCGCGAGCTCGCGGGCAGAGACGTCCCACCCCACCCAGCACAGGTGAGCGAAGGAGGACCCGGCCGGTGGCGGGGGCAGGGCCCGGCCTTTCTGGACTCGGCCTTTCTGGGCTCAGCCGGCACAGAAGGTCAAGCTAAAGAACAGCACAAAGAACGCAGTGTTTCAGCTGCCAGGACGAAGCGCCAACTCGCCCCGCAGCGCCAGGCCCTGGCCAGAGCGCCCACGGCTGCTCCTGGCCCGCTGGTCCCCAGAGGGGACGCCTCCTGGGGACGCAGTGCTGTCTCCCGCCCTCTGACCCACGGGGCACTGGGACTGGATCGATGATCTGCTGAGTCGGTGAAACAAAAACCTGAACCGGCTTCTTCCTAGAGGGCGGGAGCCGCCGCCCGGACAGCTGGACGGCTCGGTCAGCAGGAAGCCAGGCCCGGGGACCGGCCTGGCCTGAGCCTGCGTCCACCTCCAGCCCACTGAGCTCAGACCAAGCACGTTGCCTTGACCCGGACCCACCCTGGCCCCCAAGGTCGCGGGCTCTGGGACCCGGACGCCCTGGGCCCTGGTCGTTGTCCCTCTGCTCTGCTGAGAGCCTGAGCCACACACTCAGCGCCCCTGGACGGCTCTTCACCAGAGCCCTTGGCACCCAGCACCGCCCCATGGGCGTCGCCCGTGGAGGCCACTAGGGACTCAGGGTGGGTAGGGGTCTGCCCTGGCCGGGCGGCGAGAGGCCCCCATGCAGACAGTTACCAGCGGCAGTAACGCCCAGTAGAAGCCAGTCTGCTTTGTCCGTCACCATGGTGATCACAAACCATGCTGATGATCCAGCGCCCCTACCTGCGGGGCGGCCCACCCCCTCTTCCTTCCCCTGCTTCCTCGGAGGACACCCAGGCGCCCCCAGGGACGGGCCAGGTCAGCCAGCTGCCAGCGGCGAGTGGATGTGAACCCAGAGCCCGGGGCGGGGCCGGGGGGGCCTCGCAGACTGGACAGGGCCCCCGGCCCCCACGCCTGGGGCAGCCTTTTGCCAAAACCCACTTTACTCTCCAAACTGTGTCCTTGTCCTCAGCCGCAGGTCCCTGTGAGTAAGGGTGGCAGACGACGTGGGGTCCCCGCGGGGGCATTTGCGTTAAGTGCCTACTGAGAAGAGACAGACAAACAAGTCGCGTGCACCTCCACGCGGGTGACATGTAGGGGGCAGCATCTGGCACCAGGCAGCTGGCTACAGCCGAGGCCTGGGGTGGGTGCGGGACGGGGGCCGGAGCTCCGAGGGTCTGTCCACACAGCCGCCCCCTCTCCCCGCAGCCTCCTGCCCTCTGCTCCTTCTCGTCGGGCAGCCTGCAGCCACGGCCCGGTCACGGCTGGCCACTTACTCCTGGACGGGGCCCTTTGAATCCTAAATCCATAGCGGTCAGTGTTTGTGTGTTCGTGCCTGGCCAGGGTTACACAGGAGGCAGAGGAGGCACTGCAGAGAATTCTAGGAATCTGCTCCGGGACTGAGGGGGAGTCGGAGCCAAGAGCAGCCGAGGGCGGGGGGCCGGCGCGCCCCGTTATCAGCTGGCTGCTGCTCAACTTTCCTTCCAAGTCCCTCCTCCAGCGTGAGCAACGAGAAGCCAGGCCTCCTGGGGTAACGTAAGGACAGACATGGAGCCATCCCAGGGTCCTCTGCTGTCCCAGGCACGGTGGTGGCCAGGCAGCAGCACCCGCGTCCCACGTCCCCAGACGGAGTGGGTCTCTGGCCATCGGTGTCGTCATCGCTGTAGCAGGAATGGGGGTGTCCGTCCCAGCCTGTCACAGAAGGGGGGGGCCTGTCCGGAGACTGGGGCCAGCTCCCTCCAGGGCCTCGCAGTGTGGGGGCCTCGCAGTCTGGTGGGGGCAGCTTCTGGGGCACGCCCAGTTCCGTCCACTGCTGACTCTGTGCTGGCCCACGTGGCTCCCCTGGTTGTGAGACTCCAAGTCTGGTACCTGGGGTCCCCGTTTTAGACCCCTGTGTCGGGAAAGGGCGGGTACCAGGGTGGAGGCTGGGGAGGGGCCAAGGATGGGGGGCGCTCATGCTCCTCAGCTCCACTCACGAGTCCTCGGTCTCAGAGTGCAACTTCGAGCAGTGGGAGCCAGGCCCCCCTCTGCCCTGCAGGGCACCCCAGCACTCCGGAGTGCCCTCCATGCCACTGACGAAGCAGCTCGGCCTCAAACGCAGACTCTTCCTCCCTAAGATGGGTCACTGTGACCGTGAGAACCAACTGTGTAAGGCACAGGGCAGCAATGGGAAGGGTGGACGGGTGTCGCTGACCATGGTGGCACACAGGGGCAGGTGTCAGCTGTCATCAGGGCCATGTGCATGCACCTGTATGCACACACACACACATGCACACAACCACATGCATGCACACACCCACACGCACACACCCACGCCATGCACGCGCACATGCATGCACATGCACAAATACATGCATGTACAACTACATGCACGCACACCCACACATAGGTACATGCATACACACACATGCACACACAAGCATGCACATCCACCCACATGCATGCACGCACATGCGCACATGCACACCCCCACATGCGTGCACATGCGCACATGCATGCACACACACCCATGTGCACGCACACATGTGCATGCACATGCACACATGCATGCACACACCAACATGCATGCACACACATACACACATGCACACACACACACATGCTGAGAAGGGCCACCATTCTGACAAAGGGTTGCATCTCATGCCACCTGTTGGATGGCTTTTTGTGTTTTTCTACTGTTTTATAACCGGTTATGCATTTAATAGCTTTACTGAGGTATGATTTACATGCTACAAAAAACCTTCACCTTAAGTCAACAATCAAATGCATTTTAGCAAATCTGCGAGTTGTGCGACCAGCACCGCCGGGTTTTGGAGCGTTTCTGTGGCCCCAAAAAGGGTTACTGTGCCCACTGCGTGCAGCCACCCGCCGACCTGGCAGCCACAGGCTCCTTCTGCCCCCTCTGCCCCTTCTGCCCCTGGGTGCCTCACGGGCCCACACGCCCTGCGAGTGTCGGGCCAGCTCTGCCCTGGGGTGTGATGTCTTCGACTTCGGTCCACGTGCGGCTCTTCACGCCTCTCTGCTGAGTGGGTCCGGCGTTGTTTTACGAAGCCTGGACTTCGTGCACCTGGGGCTCAGAAGCTTTATTTCTAGAATAGTCTCGCAAGCCCATCTCAGGGGTGGGGACCCGTCATCCAGAAGAAAGAGAATCGGGCAGAGAGGTCTTGGGGCGCCGCGAGTGAAGAGGCTGGGCCAGGGTTTCGGGGGCTCGCTTCTCCCCGCCCCCCCACGCCTGAAACCACGGACTCGGCCGAGCCGGTCAGAAGACAGCAAGTGTCTCAAGCGGCGTGTGGGGCCTGGCTCTGTCCTGCGCTTTCCCGGAGGACAAAGTCAGGGGACAGAGGTGCTTGACCAATGCGGAGGCGCAGCAGGCGGAGGTGGCCCTCGGCGACAGGGAGCCTCTGCAGCCTTTACAGGAAGTGACCTTACTCCCCGTGACAGTGCGGTCACTTCATGGCCCGGGTCCTGTGGGACTTTGGCGAGAAGGGAGGGTTTGCAGCAGGGGCCTCCTGTCCTCACGAGAATCCCTCGAGGGAGCTTGATCCTAAGCGCGGGTGTTGGGAGCGCGTGGGCCAACTGGCGCCTCCAACAGCCAACACCCACACAGAGGACCACGCTGAGGCCCGGTGCACCCCGGCTTTGGGCCGTGAGCTGCCCCGCGGGAAGCTGGATTTGGCTCCGGGGTCTCTGTCCGGGGGAGGCTGTCCACCTCGGCGCCCACCCCGCCTCAGTCCTGCTGGCTGTGGCGCCGTCCCTCACGTCCCGGCCGCGCCCTCGTGGAAGGACGCGTTGACCACCGTCTTCTACACGACACAGCGTCGTGACCTCCGTCAGCGGGTCACAGGCCAGCAACTGGGCAGCTGGAAACGGGCGAGTGGCCGCACGGCGAGACCCGGCCGTTCACGGGGCTATTTTGCCCTTTTAGGAAGAGGAGCAGCTTTGCCCCCACCGTGGGGAGAAGGGGCGGCTGCGGCTTCGCGGGTGCGCTGTGACCGGGGAGAGTGGCCCCGAATCTGGGCGGGCTGCGGCCGGTGTCGGGGGGCAGCCAGAGAGGGAAGAGGGCTCTGGACCCCCACGCGCAGATGCCAGGCCGCAGGGCGGCGAGCCGTGCTGCATGTCCTGGTGGCGGTGTCACCAGAGTGTCGCCAGGAGGTGACCCCCAGCCAGAGAAGACCTGTGGGCGTCCACCCCCCAAAGGGAGCCAGAGGCCGTCGGGCCTGTTTGGGGCGGCGCTGCTGCTGCTGGGGTTCACCAGCCCCGGGCGGAGCCAGAGGCTGCAGCGGGGCACCTGGCTCTGCGTCCCCCAGGACTGCGGGCGCCTTTCTGGGCTCCGAGGCCTCTGCCCACCCCCAGCGTCCCCGGAACCTCGGCGGTGCCCTGGCCCCAGACTGTGGAGCAGGGAGCAGCTGAGGCCCTGGGGAGCTGCCAGGTGGTCCTGGGGCGTTGGTCAGTCTCGGGCGGGGCAGCTGGCGTTGTTTGTTTGCATTCCAGCGAAGCCGCACGTGGCCGGCTACTTACAGCCTGGACCTTGTCCTGGCACGCAGGCTGGAGCCCGGCCCACTCCCTTCCGGCCCCTCCCGGCCAGGAGCCCCGCAAGGCGCCCGGTCCTCAGGAAGCCAGGCAGCCGGGTGAGTCTGGGGTGCTGCGTGCCCACCTGTGGCCAGATGGAGGGTGAGGGTCCTACGCAGTGACACGTGGCCATTGTCCCTCCAAGTGGCACGTGGGTCGGCGCCCCTGGCCATGCCCCTGACCAGCTCTCTCTTGCAGGAGGGGGCCTCGCCCTGAGACGGGCCGTGGAGCCGCGATGACCGTGGAGCACAGGGACGTCCTCGTGCTGCTGCCCACGCGGGAGCAGCTGCGCCTGGCCATGGGGGTGAGTGCAGGTGACCATGGGGTAAGCGCGGGTGACTGTGGGGTGAGCTCAGGGTCCACTTCCGGCTTCTCAGTGGCCGATTCTCTGTCCAGCTCTCTCGTGCCCCGCGCGCACCTGTCTTTGGGGAGGTGACTTTCAGACACGGTTCCCCGACCTAGACACCCATCCAGCGGGACGAGTCCAGAGTCCTCGCCTTCCCTGCGAGGGCCACCACCCAGTGTGGTGCCCAAGGACGGGCATCTGGTCACCTGGACAGTCACCTGTCCGTGACACACACGCTGTGCTTCTCGAGGGATGTTAGTCACACACACCTGAGATGCTGTGAGGACCGGGGCTCCCTGCAGAGCTGTGCAGCTTGCCGAGGCCCCCCCAACATCACTGCCCGGACGCCCTGTCACAGACATCTGCCCATATCCCCCCAGAGCGGGTGACCCACGCCTGTGGGGTCTAGCACAGCCTGCAGACTTGCCCACCCACCCCCGGCTGGCTTCACAGCCCTGACCACACCGCTGCTCCCCCTGGGGACAGAGCGGCCCCCGAGCAACCACTTTCAGACCACCCGCTGTCCTGCTCTGCTCCGTGGGGGAGCAGTGCCCCTCAGCAGGAAAACAGGCTTTTCGCAGGAATTAGGGGTGGGGCTCCTAGAGAAAGACCTCCAGGCAGGACTCCTGGAGGGAGCAGGTGTTTGGGGCGTGGGGAGCGCAGACCCCCCCCCCGGCTGTCCATCAGCCTTCGGGGTGTTCGGTCCGAGAGCGACCGCCGGTGGGGACGCGCGGGGCGATGCTGGGTACACTGCAGCCCCGAGTCTCCGAGAGGCGAGCCGGGGCTGCCCTCGGGTCTCAGGGTGGGCGTCTTCCCACCTGTTCCCAGGTGCGTGCGGGACCTGAGTGGCTCCGAGCTCCTCTAGTCCGGGTATCTCTGTTCAGGCTGTGGCTCCTGTCCCCGGGCGTGGCCGAGCTGTGGCCCGTCCCCTCTGCCATCGGCTGCCTGGAGCGGCCGCTGCTCACAGGTGGATGTGGACACTCTCCCGGCTGGGGACTCTGCCTGGGCCCGCACAGACCCTCCCCACGCCCCCCCCAGGAGTCCTCGTTAGTCCAGTGCCACGAATGGGGAAACTGAGGCCTGGAGGTTGGCGAGTGCTCGGCCAGGTGCGGAGTCGGGGCTCGAGCTCAGACCGCCTGGTTCTGAAGCGCCCCCGTGTTCTCCACTCACCTGGGACTTGGGACCCTGCTGTGTGGCCTGGGCCGGGGACCCTGCTGGGTGGCCTGGGCCTGCTGCCACGCCCAGCCTGCCTTCCAGTGGCGTGGCCACTCTACAGCGCCAACCCCGGGTCTGCTGGCCGGGGAGAGTCCGCCTGCTTGTGGCCCAGGAAGGGGGAGCTCCTTGGAGGGGACATCGTGAGAAATGGGTTCTTCGTTCAGCATCTCCTTCCCGTGACGTCAGGGGGCAGAGCCCGGGGGGCCCATTTCCAGGCGGAAACACCTGTCTCACATGCCCAGGTGTCGCCGGCCGATGAGGCCACTTGGTGGCATCGCCTTATCTGCCTCTTTCAGCCGAGTTTAGAGGAATGGGAAGACCCCAGAAAGTCAGCTGGTCCCGGGAGATCGCATTTCCGTTTTAAGGATATGCGTGGTTTGTGGACACGTTTGACAGGGCCGGACACACTCTGAAACGCAGTGTGGCTCCTGGCAAGGTCTTATTAAAGTCCCTGGGGAGTCTCCTGTCTGCTCAGGGACCCATTTCTGTATTTCAGTCAATTGCAACACTTGCATGAGCGGCAGAATCCAGGGTGGGTGACGACAGGCTGCAGCAGATGGGCGGGCTGTCCGGGGCTGCCTGCGTCCTCGGAGGCGCCTCACCCACAGGGAGGGGGCAGCTAGACGACCTGCTGGGGGTGTGGCAGCTTTGGCCTCTGCCCCGCGTGAGCTGGGACAGTCGCTTTCAGCTGTTTCGTTGTGAGTCACATCTCGTGAGGGTTTGGCTGAGGGACAGTGTGACCATGGCCGAGCGGGACGCCCTCCTGCGGAGCCACACATCTCGGCCACTGGCGGCCGGGCCTCTGGGATGCCGGCCTGCAACTCGGCAGTAACAGAGCCAGCTTACTCTCGGGGTGTGTGCCCACCGTGTGAGCCCAAACAGGACCTGATGCTAACGGTCACTGTGTCCTCACAGCCAGGTATTGGAAAATTACGGGCTGCGAGACCCTCGCTGTAGATGTGCGTCACCCTCATCGCCGGGGACTGACCACCCCTCACCACTGAACAGGCAGGAGCAAGGCCAGTCTGAGTCACTCGCCACCCGAGGGTGGGAGCGCACCCTTTGACTGAGACAGTGTATGTAGACGCCCTGATAACCAAACAGCCTCCCCGACGTCACAGAGGCGCCGCCTATGCCCACGCGCGTCGCTTCCTTGGCAGGGGGCCGAGTGAGAGCGGAGGGGTCCCCTGCCAGCCACCTGCCAGTCTGCGCCAGGGAGGCCCTCTGGAGAGCAGGGCGTTTCCACTCTGCCGGCTAGGCCACACGGACGCTGCCACCCGCATGCGGGACGCTGCCACACGCACACGCACGGGACGCTGCCACCCGCATGCGGGAACCCAAAGTCTGGCGGGGCCGCCCAGCGGCCCAGAGCTGCAGAGGCTGAGGGACAAGGCGTGGCACGTCGGGGACACGGCGGCCACGGGGTAAACGGCCCATGTGACCAACAAACACACGGCAGGGGGAGGCCGTGGAGAGAGGACAGACAGGTCGCCCAGACGGGAGGGGCCTGTCCCGAGTCTCACTCCCATCAGCGTCAGCGTTTGAGACAACTGGACATTTGAACGTACCAGTGTGCGACAGTAAGAAATTATTAAGTTTTCAGCGGCGTCTGCGGCCGCGCCGCCCTGAACAAGCCCGATGCCGCCTGATCTCGGAAGCTGAGCAGGGTCGGGCCTGGTCAGTACTTGGATGGGAGACCACCTAGGAATACCGGGTGCTGTAGGTGTAAAAACTAAAAATAAATAAGGGGTTGTAATCTGACAAGGTCCTTGTAATCTGTGAGGTCACCCAAGGGTCGCCTCGCCTGAAAAAAAGGACGTTTTCAGCGGCGACGAAGGCCCATGCGACAGTGTGAGGTGGACGGGGAGCTGGACGGCACCCGGGCAGGGCGCCCCCCACTGCGTGTCCTCAGCCCGGCAGTCGCTGGTGCGGGAATGGGGTTGGGGTCGGCACCTGGGCAGCAGCAGGTGGGGGGGGCTGTGCCAGCACTGGAGCTGGGGCGGCCCTGAGCCCCGCAGGAGGCGCCGCAGGAGTGGGGGGTCAGGTAGGGGTGCTCGGACCCGCCAGCCAGGCTGCTGAGGTCACGGGCCTCGCTGGAAGGGAGCCGCTGTGGCCACAGGCCCTGAGTCCCTTTCGGGTGTCCCCGGACCGCGTTCGGGAGTGGCCTGTGCAATGTCGGGGTGGGGGAAGCACGATGGGGTGCCCCAGGAGCACTGCGCTCACTGCACCCCGGTCCCAGACGCGCCCACCCCGTGCAGGCTCCTGTCCTCCCCACACCCGCCTCCTCCGCCCCCCTCGGCACCCGCGGTCTCTCACGGGCTGCTCTGCCGGGCTGGGGGGACGTCTCGTCTTCAGGCGGGCGGCCACCAAGGACCCTGAGCGCTGACTCCTGAGCCGGGCCCTGCCCGCTAGGCCCCGCTCGGCAGTCTCGCTCCATTTGGGGGCCCTGCTGTGAGCTGCACCCAGAGCCCCCACCCCCTCTCCGTCCCCAGGTGAGGGCCACGGCCGGCGAGCTCTTCCAGAAGGTGTGCGAGGCGACCGGCATCCGAGAAGCCCACTTCTTTGGCCTCAGTGTGGTCAGGAGTAAGTAAAGCCCGGCCAGGCGACTCCGCCTTCGGGTCCCCCAGGCGCCCCGGAAGCACCCGCCCCCTCTGCGGGCTGAGTCTGCAGGGGGCGCCCCTGCTCCGCCCCATGGTCCCCCCCGCCGCGCCGTGACTTCCCCAGTCCTGGCTGTCTTGCACCCCGTTGTCACGCACCCGTCCCTCAGCAGAACTCCGGGGCCGGGCAGCCAGCCTGCTGCCCTGGCTGGAACCCGGAGTTCACCTGTCCTCGGGTGTACGGGCAGCCAGAAGGCCCTGTCCGCGCCTGTCACCTGCCACCACAGGACGGAGCTGTTGAGCGTCTCCCACAGAACGCGGCTTTTCCCACGTGCGAGAGTCCGACCCTGGGCTGGGACTTTAGGAGTGGCCTGCGCGCTCCAGCAGAGACACGCTGTGACAGCATCTGCCGCGAAGTCCCCGCCCGGCCCGCTGCATGGGACCGCGGCTCGACACTGGATTTCACGGTCCCTGAACCTGACCAGAACCGAATCTCACACTTTCATTCACGCTTTTTAAAAAGTTCGTGTGCGTGAGTTCAGGATCTCGAGCAGGACGGGCTCTCGGGCTGTGTGGATGGTCACGGCCCCTCCGGCCCTCGGCCCTGCCCCCCGCGTCCACACCCGCTCTTCCCGGCCCGCTGGGACCACCCCTCGCTCAGCCCGGACACCGTACGTAATTTTTTCTAATCGACGGGTTAATGTCGTTGAAACACTGGGACGCAGTGTGCTGCCGAGTTCACGCACCATCGACAGCGAGTCTTCAACCAAATATACCCGTCATCCCCCGGGGACACTGCCAAGGGCTTCCTGGGGTCCTCCCAGCAGGACCTCCCACCGGAAAACGCCCCACCCCCCGAGAGAGCGGGTCTGAGAGGGCCGGGCAGGCAGTGGGTGCCGTGGGGCAGCGCAGACCCAGGTCCAGCCCAGCTGGGCCCCTGCCCGGCCTGCTGGGAGGAACACGGCCCTGGGCCCCCCACTGCCGGGGGCTGGTCCTCTCTGCAGACCGCAGAGCCCCCAGGACGCCTCCCCTGGGACACGGGCAAGTTTCATTAAGTCTGGAATGTGGCCGCATTCCTGGACGGGGACACCGACTGGCTGAGGCCCACAGCACACGTCCCTGCGGACATCTGGACGGAGCTCTGTCCAACCGCTTGTCCCCAAGGGCCTGGCTACGAGCCACAGGGCCAGGGGCTCCGTGGACACCGGAGGAAGCTGCGTGGGCTTTCCCGGCCCCGCCCGGCTCCCGCTAGGTGGGGGCTGGCCGCGCCCTCGCCTCCGAGAATTATCTTTAAAGCTTTGGGGACATGCAGTGTCCTCGCTGTTCTGAAGGCAGGTGGGGACCTTTGTGGCCCAGTGACCTGCAAATTTATCTCCCTTAGGGGCCTCGAGTCTTAGACTCAGAGAGACGCTGAGATTTTAAAAATATTTTTCCAGAGCAGTTGTGGCTTCACAGCAGAACCGAGGGGAGGCACAGAGATTCCCCAAATGCCCCCCATGGCCACCCCGTCACCAACATCCCCACCAGGCCGTGCGTGTGTCACGGCGACACGTAGTCACTCGGAGTCCACAGCTGACGCGAGGGCTCACTCTCGGTGGTGTCTCGTCAAATGTGCAGTGACACGTGTCCCCCAGTACAGTGTCACACAAAGCACTTCCGCTGCCCGGAAACCCTGTGTCCCTGCTGCTCGCCCCTCCCCCAGCTCCTCCCCCGAACCCGACAACCACGGACGGTTTTACCGGCGCCAGCTTCGCCTTTCCCGGAGTCACGTCGTGGGACTCCGCAGAGTGCGCCCTGTCGCTGTGGGCCTCCCTCCCTTAGCGACACGTGCACGGTCCCCCCGTCTCTGCACGACCCCAGAGCCGGCTCCTTCAGTGGCGGGATGACATCCTCTGTCGGGACGCGGTGTTCTTGCCCGCCGCCCGCGGGAGGACGGCTCGCGTGAAGGACTTCGACCTCGCGTCTGTCTGTCCGCTGCCAGCGCCGTGGACGCCGAGGGTGGGGTTCCTGGTGGTTGGTTTGGGGTCGACAGGAGAGGGTGCCCTTGTCCCGTGTCCCGGTTCAAGGCCCCGGGGCTGAGGCTGCTCGGTCACGTGGTGGGCGCTGTCCCTCGTCCCTACGGCCCTGCGGGAAGCCACCCCCGGCGTCCCCGTCACAGCCGGCACGCGCTGGCCGCCAGCCCAGCTCCACCGCCGTCCTCAGAGTGTCCCCGGGCCCGCGAGGCGTCTTGGCTCCGGGAGCCTCGACCACGACAGGAGTTTTCTGCTTTCTCGGGGGCAACTGCTCCGTTTTCCCAGCTCGTGAAGGAAACTCGTGGCCATAAAACCCCCGAAACACAGAACACGTAGTTTCGGAGGAAGCAGCGCGGCCCTTGCCCTCTGGGCACAGCCGGTCAGCGGGCATCGTTCACTTGGCACCTGGGATGGGTCCCAGACGTGGCGCCTTCTGCTTCCGAAGGGCTTGTCCGTGGGACGGGTCTCCACGCGGCGTCCTGAGGCTGCGCCCGTGGGAGGCGCCGTCCCCACGGCGAGCGGAGACCCCGCCGGCGGAGCTGCGGCGCCCGCTCTGACGCCCGGCGACTCCGAGGCCGCGGCCGAGCTCGGCCCGCGCGGGTCGCCGTGGGGTAGCGCCCGGCGGGCGGCTCTGCTGAAGGCCGCGTTTGTCTCCTAGACGACGAGCACATGTTCATGGACTTGGACCAGAAGCTCAGCAAGTACTTCCCCAAGGACTGGGGACGGGGAACGCGGCAGGTGAGCGGGGCGCCGGGGGGAGGGGGGGGGATGGGGCTGCAGAGCGGGGCTGTCCCGCCCACGGCGCTGCCCGCCGGTGACACGCCTGCTGTCCCGCGGCGTCCCCGCGCTGTCCCGTGCGAAGCCAGTCCGCGCGGACTGCCCGCTGTTCGGACCTGAGCGGGAGCCTGCAGCGGGGGCGAAGTGACGGCGGTGACCGTGGCAGGCTGGCACGGTCCTTTCTGTCGCCTTCGCCCTGCAGGGAGCCGGGAGGCCCGGGGGCCCCTTCGAGACCTTCCTCAGCGTGCAGCACTACGTGGAGAACGGGAGAGTCATGAGGTACCTGCCGGCCGACTTCAAGGACAGTCCCCGGAGTGGTGGGGCCCCGGGAGGGGACAGGCGTCCTGCGGAGGACGTGGCACTGCTGTCCCTTCGCCGGGCCGGGGCTGCGGTCACTCGCTTCGCTGGAACGTGTGCCGACCGTACTGGAACGCAGCCCTCCAGAGGCGCAGCCCTCGGTCCCCGGGGTCCCCCAGGGGGCCCAGCCGGGGTGCAGCCGTCTGTGGGGGCTCTGCTTGCTCTGTGTGGTGCAGCAGCAGGTGTCAGAGCTGGGTGGGAAGGGGGTCCGGGCGGGGTCCCCCGCTCGTCTCAGTCACTGCAGACCTGCCCTAGGGCTTGCGGGCGACATGGAGCTCCCGGGGCGACCTAGGACCCCGAGTTACCCCCAGACCAGGGCAGGTGAGCGGGGCCCGTGTCTCTGGGAATTCGCTGCACAGGGGCAGGGGGGCCGGTGGCCCCATGAGCCTTCTGAGGTGGAGCTGTGAGAGGGAGGGTGTGACTGCGGAAGGTTCCGGAGAGCGGGGTGTGACTGCGGAAGGTTCTGGAAGGTGGAGTGTGACTGCGTGGAAGGCTGACCACTGCGGCCGGGCCGTGGGGATGCCGGAGGCCCCCCCTGGCTGGGGAAGGAGGTGACTTTGGCACAGGGTCCTCAGGGACAGGAGTGACCGACAGCAAGTTCACCTGTGCCAGCCCTGGGAAGCGGCCGGGTGTGACAGGGACGTGACGACCTGGAGGGCAGGGAGGGCCTGGGGCTGTGGAGGGCAGGCCGGGGACAGCAGGAGCCGGCCCCTCATGAGGACCGCCTGCTGCCTCCCAGGGACAAGGCGGCCCGGCACCTGTACTACTGCCACCTGAAGGAGCGAGTGCTGGGGTCCCAGTGCGCCCACCGCGAGGAGGCCTACTTCCTGCTGGCCGCCTACGGGCTACAGGCCGACCTGGGCAACCACCGCGAGCGGGCCCACGTGGGGCGCTACTTCGAGCCGCAGGCCTACTTCCCGCAGTGGGTGAGGCCATGGTGGGGCGGCGGGCGGCGGGGCGTGGGGCGGCGGGCGGCGGTGGGCGGCGGGCAGGACTGACAGGCTGCGGCTCCTCCATCCTCAGATCATCGCCAAGAGGGGCAGTGCCTACATCCTCAGACATGTGCCCGCCGTGCACCGCGAGCAGCGGGGCCTCAGCCCCCAGGAGGCCGTGCTGCGCTTCATCAGGGAGGCCTGCCGGCTGGAGGACGTGCCCGTCCACTTCTTCAGGCTGTTCAAGGTCATGCCCTGTGGCCGCTGGGCACGTTAGGGCTCAGGCTGCCTCGGAGCTGCCTCAGCCAAGGGCCCCAGATGAGCGGCATTGGGCAGCCCGGACTCTGACACCAGGACAGGAGGACAGTGTCCCCATGGCCGACCCATGCCCAGACGCTGACCCCCAGGATGGAGGGACATGCAGTAGCGTGTGGGCTGCCATCTGAGTGGTTGTGTGCGGTGGTGGCACCGCTGTCCACTGTGTCCCCCGTGTGCACAGCTACACCTGCGGGGAGCGTCCTGGAACCCAGCCCCCTCAGCTTCCTGCGGTGAATGCTGCCCACCCAACGTGGGGACAAAGGGACTGTGTGAAGGGTGGCGTCTGCTACTCTCCCGCCGGTGTCCAGGGCAGTGTAACACTTGTTCTGTAGGGACGTCGGGCTGAGAGCCTGTCAGTGGGGCCTAGAGAGCTCACGACCGTATCCAGGCAGTGGAAGTCTGAGAAGGTGACGAGGCAGGGACAGGGGACAATGACGAGACAGGAACAGGAGACAACGGGCCTCCTGTCAGAGGGGGTGGAAAGGGCCCGGGGTGGCCCCGCATGGCCCTGGGGAGCGCAGCCACCGCGCACAGGGTCAGACCCCTGACGTAGATGTCCTTGTAGGATAAGAAGGAAGACAGAGCTACCGTTGTGCTGGCACTGACTCCCAAAGGGATGCGCATCTATCAGGTGACCAGGGGGACACCAGAGCCCCTCCCGCCGAGGGCCCTGCTGCGCCTGCCGCCCTGGGGCCCGCCCTGGGGACACGGACTCCGCTGTCTTGCAGGAGGTGACTGGCGCCCTGCAGCTGCTCTACGACTTCCTCTGGGCCCACATTGGGAAGCTGGCGTTCCTGGTGCGTATCAGGTGGGGTCGCAGTGGGACGGGTCTTAACCACCAAGAGCCCAGGGGAGCCGGGCAGAGCCTGCCCTCCAGGCCGTCTACTGGGCACCCCGTCCTCCACCAGACTCCACATCTGGGTGTCCCGGGCCTGGCGCTCTGCCCCAGGACGAGCTGGCACCAGGCCACCTTCTGGCTCCCACATGGAGCACGTGAAAGGAAATGAGGCGGAGGTCACAGAAACGCACAGCCGTGGCCACCACGCAGTCACCCTGGCCCAGGCCTGGCCCTGGGAGCAGAAGGGCAGGGATTGTGAGGGCCACCAGGCCAGGCTGGCCGTTTCTCTGGACGGTGAACCCGAGGCCTGGGGTCCAGTCCCGCTCCCGTGCGCCCCGCCCCGATGGCCAAGGGGACGTGTCCCGCGTGCTCGTAACAGAGTGTAGGGTGATGTGTGCCCTTCGCTGCCCGCAGAGAAACCGCCCACACATGCAAATCAGATTCGCAGTCAGCAGTGGCCGCTGCCCAGGTCGGGGTGGCCGCCGCCCGCTGGAACCCACGCTCCTCTCCTCTGGTTTCCCCGACCACATCCCGTCTCCTCCTCGCTCAGGGGAAGACGTTGGAGATCCGGCCGGACGGGCTGCCTGCGGCCCGCAAGCTGGTGTACCACACGGGCTGTGCCGCCCGCGCCCGCCACCTGCTGCGGCTGCTCCGCACCAGCCACCAGCGGCACCTCGCCCTGCGGCCCGCGCTGCAGAGGCTGCAGCAGCTGGAGGAGGAGCGAGGTGGGCACCGCGTGTCCTCCCTGACTGCGACCCCACCCCCCCGGTCTGGGCTCCTGGAGGACCCCCGACCTCCCCCTGCCCATCAGCTCAGGGCACCGCAGCCATTCACACCTGTTTTCCCATCGTGGGGCATGGCCTCTTGGCTCCTGTGTCCCCCCCAGACCTGGTTGGAGGGCGTGGTGGTGACCCCCATCCTTCCAGCTCTCCTGGAGCCCATTTCTAAAGATGAGGGCCGGGGGAGGTGTGGATTCTGGGGAAGGATTCTCCAGGAGCCGGCCAGAGGGCCGAGGGCCGGAACCCCGGGCTGCGTGTGCGTGAGTGTGCCTATGAGTGTACGAGCACGTGTGTGTCTGTGTGCGTGTCTGCTCGTGTATGTGAGCTGCTTAGGGGCCCCTCAAACTGAGAATGATCTGAGAGCCCACGTGAAGACTTCACTGGCTGCAGGTGACAAATCCCGCCTGTGTGGCCTGGGCTGTCGCCGTGGACACGCAGGGCCCTGGTGTCCCCCACACGCTGCATCTCCCGGGGCCGTGGCGCCAGCTCAGGGTGTGGGGCCGGCAGGACCTCGGGGCTCCTGCTGGCCACTGCAGCTCCTGGACACTGTCACGTTGCTGTCCCTTCTCTCTCTCTGCCCAGAGAAGAAGTGCTACCGGGAGTCATTTGTGGACGACTCGCCGGAGCTGGACCTGCCCCCGGCCGGCGGCAAGGACAGTGGGGGCCGCAGCTGCTGGCGCCCCTCCCCCCACCGCTCACTCCACCCGGCCGGCAGCCTCGGCAGCTTCCGCGTGGAGTCCAAGGAGATGTCGGTGGACGGGCCCTTGGGGACCGAGGCGCTCTGTGGGGAGGCGCTGTCCTGCAGCTCCAGCACCAGCCACAGCAGTGGGGACACAGATGACAGCAGCAGAAGCCGGCCGGAGAGGGACACTGGGGACGAGAACCGGAGGGACGGTGAGCATGTGGCCGGTGCGCCCCCCGCTCAGTCATCGCTGTGCGCGACCAAGAGAGGGTGCGTGGGCCTCACGTTCCTGAGCTGTGACGGTGGCCCGCGGCCTGGGGTCAGGCAGGAGGACAGGGTCCAGCCTGTGGAGGGTGGGGGTGGCGGCCCTCCCGTCCTCTCTGCAGCTGACCTCGGGAGGCCCACGGGCCTCGTTTGGGTCTGGCCACCGGAAAGCGTTTCGGCCAGGTTCTTCTCTGGCTGCTCTTGTCCTGCTGGGTTCAGTGGAAGTCCCATGGCCAAGGCCGCCATCGCGGCCACTCACAGGAGCTGTCGGACCGAGTGTCCACTCAGCCTAGCGTGAGCTCCTGTGCCGGGGGATACTTTCCTGGTCGATATGGGGGTGCGGGGCTTCCCCGCAGAGCACCTCGTCACCCCTGACCCTTGCACGTCTGCAGCTCCCCTGACAGTGGGTGTGGTGGGTAGTTGTAGGGACCAGCCTAAGGGCCTGGCCACCCAGGGCCACCCAGGAGCATGCAGTATCAGCATCGCTCAGGGTCACCCAGGGCCACCCAGGGTCAGGAGGTCTCTGTCTGTGATCTGCTATGTGTACCTGTACATTCCGAGTATCTGGCTGGTCTGGTAAAGGACAAGTTGGTGGCCACCTCTGAGTGTCCGGCGTGAACAATGATGACGCCGCATTTGCCTGGTGACAGTTTGTTTGATTAGACCTTAGAGCCTTTGGTCAAGCAAGGCGGCCATGCTGGAGGCTCAGGGCAGTGTGAGCCCCAGGCGGGGGGAGGGCTGGGGCCCTGCTTATTCCTGTGGGGAGGGGCGTGGGGTACGTCCTGGGCCCCAGGCCCTCGCTTCCGAGGGCTGGACCACCCCAAGCATGCCCCATGGAACCCACTGCTCACTAAAGGGCATTCAGACGCCTCGCGTGGGGAACACGTGACTGTGTCTGAGATGGAGGATGATTGAGCCCTGCAGGTGGGAGGCCAAGGTCACTGCTGAGGTCAGCCCCGCCCCCCCAGCTCCGACAGCCCCAGGAGGAGAGGCTGTGAGGGCCACAGAGGCTCGAGTCCCATCTCAGAGTTAGGGTCCCCAGAAGAGAAGTCGCCTCATGGGGTGGGCAGCCGTCCTCCCTGGACTTGGTCCTCCCTGCCCACGACCCCTCCCCTCCCTGCAGCCTCTCGGCCCCCTGGGCGCTTGGCAGCGGTGCCGGTCACACTGGTCAGGACGCGGGGCCGCAGTGCTGAGGATCCGGCCCAGGTACGTCCCCCGTTGGGGCCCGTGGTTCCCCGAGGCCCAGAGGAGGGTGCCTGGGAGGCGGGGTGGGTGGTGCGGTTTTCTGGAAACAAGGTGGGGGGCCGGCGCCCCTCGCCCCAGCGCAGGAGTGGGCACGCGGTTCACGGCCTGGGGTCCTGCCGGGCGCGCGCGCAGGGGTGGCCGTGCCCACCTCCTCCACCCCATGCCCTGGTGGGAGGGTAGGGGGATAGGCGGGCGTGGGGGCGAGCAGCCAAAGCCGGGTTCTAGGGTGCTCTGCCCGGCATGGCCGGGAGTTGACCTGTGGGTGACGCCCCTGGAAAAAGAGATTGTGGGCGATGATTCGATGATTCGCTCAGAGAGGGACGGAGCCGGCCGCAGGAGGGGGGGGAGGGGGAGGCCGGCCAGAGCCCTGGGCGGGGCCAGCCCCAAGGCGGCCGGGGCGCCTGGCCCGCCCCGCTTGGACATTCCAGACACCCGTTACCGGGCACTGGGCCCCTCTGCAGTGGCCCCCATCTGGGGCGCGCGGCTGAAAACAGTTCCGTTGGGAGTCACTCAGCTCCCCAACATGGCCGGAACCCCTACCGCCAGCTTGGGGTGCTGGACAGGTTTCCTCGCACATGAAAGGGGACTGCCCTCGACTTCGGAGGTGCTCCCAAGCTCATCCCGAAAATCCACCCAGGGCCCCCAGTGAGAGTCCAGACCCGATGTGTTCAGAAGCAGAGAGTGTGGGGCCCCAGGCCCTCCCAGCGAGGGGTGGGCTCTGTGGGCCGCAGGGCTTAGGTTCCCGCCCAGAGGCGCGTGCTCGTCCTGGGTAAGCCACCTCTGCGACAGCACAGAAGCCGGAGGGGCCCACGCGGAGGCCAGTCCCCCACCTCGCTGCCCTGGGCCTGCGCCCCGCCAGAATGCAGACGGGGTACAGGGTCAGCTCAACGGTGTCGCCACGGGGATGCAGCCAGGTGGGCCGTGTGTCAGGTCGAAGGACCCTCTGGGCGAGGGGACAATGGGAGTGGCCTGCAGAAGACAAGGCGACGGCGCGGGCATCTCCGGCAAGGGTAGCACGCGCAGCGGCCCGGGGCCAGGGGCGCAGGGGGCTGCCAAGTCCCCTGGTGTTAAATGCTGTGAGGGGCGGAGTTGCAGGTGTCGGCCTAGGACAGCTGGGCGGGGCTTTGTGACTGAAGTGGCGAGATGGACAGGAAGGGGCTACAGGGCACACCCTCTCCCTGCAGATCCCGGAGGCGACCGCCCGCCCCCCGGACCAGCACGGCCGCAGCCTGGACGACGTGCGCCCCAAGCCCGCCCCGCGCAGCCGCAGCCTTGGTGTTGCGCTAGACCCCAGACCCAGGGTCCAAGGCGAGCAGAGGTCCACGAACTGCCTCTCCCTGGAGCGGCTCTGGGATGACCAGCTCCCGGAGGAGTTTGTGGTGTAGGCTCCATGGAGCAGCTCCATCCACAAAGGACGCCGCCCACAACGCGGGGCTCCAGACACTGCAGGCTCCGCCCACGGGGGCTCCATCCACACCGCGCGCTCCGCCCACGGGGCCTCCATCCACAACGCAGGCTCCGCCCACGGGGGGGCTCCATCCACACCGCACGCTCCGCCCACGGGGGCTCCATCCACACCGCAGGCTCTGTCCCAGCGGGCTCCGTGTCTGTACTCCAGGCCCCGCCCACAGCGCTCTGCTGCCCTCACGTCTTGCCACCACGTCGGGGCTGCGGGCTGTCCCTGACTCTGCCCTGGACACTCCCTCCATAGCCTGGTGCCCGGTTGACCACGGCCTCGGCCGCCACCCCCTCTCCCGACACTCCCTCCCGTGTCCCCACCTGTCGGAGGTGTGGAGCCGCTCCGACGTCAGTCTGGAGGTGAAGAGTAGGTCCCCTCCCACCCTGGCCGGGGGCGCGTGGGGGTGAGCTTCTAAGCTGGGGGGGAGGCCCTGGGGTGCTCTCTGCCACCATCTCCGCCCATGGCCAGCCAAGCGCACAGGCCTTCCAGAGTCCTTTGAGCTCACGTCCTGGTCACTGCTGGCCGCAGGCTTCCCCTCCACCTCTCTGCACGTCCTGCAGCTCACAGCCCTGGGCCTGCCCACAGAAGCCACTCTGTGAGGCGGGCCTAACTCTGTCACCTCACACCCTGCGGCGATGCCCCACCTGCCATGCGCACAAGTGCCCATGGCACACAGCCATGGTCCCCACAGAGCTCATCAGACCCCCAGCAGGAGGCCCCAGCGACAGCCACGCTGTGTCCTGGACGTCCCTGCTCTCTGCCGGGACACGTGGCCGCCTGTGCAGGCCCAGGCTCTGCCCTTTCTCCAGTCACAGTACCACTGAGAAGTAAGGGTGACATGTGTCCTTTCTCCACCTCCACCCCAGATAGCCGCCCGTGCCAAGGGCTGTGAGCTGTCGTCAGTGGGGCTTCTGGGCTCCCAGCTGGATTGCTCGCTGGCCACCCCCCAACCCATCAGGGAGGACCAGCGCTTCCCCAGCCTCCGTGCTCCCCACGGCCTGCACAGCCCAGCACCACTCCAGTCCCTGCTGGTGGGGCCCGGACAGCGTCTTGGGGGGCTGCTGCATCCATCCCCTTGCAGCTGTTCGGTCCGTGCGTTGCGAGCTGGTGTGCAGACGAGCACAGCAGGAGTGTGGCCCCGGGCTCAGCGTCCACGGGGGTGGACACTGGACTCATGCGGGTCATGTGTGTGGTGACAGTGGCCACCAGCATGGCTGTGATTCCTTCCAAAGCCAGGCGGCTGGCTGGGGCGAGGCATGCTCCCCTCCCGCCTCAAGGGCCCTGCTTGCAGGTGGCCTTCCTCCAGGAAAGGCCACCTGCCACATCATACCTGCTTCCTAACCCCAAGTGGGCTGTGAGAAAGGCCACTCTGACAGGTGGGACTCTATAGGTCAGACCCCTGCCCCCCCCCGAGGCTCAGCAGGGGGCTCCGTGCAGTGTGGCTGCACTTACCTGTGGCCCAGATCCACGTGCGCACCTGCCGCCCTCGCCCCTGGGTGAACTGGCCTGTTTCGCTGTCAGACTGTCCCGAGGACTCGGTGGGTCACAGAGCCCGTGAGGTCGTCCCCTGCCCACTCTGCCCGTGTGTGGCGGCTGCACTGGCCCCGTCTCCCCCACTCGCGTTGGAGCTCGGGCGGGGTGGGGGTGGGGGCTGCTGCGGCCAGGCGGGTGCCCCTCGGCCTGGCCCCTCGGTCCTTTCTGTGTGCGCCCGGCACCTGTGATAAAGACCCCACAGTGGGCAGCACGGCCACCTGCTGTACCCACTGCCGTAACCACCGTGCCCTAGAGCTGCTTGGACAGGGGGACACCGGGACAGCCCATGCCACACGGAGCTCATGTGCATCTAACAAGTGACAAGAAACCTACCTTCGAATGTGGTCTGGAATTGCCAGGGCAGTGAGACCACGGGGAGGGGCAGGCAGGAGTGGCCCGTGCTCAAGGTGGCCTCACACGCCCAGTCTTTCCCTCATTAAACAGATGCCACCGGGCGGGTATGTGCCGGCTCTGGACAGATGCCAAGTGGCACAGAGCACGGTGAGGGGGTCGGCAGAGGTGGCCCTGTGCCAGAGGTGCACACGTACCGAGGGCACCAGGCCTGTGGCCACAGAGCAGGAGGCCAAGGGGTCCTGGCAGACTGGCCAGGGTCTGAAGGTTGGGCAGGGGCATCCACAGCTGTGTGGGGCCTGAGCCTCTGCTCCCCCTGAGGTTTTGGTCACACGAAAAGCCATCCCCAAGGTAGGAAGTGGGGCTCTGGCCTAAGGTCTGTGACTTTAAAGAAACTTTTGAGCACAAGAGTCTTGCCCGTGGACTGATTCGCTATGGCGTAGAAGGCAGCCGTCAGCGGGGTGGGCAGAAGTGCGCTGCTGGTGCCAGGCCCTGTGCACGCACGCGTGCACACACAGACCTACACACACACACAAGTGTACACACCCACACACGCACACGCACACACAAACCTGCACACTTGCACACAAGTGTACAAACCCGCACACGCACATGCACACAAACCTGTACCTGCGACGTGGCTGACACCTGCACACATACACACAAACCTACACACACACGTGTAACACTGCACACACACAAACCTGCACTCACATGCGCGTGTCCACACTACACACATGCACGTGCACACACACACCTGCAGTCATGCACGTGTACATACACTTGCACACACGTGCACACACATGCAGGGAGGCATGGCGGGTGCCAGGCCCTGTGCACAGGCACACGCGCGCGCACACACACACACACACACACACACACACGGGCAGGCATGGGGGCGCGGGGACGTGGCACACAGAGGGAAGCCTGCACCAGAAGCTCGCGGGCCCCTCCCGGTTTCCTGGAGAGCTCCGGTGTCCTGGGCCGGCTCCTCCCCGGCCGCACGCATCCCTCACTGCCACCAGAGGGCGCTGGCGGCACGCTGTGGCTCCTCAGGCAGAGCCTGTCCCCAGCCCCAAACCTGCCTGAAAGGGCCTGGCAGGCTGGAGACCAGCTGTGACCATCTCTCACGGGCAGGCTGCCCCTCCTGGCACTCCTGGTCCAATCGCCCCTAAGGTGGGTGGCCAGCGCCCTGTGCCCTTGGCCGCCATGAGGCAGCAGGGCCCCTGGTGCCCCCGAGAACCCACTGCTGCAGTTCCCCCATTTCTGTGCAGACACCGATGGTCACGCGGTGCCTGTGAGCCGCCAGGCCACCTCTGGCTGTCCAGGTGGCGGGAGGACAGCCGGCGAGGCAGGATCTCTGTGCTCTCAGACTCCATCCCCCCCACCCGGGTGCCTGGGGAGGTGACAGCGGAGCCTGCAGCACGGGGCGGGGGGTGGGGGGCTCCTGTGGAGAGTCTGGAGCCACCTTCCCTCCTGTGGAGACCAGGGATTAGGGACAAAGGCCTAGTAGGTGAGACACGTGTTTTCCAGGGAAACGGGGCTGAACTCGTCGGGAAAGGACGGTTCGGGGTCCCAGCCGCTGAGTGACTGGCGCCCGACGTGGGGGACACTCAGCGAGGAGGCCACGGACCCGGGGCTGCAGGGACACGAGGCAGACCCCGACGTCCGCCCCACTCGTCCGTGAGGCCGAGAGGAAGCCCAGCCCGGCTTCCGGGCCCCGGGCGGCGGGTGGCTGGCTGGACAAAGCGTAGGCCACAAGTGCCACCAGCCCCCTGGCTTGTCCCAGCTAGGTCTGGACAGAGTGCAGGGGGCAGGTAGTGGTCTAGATTCAGGGGACCCCCAAAGGCTTGTTGAGCATGGACTCCTGGGGCCTGGACGCCTCGGGGCCCCGTGCAGTGCTGTCCTAAAGGGTGTGGGCTTTCGTTTGGGGGGAACTCCCAGCATCATGGGCCCAGGGGCCCAGAGTGCACGTCTGACCAGTCACTGCACCCTGTGACTCACCCCTCACACCCTGGGGGCCCCGGGGCACCCACCCCACCTGAGGCAGAGCCTGGGAACGGGGCACCCTTTCTCCAGAAGAGCTGGCTGGCTCTGTGCCCCCCCACAATGCTGCATGGGCTTGGGGAGCAGGCCCCTGGGGGCAGACAGGCGTCCATGCAGGGCCCGGCGACACGCCTCCCTGGGAGCCCAGCGAAGAGGCCCAGGGACTCCGAAGAGCCGGTCTTCATCCCAGTGGCCGAGACCCAGAGGGGCAGGCGCTGGGCCATCCACGTGCCCCACAGCTACGGGGATCAGTGAACTGTCAGAAAGAAGCCGTTTCAGCCACGAGAGAGAGAGACACCCACTGTGTCCCGGAGTCTCCCCCTCCCCGCCTGGTCTTGGGTGTGCGGGCCCAGGTAGGGGTGCGGGAGGCGTCTAGGCGGCTTGGTCAGGCGACTGCCAGCCAGACATGGGGACAGCTGGCTGTGTCTGCCTCCCCCCGCACCTCTGGCGGCCTTGCTGCACAGAGAGACGGGGCTGTGGGCGGGGGACACCACGACGGCCCGTCTGGTCCCAGGTGCTGGCCTCAGAGCCGGGGACGGCGGCCTGCTCCGTGCGGGATGGGAGCCGGCAGTGGGGCCCGCGTGGCTTCCCCCTCTGCGCCCAGCACTGCCCCGAGGACCCGCCCGCCCAGGGTGGGGGCTGCTCGATGGCCGCTCGCCGGGCCACGTGCTGCTCTGACGACGTGGCCCGGCCTGCGCTCCAACGCCTGTCACCGTTTATGGCCAGCTTGTTGGAAAAAATGAGGTTTGTCGGGTCTGAGGCAAGCGGGTTTACTGCGCGCGGGGTCGAGGGAAGCCCAGCCCCACAGGCGGCCGCAGCTCTCAGCACCGGGGGCTCCTGCGGGCTGGGCCAGCCCCCTGCACCTGCCGCGCCCGCGCCCCGAACCCCAGGCTCTGCAGCGTCTCCGCCACGTGCTTCAGGCAGGGGGACACGCACACCATCACCAGCAACTTCGCGTCACCTCCTTTAAAACAGTAAGAACACGCAGCTGGGGAGAAGGTCGAGGAAGGAGCACAGCGCTGTGGCCTCGCGGGGGCCCGGTCACTGCTGTGTCGGCCATGCTGGCCGCAGGGCTGCAGGGCCCAGGCGCCCCGGGCACCCCGCGAGCAGCCTCCTGCCGCCAGCCGGGGCTCAGGAGAGACGACGCTGGCTTGGGGTGTGGCTGGTGGGGATGGGACCCCTTGTGCAGTTGTGTCCCCCTGCGGGTCCTGGGAAGGGCGCCGGCCTGTCCTCTGCTGTAAGGACCGACAGGAGGCGGGGGCCGGGCTCCTGCAGGGGCCTCCGCCCACCCTGCCCAGCCACACTGCCAGGGCCCCCATCCGCCGGGACCTAGGACACCCCACTTCCATCCCTCCCCCGTGGGCTCCCCCGTGGGAGGAGCTGGCCGGCACACGCCCGTGACCACACTGCAGGGAAGCACGTGGCTGGGAATGCCGCCGGGGACGGACCACTGAGCAGGGAGCCAGGAGGGCCCCAAGGCTGTGGCTGGGAGGAGCTCGCCCCCCACAGGAAGGGGGACAGCGGCTGACTCCCGGGGCACGCGGTAGGAGACACTAGTCACCAAGGGCGTCCTGCAGCACGTGGGTGAGCTTGCTGTTCCTGTAGGGCACGTGGCCTCTGCGCTCCCACAGGGCCCGGAGCACGTCCGCGAGGGCTGCCAGGCTCCGGTTTATGCAGGAAGTCTCCCTCAGGGCCGAGCCTGTCACTCCAGACACACCTGGGACAGTCAGGGACCAGCCACGCGGTGAGACCGCGAGACGCAGTCGGAGAGCAGCAGGGGACGGGGACGTGAGGAGGCAGCGGGCCGGCCGGGAGGCCCCTCGCCACGCGGTCCTCCGACCGCCTAGCTGGCCCGCGGGAGGCGCTCTCACTGGGCCACGACCTCCGATTTGGACTGGCCCACAGGACGGCACAGGCCTCTAAGGTCCCCTGCAGAGGGTCCCCAAGCTTGGGCGCCCGCGGTGCCCTGCTCCGTCTGCCCCTGTCACGTCCCCACCCCCAGTCACCCTGGAAAAGGCTTCTCGCTCGGGTGCAGACGGCCACTCACCGGCACACTCACTGCCCGCCAGGTCCACGAGCTGCAGCTTGGCGTGCACCTGCTCTGCGTGTGCTGCGGGGCCCGCGGGCGAGGCCCCCGGGGACCCCGGCGAGGCTCTGCGGGACGCACCCCGCCTCCTCCCTGCGGCAGGCTGCGGGGGCCCAGCCTCCTGGGGCGCTGTGGGGCTCCATGGCTGCTCCGCTGCACGGGGACGACAGGAAGTGACGGGGTGACCGGGGCCTCTGGGCACCATCGCACGGGGACGGCCGTGTGTCTTCCCCTTAGACACACGGGGACGGGGCCGAGTGACAGCGAGTGGCACTTCGTGGCGGCCTAATGAGGCTCCTCAGCGGGGCTCGGCCGTGGCCCTAAGGGCCCGTCGTCGGCACAGGCTGCTCGGCCCCATGGACGCCAAGCCCGCGGCTGCCCCACACTGTCCGTGGCTGCCCTGACCCCCTGCCCTTCGCCCCGAGGCTGTTAGTTCGTCCCACGTTGTCCCTGCACGGGCGGCTCAGAGCGACTCTTAAACCTGACCAGGGCACCCTCTCCGTGCAAAGCACAGAAAAGGCGCCTGAGGGGCATTTAAAAGAAGCCTGAGAACCGCCCTTTACACCTTAGGTGCCGGCTTGTGACTCGCTCTCTAAGCTGACACTGCGTTTAGCGTCACTCGCGAGGCCGTTCTGCTTCCTGTATCGGACCTCGTTAAACAAGGTGTTTCCCCGCCACCCCACCCCGATGTCCCCTCCTGCCCGGCCTCGGGGACCAAGGGCCTCCTGGGTTTCGGTTCCAGGCTTCCCAAAGACGGGGCCACAGCCCCCAACCCCGTTTCCTGTGTGGTTCACCCTGCGTGCGTCTGGCCACTTACCGGAGCTGTGGCAGGAGGGCGCTGTGGTCACAGTGACCGTGACGATCAGGTGTGAGCGAGAGGAAGCCGCGTGCACGGCGGTGGCATGCTGCGCCCGCAGCTGCAGACCGGCCCTGATGAGCGCTGTGCACTCCCCTGCACTGCACACAGCCCTGCGGGGGCGACAAGCCCAGAGCGAGGGTCCCACCCACGCCCGCCCCACGGCAGCCTCTGCCCCCCGCTGCAGAAACCCCTCACGTAAACGCAGGTGCATTTCAAGACAGCAGCGAACCGCGCACACGTGGAAAGCAAACCTTTCGTTCTTGGGAGCCTGCCCGACATGGCTGTCTAGCTGCTCTCCCCGAAAATAATCAGCCGTTTGGGGCCGAGTCAGAGGGTCCCACCTTCTCAGCATCTGGCGTTCGTTCATTTATTAGACACTCAACAACCCCAAAATTGTAAAAGTTTGTCTACCAAATCATTTATGAAGTAAAAGTTTGATTTATTTCTCCATTTTAATTAATGAGCGAGAAGAGCTCATCAGAACTTGTGATCTGTGGGAGATTTTCGGATCAGTCTGTTCGTTCAAAGCTGAAAGTTCGGCCTGTCAAACGTTCCACGGTTAGCGCACCCCAGGATTTCTGAACGCTGAGCACAGCCCGCAGAGCCCCTTTCTAACTGTGAGGCCCCAGAGGGCCACCCTGGCCCTGACGCCACATCTTCCTCCGGGCCTGCCGTCCAGGCAAAGCCCGCCGCGAGCGAGCCTGACACAGACGCCTTACGGGCGGACGCGCCGTAGGGACATCTTCGGGAAAATGCCTACCCAGCGTGAGGAGCCTTGCCCTCTCACGAGATGACACCTTTCTGTGCCCCGAACGCTGGCATTCACAGGGGCCAATCAGGATATCAGTCACCGAGTGGCCGTCTCTCCTCTGTAACCTGGGGACAGTCCCTGTGCCGTCCCCTCTTAATGTGACATTCTGAGAGACTGTTTTGCTCGTGACCTAGAAGGGTGATTCTACAGCAAACACACACACGGTGAACCGACTTGTCGCTGGAAGGGAACGTGGGGTCCCCGTGAAGGTGGCCGGGCCCGAGGCCACACCTGCGGACGGGGCGGGCACTCACGCGCGGGTCAGTGGCGACACCTCCTTCCTGCCCTCCCTGGTCGTCGACACCTCGGGCTTGACACCAGGCACCGCTGTGCGACCGTCCTTGGCCAGAAGGTCAAAGATGTCGTTGTTATAAACTTCCATGACGGACACCTCGACCTGCGTGCTCCTCGACGGGTTTTCTGAAATCAGCCTGGGGCGGGGGGACGGGAGACGGGGCCGTCAGAGGGGCTCGGGCGGCCCCTGAAGAACGTGGTAGGGGGCTCCAAGACGACAGGGCACCGGCCCCGGAGACGCCGGGCCAACTCCCAGCTGCGGCCACGCGCCTGATGCCAAGGTCCCCGAGGCACGGGGACCCCTGAGCGGCGGTGGGTGAGCCCCTCGGGGACAAAGCTGTTTCACCTTTGTCCCACCGGAAGCGGCCAGTTCGGCCACTGGCACGCCGGGCATTCTAGACACAGCGGGGACTCTGAACGGCCGCAGCCCCGGCAGGGCGGCTGGCGCCTTCCCGGGAACGTGGTTCCCCTACTCTAGAGTCACCGCTGTAGGAGGCCGTGCCCTGCGGACGGTGCCGCGGCCTCCGCAGACTCCCAGGCCCCTGACAATGACACGTCTCGTGGTGGTTTGTGTCTCAAGTGCTGTGTGCTGACCGGACAAAAGGCTAAAAATAAGGATATGTGCACTTACAGAAAAACCCCAGGGCCCGGCCGAGGGAGGAGCGGCCACAGGGCCCCGTCCCTGCCCCACAGCCCTGCTTTGTCCTTGTGACCCCGCCCCCCACCGGGGCCTGTGCGATTGCGACTCGTGTGCCTCCGTCCGGAGCGGGGAAGCCAGCGTGGCAGGACGCTGCTGTGTTTGGGGGTACGGCCGGGCCCCCTCCTCCGGCCTCACTGGGCTGAGTCTCACCAGGAGCTACACGTGGGCCACGGACAAAATGAACAGGCAATGTCTCCTAATGACTAACAGTTCAGAACGGTAACGACGAAAATCAAAGAAAAAATAAATTCTCTGATAAAAATTACAGTTGGCAAAGAGTTCGGGTTTTGACAAACCTGAGATTCGGGTTTGCTGGGAGCTCCCCAAGCTCAGAGCGGAGCAAGAAGCCAAGTGAGCCAGCTGGGGGCCCCCCACTGGGAACCACGCCTGCTGGGGGGGCCGTACCCCCCCACTGGGAACCACACCTGTTAGGGTGGCCGTGCCCCCCCACTAGGAACCATGCCAACTGGGGTGTCCCCACACTAGGAACCACGCCAGCTGGGGTGCCCCCCCACAGAACCACGCCTGCTGTGGGGCCAAAATTTCACCACTGGGAATCTCCACGCCTTGTAGAAATGGGGTGGCCCCTTGACTGAACCATGCCAACTGGGTGTCCCCACACTAGGAACCACGCCAGCTGGGTGCCAACAGAACCACGCCAGCTGGGGTGTCCCCCACTAGGAACCACGCCAGCTGGGGTGTCCCCCCACTAGGAACCACGCCAGCTGGGGTGTCCCCCCACTAGGAACCACGCCAGCTGGGGTGTCCCCGCACTAGGGGCCTCCGCACCTGCCCCACCCCTCCTGTGACAGGCCGTGTCTTTGCCTCACAAAACCTGGACTAGAACTGAAACTTCTCATCTGCGCGAGGCCCAGGAGCCCCTGGAAAGACTCCTTCCCCTACGTCAAGTGCGCGGTCGCCGGCTCCGTCCCTCCGTCCCTCCGTCCCTCCGTCCCTTCGTCCCGCAGGCACTTAGCCGTCGGCTAGGTTCCGTGAGCCGCGCTGAAAAGCAGCCCTCGGCCCTCACCCTGGGGAAGCAAAGCGTCTGGGGGCAGGACGCACACAGCAGCAGCGTCCGGGGCGCGCGTCACACAGGACACGTGTGGCCCCACGAGAGGCAGAGCGGGCGGGGACACGGCCATGCGCAGCGGTTCCCCCCGCCTGCTGCTGACCCCCCGCCCCGCCCGCTGCCGCTGGCTCCAGGTACCTGAAGAGTCCCTCCACGGCTCTGGGGACAAGCCCCACGTCGTGGGGAGCGTCCGAGGGCGGGCCCAGCATGGTGTAGGTCTTCCCGCTCCCCGTCTGTCCGAGCGCCAGGACACAGACGTCGTACCTGGAGGTGGGGGCAGAGCTCAGCGTGGCCCGCTGTGGCTAGACCCCGTGGACGGCGTCCACCTGCCTGGACCAGGCCCCCGCGTCTCGCTGCGTCCCTCCGTCACTCTGTTCACGTGACCGCCACCGTGCTTTGCTGACCCATGCTGCTGCTGCGTGGGGACAGAGCCGTGGGTTCCGTCACCCTCACAGCCGCACAGACGCCGCATGCATCTCATCGACGCCGCTTTCTCCTCGGCGTCCTGGTGTTTGCTCGTGGAGGACACTGTCGTCCCCTCGCTGCCCAGCCCGGCCCAGCCTCCCAGGTTCCATTCCTCCCGATGCTCGGGGTGGAGGCGCCTGGCCCGCCTGTGCCCACGGAGCCAGGCTCGCCGACGTGCGATGCTCCACGAGCGCGTCCCCCGGTGCTGGCAGCAGTCACCTCAGCCCTCAGCGCTCCTCGCCCCGCCATCCCAAGGGCCTTCAGGTCCTCGTCACCCAGATGGCGGTGTCCCTGTAATGGCTCCGGTCTGGGCTTACGTCACAGAAAACAAGGGCTGCTGTTCATGTCATTAGCCCGAAATACCGACAGGAAGATAACGCTATCGAGAAGAACGTTTTAAATAAGTTTATGACGTGAATTTACGTTCTTGGCCGCGGAGGTGGCCGAGGGCGTGTGTCTGTGGGGGAGGGGCGACGTGACTGTGGCACAGGACGTGTTGTCAAAGACCTTCCTCACCCTGCTGTGCACAGACACGCCGCCTGCAGGCACTTCGGAGCAGCAACTCCCCATGCTGGGCGGCGTGTGCGCCTGGCGACTCGCGCCCGCTGCCGGCCTCTGGGGCCCGCGAGCTCTCCGGCGCGTGGCTGTGGCTGTGGCTGTGGTTGGCCACGGCACTGTGGCCGCTCCGCCCGCCTTGCCGGAGCTGGTGCGGAGGCTCTGCCGGGCCACCAGGAGCCTGTCTTCTTCAGGCGTGCGGCACGGACGTCCGCCAAACTGATCGTCTTCGAAACACTGTGGGGCGGGCAGGCCTGGCTGCTGTGTCGCCGTGAAAGGAGCCGTCTCTGTTCCCGACTGGTGACCACTGCCTCGGACACTGCAGCCGTGTTTTCCATGGGTGGGAGGCTCAAGCCAAAGGGACCCGTCCCTCAGCCGTCATAGCTAACGTCACAGACTCCTGGAAAATTCCGGCGTGACACCCCAGAGGAAGGAGAAGCAGCCTGTGCCACGTGTAACTGAAACGTCACTGGGACCCGAGGGGCGTCCACCCCTCCCCAGCAGGCAGGACTGTCCCCGGTACTGGACACAACCGAACCCACACACCGGACGTGGCCTGCGGCCACATGACATGCTTGGACTCCAGTGTCACACGCTCGTCCTGCAGCGTGGGACCGTGATGACCGGCTGCACCGTGCGTGACTCACCCGTCTAGGAGCGACGTGAGCAGGGGGCACACGTCCGCAAACACCGCGGTCTGGGGCTCCGCCGGGCCGTAGACCCTGCGGGGAGAGGCGGAAGCCACATCGTCAGGGGGATGGGTCCGCTTTGGAGCCCGGGGCCGAAATCCGGGGACAGTCCTCCTACACTTCCCCCACGGACCCCTGACACAGTCGAGAGTCGTCGTTTTCATCAACAAAACCTCATTAACCTCATTTCTCTGCAAGTCAGCAGAGGTTAAGGAAGAGCGAAGACTCGTTTCCTCTCATAAAAATGTAAGAAGCACAAGCTGAACATTCACAAAGCGAAGCGGGGAGCGGGCGCCACGCCAGCGGCACGTGACTGCATTGGCGGCCACGCGGGACTCACGCTGCGGGCAGCAGCCCACGTGGGACGTTTAATTTCACGTTGGAAACGTGGCTGCCCCGGCCCGGGCTAGCGGAGCGGACACTGGATCGCACAGCGGGACCAGGGTGCCGGGTACGAAAGGGGCTGGCCGGTCCTCGCGGGCAGGCACGGCCGGGGGCAGCCACGTCCAGACAGCGTAGCTCGCTGCTCAGTCAAGCAAGCTGGGCGCCGGAGGGCAGAGGTGACCAGCGAGCCAGGCCGGTGGTGACCTGCACTTGACTTGAACGTGCTCCGGTTTCAAGCTCGCTTTCATGAAACACAGGCTGTTATCGGGCTGGACCCAAATCCTCCCCTTCTGTCTCAGAACGCATCACAGTGCCCAGGTCACCCACATCCTCTCTGGAGGCCAGTTTGGATCTGGGGGGCACTGTGCACAGGATGCTGCTCGCTGTGCACAATTAGGGGCTGTTTGGAGCAAGTGGGGTGATACTGAGCTCTTAAGTATCTTTTTAACTTTTCACCCCCCAAAAAAACGATGAAAGAAGGAACAATGAATGGGACTGAGCTGGGACCGAGCTGCGCCCGTGCGGCTCCCGCGGGCCTTTGCTGACTTCACGCCCGCTTCATCCGGGAACACCCAGTGTCTCTGGACGGTGACGACTGCCAGACATCGCAACGGCATCACCATCGGGACACCTAAAGCCCGATGGCGATCCTCGGCACCGCCCCCCAAGGTGAAGCTCACGCCTCCTCGGTTCTCCAAGAAGGTGTTTCCCCTCGGCCTTCGAACGCCGATTCAGACGAGGCGTGCGCGTCGGCCGTCTGCGCGTCTGAGCGTCTGCGCGTCTGAGCGTCTGAGCATCTTCGCGCTGCAGCTGGGGGCGGCGCATCTTCTCGGAACAGCCGTGGCCGAGGCCTCGTGCCCGTCTCCTTGATGAAGGAGCCCGAGGCCCCGCAGTGTGCGGGGCACCCGGAGTCCTGCCGCGTGCTGCTTCCCAGCCGTCCACACGGCCGGGGCCGCGGCGGGACAGACAGACCAGCTGGTAACAAGAACCGCGAGGGACGACAGAGACAGCACAGGGCCACGCGCCGGGCAAACCGACGTCGGCGCCAGGAGAAATAGCGAGTCTACGAGAGGATTCGTGGAGCCGCAGCGTATGGAAGTCACGGGCTAAGACCAGCAGTGTCCACATCCACACCCACGGTTCCACACCCACAGCCACGGTTCCACACCCACACACAGTTCCACACCCACACCCACGGGTTCCACACACACACACACACACACACACACCCACGGTCGTGGGAGACACGCTGCGTATGACAGAAAAAAGGAACAGGCGACCCCGGGCGTGAGGGGACAAGCGCCTCCTCCGCCCTCTGTGAGGAAACCACGAAACGCCCCAGAGACAGGACTGAGCGAAGACGGGCACCGCTCTCTTCGGGGCCTGGTTCCCGGGGAGCCCTGCACGTTCCCAACGCCTCCTCCAGCGCGTGGCTTGTGTTTTCATTGTCCTAACAGCATCACACGTGGACAAAAAAGGTTTCGGTTTCGATAAAGCCCAACTTGTTTTTACTCTTCCCTGGACCACGCTTTTGAGGGCATCTCGCGATTCTCTGCTTCTTGCGGGTCACAAACACTTTCTCCTGTTTTCCTGTGAACGTTTTACGGCGTTACGCTTTCTACTCAGCTCCATCTCGGTTCATTTTGACCAAAGCTGTGACGTGCGGAGCAAGGTTCACTTCCTGCAGCACGTGGCTGTCCAGGTGCTCAGTGCCATCCGCTGACCAGAGTTCCCTCTGCTCTTCGCGACTGGCCACAGGACAGGGCGGGCTGCACACTGGTGCGTGATCCGTGTCTGCATGACTTCGCTTTACATGTCATTCTGGAAAGCACTTACCTTTCAAAGTTGAATGTCTTATTGATCGAAGGATGACCGGGCCGACTGCACTGCACCAGGACGGTCTCCTGACAGGAAGGAGCAGACAAGCGTTAGGACTCTGCTAGGGCTGCCTCCGCCCGCGACGGAGCCTGGCCGCATGGCCCGGGCCGGTCCTCCTGTGCACAGTTCCGTGGCGCTCACCCACGCCCAGTCCACGGACGTCTACATCTGTGCTTTACTCAACCACGCAGCTGATGACCAGACCCTCTGGCCCCTCGGAGTGGACGTTTGCCAGCCCGACACAGAGGAGAAAGCTGGACCCACAGGGCAACGCACACGGTCCTCCGCAGACAGCCCAGGTCACGGCCGCCCAGGGCCCACGAAGCCCGAGACCCCCACGGCCAAGGGAAGCACAGCTCAGACGCTGCTGCAGCTGGACGGCGACCGGAGGGACCGGAAGGTGTGTCATCTTAACACGTCGGCGTGCGCCTCGACCACACCGCTCTCCCATGGCGGCGGCGTGGGGCGGCCATGGGCATCTGCAGTGAGAAACGCAGCATGCGCTTCGCGGCGCTCGAGTCAGGCAGGAACACGTTCCACTGGTTCCCACTCCAGAACAGGACGCAGACTCATGGACAAACGGGCGCGGGAGGAGTACGGACGGCCCAGCGGCTGCGGGGGACGGCACACAGACGCCTCCTCCCGGCGGCCGTCAGAGGCCTCGCGCCTTCGCACGTGCGCGGACATCTGCGGACACGGACGCCAGCGCGCGGCCGGCTCAGGCTCAGGCAGCCGACGGCTTTCGTTCTGAGGCTGTTTATTTGCCGCTAAGAGCCAGGTCATGGGCTCGGGCTCGGCCGGAGAGCAGTGCTGTGCCGTCCCACGTGGACGCCCTCAGGCCTCCCTGGCGGTTAACACCAAAGTCGCCGGAGAGGCGAAGCTTTGCCGTCGTCACAGCTGAGGGGAAATGCTGAGCGCGTGTCTAAGGCAGCTTCTGGCGACCGTGGCAGCACATTCGACTGCCGGCTCCACGTGACTGTCCCCGGGCTGCCTGCCGCCGGACTCCGCACCCCGCCACCGCTCTGGTGCGAAGTGGCCCCCGGCCGGCCCCCTGCCCTTCCAGTCTGCTCTAAAGAGTGTTTCCCAAATGCAAATTAGACGAGGGGTAGACAGCCACAGAAACCAGAGAGACATTCACGAAGCTGTGAGTGATGGCAGATGTCGCCATGGCCGAGAGGTCATGTGGGGACTTATTTCAAGCTCCAGACGGGACTCGGCAGACTAAGAGGTCACTGGCTTCCACAGTGAGGTTTCAGTGGGACAAGTGGGGGTGGAGACCAGGCCACAGTGACCGTGGCAATGAGAGGGAGCCCGGGCCAGGGGGCGGGGCCTTCCGTCCCGTCACACCTGCCCTCAGCTGGCCATGAAGGGCCGCGCACGCCTGGGCCCCACACGGCTTTCCAGGGAGGCCTCATCCTCGGGGACAGTAAGTGAGAGTTCGTTTCTCGAGAAGGATGTCTGAGACCCTGTTGTGGTCAGAGCCGTTTCGAGGGACGTACACCCCACTATCGTAGCAGCCGCACCTTCCATGTGACAGCAGCGACGTCCTCGACGGCAGAAGGGGCTCAAACCCTTTCCACCCGCGGCCCCGGAGGAAGACGCAGGAATGCGGCTCAGACGCCAGCCTCGCTGTGAGGGTGGGACCCCACCTCCCCGGCCGCCGGCCCAGGGCCCTCGCCAACCGCCCCCCCGTGGCGTTTTCATCCTTCTGTGGCCTGGTTTCGCTGGTTTTCCTTTGTTATGATGCCAACACGTAGCCGTAGCACCCCAGGATGAACCGCACCGGAAGCCACTCCCCCAAGTGTGCGAGTGCTGTCTGCAAATGCCCCGGCTTCAACCATAAAGAAAAACAAATGAAAACTGCCATGGTTTACTGTGTCTCACCCAAAGCTCCAGAGACACCATACAAGGAACATGAAAAGCCATAAAAACTGGCCTGAATCCCAAAGACCCCCGTGGCCACTTAAAATGTCACCCCACCTCTGAAATGATTCCAAGAGCCAAGTTTAAATTTTCCAAACCCAGCTTAGCTGTTCTTTCCTGCCTGTCCAAACACAGACGGCCCCGTTCCTAACCCTCCACGACCCCGCCCCTCACAGGGCTCTGTCCGTGGCCAGCTGGAACAACGGCCCCTCGCCCAAACCTTCAAGCCTGCGGCCTACGGTGCCTGTCCCTTCGAGACACAGACCGCCAGGCCGGAGCCACGTGCAGGGACGGGCACTGGGGCCGCGGGGGTGCCCATGGGCGTGCGAACACCTGCCCCGTGGGACGTCAGGACCACCACCAAACGGGCCGGGGCAAGCGGCAGAGACACGGCCCCACACCGAGCCACCCCCCCCACCCCCACCCCCGCTTCGTCCGACGCCCTGGGATCACGCTCTACATGCTCGGGGCATGAAATTCTTTGCTGCCAACGCACTCATCAAATTTTAGGGCTGAAAGTAAGTTTTAAGCCAAAGTCCACATTTCAGAGTGCAGCCCGAGGCCTGGGGGGCCTCCGTGCTCCTCAGGGCCCCGCCCCCCCTCCCCTGACTCCAGCCTGGACGCCTCTGAGCCCCAGACCCCCACTCCAAGATCTTAGGCCCCCAGGCTCCGTCTCAACTCACGTATGATATAGTGGGACCAGGAACCGGGGTGGGGTGCCCGACATCAGAGCAAACGGCACCCCCTTCTCCCCCATGCGCGGGAGGCAGCCACTCCTCTCAGCCTTATTCTGGAAAACCCGCCGATGGGGCCGGGAGGGGCCCGGTCTCTGGGCAGCGGTGGCCTCAGGAGCTAAAGCTCTTGCACGGTGACATGGAAGGCTGGCACCAGTGCCCGAGTGTCCTCACCAGCCACCCTGCAGAGCTCCCTGCACGGATACGGGGACATCTTAGCCGAGTCACGCTGAGTGTGAAACCTCAGTCCCTCGAATACAACTGAAACCAACCAGTGGCTTTTCGGAGCAGAGAGGAAAGGGTGCTCACGTGTAATCGGTCCAGTGTCATTTATAAACCTAACTTACGTAAGTGCTTGTGACTTACGAGTATGTACTTGTAAACGTTATGTAATTTATAAGTGTTACCAATATCTGGCCATAGCTATATCAATGAAAGACGTCCCCAACACAAGCAGCGGTCACCTGAGACGGGGAGGCAGGGTGACATGAGGTGGGCTACGTAGGACCCAATCATCGCCAAGGTTCTAGCTTCCTTTCCAGGTGACAAATCCGTAGACGTGCGGATACTATTAAAACGAACACGCGGCCCTAGATTTCGAACCCCTGTGAATCTACGTGAAAAACCAGAGCAACCAGAGAGCAAAGCCGAAGACCCACGTTCACTACGCACTTGGGAGACAGGTGGCCCTGCAGCCTGCAGCCTGCCGAGCACGGGGACGCGCGGGGACCCGGCATTAGGAGGGGTCCGGGTGCTCGCCGAAGCCCGGGTCACGACCGAGACAGGGACAGGGGGTGTGGCGAAGACCCCCGGGGAGAGGCGGGCCAGTCCCGGCCTCCATGAGGACACAGTCGCAGTGGACCAGGACCCAGCGCCGCGCTTCAGTGCATGCGTGTCCGAGGACCCTGGACGGAAGACGTCACAGGCCGCTCCGCGGGAAGCCAGGGAACCGCCTCTGGCCTGAAAGCCGATCCATAAAGTGAAAGCGTGATGCGTTTGCACCACATTCCCACGGGCGGTGCCACAGGGTGATGCCGAGCGGCCGGACAAAGTGTCCCTTCACGGGTCTGCAGGAATCAAGACACGACGGAGCTAGGCTCCTGCTGCTCCGCCCTCCCCGCCCCGTGAAGGCAGCTCGCGCCTCCGCTCACGCGGACCCGTGGCGACCCTCCGCCGCGCTGCCCCAGGGGGCACCGCGTCTGGCCAGGCCCCTGGGCCCCCCTGCTGCTCCTCGGGACACAGAGGAGAGAGGGCCGTGACGAGCCGCACGAAGAACACGCAGGCGGATGCGTGCAGGACACGCCCCAGGGCCTCGGGCCAGGCTGCTCGACAGGTAAGCGGGGGTGGGGGAGGGGCCCAGGTTGAGAAAGACTGAAAAGACACTGAATTAGAAGCAGCCAGGACGGAGGGCACAGAGCAGACAGCCCGAGAACAAACCCACATCTACACGGTCCGTTCGTCTACGACGAAGGAGGCGCGAACACACCTCGGGGAAAGGCGGCCTCTTCGAACGACGCTGGGAAAACTGCACAGACACGAAACGAAATGAAAACAGACCACCTTCTTACACCCCGTACACGAGGAGCCCCGAAATGGTCTGAAGACTGGACTGTGAGACCTGAGCCCATAAAGCTGCAGGGAGGAACAGGAGGCACACTATCTGACGCAGTCTCCTCGGGCAAGGGCATCCAGAGATAAACAAGTGGGACTCTATCAAACTAAAAGGTTTTTGCACAGCATAGAAAACCATCAACAAAACGAAAAGACGACCTGCTGAATGGGAGAAGATATTTCCCAGTGAAACATCGGATAAGGGGTTAGTATCCAAAATTTATAAAGAATTCACACAACTCAACACCAAAAAGATAAACAATCCAATTAAACATGCGCAGAGGACCTGAATAGGCATTTCTCCAAAGAGGACGTAGGTGGCCAACAGACACATGAAAAGATGCTCAAGGTCACGAATCATCAGAGAAATGAAATTAAAACCACAATGAGATATCGCCTCACCCGTCAGAAAGGCCATCAGTGCCGGCAGGAGGAGGAGAAAGGGAGCCCCCTGCACTGCTGGTGGGAGGCGGACGGAGCACCCGCTGCGGACAACGGTCTGGAGGGTCCTCAAAATATTAAAAACGGAAACACCTTACGACCCAGCAACTCCACCTCTCGGTATTTATCCGAAGGAAATGGAAACGGGGTCTCAGACAGACGTGGGCATCTCCGTGTTCGCTGCTGCGTTACTGACAGCGGCCAAGACGTGGAAGTGGCTGGGTGTCCATCGACGGCACGTATGTCCATCGGAACATCACTCAGCCAAAGGAAAGAATGAACCCGTGCAACTTGCAGTGACACGGACAGATCGGGACGGTACATTACGCCAAGGGAACCTAGACAGAGAAAGACAAATGCTGCCTGGCTTCACGCACCTGCAGAACCTAAGGGACGACGTGACACACAGGCGCAGACCGCGGACGTGAGAACACGCTGCCGGTGCCGGGGAGGGGGCGGGGGCTGGTGCCGAAGTGACGGCATGAAGAGGGGCGGTGACGGTCCCCCGCACCCACGGGGACGCCCAGCAGCGAATTAAGTCAGCGCCACATCGCCTGCTCCCCTGTCCTACGTACAACCGCTTAAAAGACAGACAAGTAGCAAAAACAACGAAACTCAAAGTGGCCAAGACCGGCCCGCAGTGTCCAGGAGATGCCCGGGGGCGGCTCCCGCGAGGCCGGTCGCCGAGCAGCCTGAGCCGTGGGCGGGATGGGGAGGCTGGGTGAGGTCGCGGGGCCTCCTCGCAAGGCCGGGCAGCCCGGGCCCCAGCGCGGCCAGGGCTGCAGCGGAGTCCGAGCCCGGGGCCGGGGGCCAGACGCGCAGGCGGGACCTTCCCGTGGGGGCGCACGCGAAGACGGCCGCACGGAGGCGATGTCCTCCGGACCGGAAACCTTGGCAGCGGGGAGGGCAGGCGGGAAGGCGGGGCAGGCGGCCGCGGTGGCCCCCCTGCCACGAGCCCTGCCGCCTCCCTGAGAGCCGCTCCGCCTCGCTGTCCCACGGCTCACCCTGTGGACTCGGCTGTCACGCCCTCCGGGAAAGCCGCTTCTGGTCTGGCTCCACGGGTCACCCGCACCGTCACCCGCACCGCCACCCGCACCGGGGCCTGCAGCAGGTGCTCTGGCCTCTACCCTCCTCCCCGCACTCTGTGCTCTGACCTCGCCCCTGAGGGCTACCCTGCCTCACGCCGGGAACAGCCCCGGCCGGCCCCAGGCCCTTCCCCAGGGCGGGTTCTGCCCTCCGCCCGGCTCCCCCTCGGGCCTCCCAGACCCGCAGTGCTGGCGGTGGCCGAAGTAGCCGCTAAGGGAAGGCCACGCCTGTGGCCCCGACGCCAGGCGCCCAGCGACGCGTAACACAGTCCTCCTGGTAACTGCAGGGCGGGACGCCGGGTGGCGTGCCGTGGTCACCGCGACAGGTACCCCGGTCCCAGAGGGCTTCCGCTGGGACGATCCCAACGCGCAGCGGGACGGCCGCACCGCTCCACTGCGAAACTGAGGATGCGTCCGCGCCCACTGCAGCTGCTGCTCGAGGCAGCGGACGAGCGCGTCTGCGGCTGCGTCTGTGTCTCTGATAAACGTTTCGGGGGTCTGCACTCCGGGGCGCCCTGCCCGCCCCCTCCGAGGTCAGCGTGTCCTCTCTCCCGGCCGCACACGCACGTGTGAGCGCACGTCAGGCAAGAAAAGGACTCAGCGGCGGGCGCTGGTCGAGTCCCGCAGCGGCCAGGAGGGAGGGGACGAGGCACCCGCCGAAGCCGCCAGCCGGCTTCGGAGCTGGACCGTGGCACCGAGCTCTGCCTCGGGCCGGCACCTCCAGGCGCAGCCTCCCCTCCGCCCCGGGCCCCGGGCGTCCGCGGGCTCCGCCCTCTCCACGATCTGAGCGACAGCCATGGGCTGCTCTAGAAGCAGCACACGCCTGTTTGCTAACTCAGATTCCACGCCCAGCCCAACGAGTGGCCTCGGGAAAGTCATTGACCTTCCAAGTGCCTCGCCTCTGCCAGCTGAAACAGGGTAGTCCCTCCTCTGAGGACCTCGCGGTTACGAGATCCGTGGTGTCTACCGTTTCAGAACCTGCATTACTTACTCACGAAATGGGAACATACTGGGAAGCGCTACTACAGCACGAGAAAACACCCCCGGACGTGCGAGAGGCTGGTCCCCCAGAGCAGGCCGCACGGAAGCCCCCGCCCCGCACACGCACGGCCACCCGGACGCCTGTGCGGGAGCAGCAGCAGGGGCCGGTCCTGTACCGGCCTGCCCTTCGGAGACGTGACGAGGAACAGACTCCTTCTGCCAATCCGATTAAAGGCCTAAGGAACCAAGCAGTAGAAGAAAAGGTAAAACATACAGAACAGGGTCGAAGGAACGGACGAACTGAGACACAATCTCGTCCCCGGACTCCTCGACCCCCTTCAGAAAATGCAGACGCCTCGCTCACGAGTCTGTAAAAGTCACATTTGGTGTTACAATAATTTTTAATTCTTCAAAATGGGGTTCGTATTTGAGAAACTAACTCTTGATTCCAGAAAAGCCCCTTTTAGACCCAGAATTTCACCAGAGGAAACAGAACCTTCAGCAGACCTCGAGGAGCCGCGCGGCACGGCCAGCGTCACACACGGAGCCTGGGACGCAGGTGTCTGGATTCCGGTCGTGTTCTGCCCGTCCCGGCCTGGGCGACAGATGGCCGTGGGGAACCGCGAGAGCGTCCCCTGTGTCTGCTCGCTCCTGTCACACGCACGAGGACAGAGCGAGCGCTGCCAGGTGCGGACCGGGCCTCACGGAGCAAGGGGAAGCGAGCCTGCCCGGGAAGCTTACGGTCCGGGAGGCGGGCAGACTTGACGGACGAGCTGACAGACAAGTATGTTAAACGCCGTCTGGCACCTTGAAGAAAGTGACAGCTGTGACGAGGCCACACGGTCAGGGACGACGCGGGCCAGGGCCGGCGGCCGTGAGCAGCGGACAGCGGACGCGGGCCTCATGTCTTCCCCTCAACGCCTCTTGGAGCCAACGAAGAGTTTCAGGCTGGAAGGCGACCTGACCACACGGCCCTCCAAGACTCGTGGGCAGGATGTGGGCGGGACAAGGCCGGCTCCGAGGGAGGGAGGCCAGTGAGGCCACGGGCCTGCGGGGACCCGAGCGTGGCCTGGACGGCAATGGATGGAAACAGAGTGACCGGGACTGAAGACAGACGGCACTTCACGAAGGGTCAGGTCGGGGACTCGAGAGCGACCCCAGCCCCACGGCAGGCACGGCTGAGACCGGGAACCAGAGTGGCCGCTCCGAGGGGAGCTCGGGAACGCAGGCCCGGGTGTGTGAGACCTCACAAGCCATCCCCAAACGCCCGACAGGTGGCCGAGGGGCTGCAGCGGGCGCTTCTGCCTGGCCTGGGCCTGCGCAGCCGGGGCCTCCCGCAGGGGCGGCCACGCTCACAGCAGACCCCGCAGTCCCCACCGAGCCCGGCCCGGCGAACCCGCGCCCAAGAACAGGGGAGTCGTCAAGGCCCAGACGAAACGCTGGTCGCTGCAGTTTGTGTCAGGTGTCCCAAGCCTGGCCACCGGCCACCTTTGTCCAGCACCCCCAAATGGTTCTGGCCTCGACAAACTCACGTCAGTCACTGGCAAACTGAACGGTTTCATGAATGAAAAATTGGGGACCGTTGACGACCAGACAGCAAGGCACAGCCAGAAACCCGATCCTGTCTGACCCTGGGACAGGCACAAGGAGCAGCCGGAGCCAGGGCCGTGCCCGAGGCAGTGGGGCTGAGGTCGGGGCCGGCCTCCCTCCAGGCTGGTCACAGGCCGGGCCCAGACCCGTGAGATGCTGGACTGCAGGGCAAAGCGGAGCCGAGCGCCGCATTTCGCATCCAGTACAAACTCAAAGGCCCTTTAGACTCTGGAAATGAAAAGTGACTGTGGAGCCAAGAGCCACAAAGTCACGACACTGCTCGCCTGCTGCTTCAGCAGATTTACTGATACGAAGTCCTTCAACAAACGGGTCCAGTAAGTGAAGAAACGACTTGGATTCTGCTGATTTTTTAAAACATAAGCCAAAATGCCCCAATCAAAATCACATGTATCTCATCACGATGAGTGAAATATTTTTAAAAACCTCAAACTTCTGAGTTTGAAGAGCCAGGGGAATTCTGAGGACTGGAGTGGACGGACACAGGAACGTGATGGTGACATGAGCCCTCGGCCGGGCCCTGGTCAGGCTGTCTCCCCTCTGGACACGCCCGGGGCTGGCCAGCGTGCCCACCGGCCCTGGGGAGTGCAGAAAAGGCCGTCGCCCAGCCACAGACACTCGAGGCTGTCTGCTGGGAAAGGCCCCGTCCCACCCAAGTCCCTAATGACAGGTTTAACCAGTGTCCCGCTGCTGGACTCAACAGTCCTGGCACTTAAGACAGCATACGACGCACCAAACGACAGAAGAAAAAATATTCAAAAACAAGGAATTTTAAAGTGCTCATTTCCAGAGACTTTGTCAAAGGAACTTTTAAAATACGGCTATGACAATTTCCGTGGCTTCTTTGTAGAAAGTAAAACCATCACTCCGTTCACGGAAAGTACTCTGAGAAGAGTAGTTAAAGTTTACGACATGGAGCCACAACGAGACTGACGGGACGGGCCCGTGGGAAGGAGGCGTGAGTGATCGGCACGGCGGGAAGCGTCTCCGGCAGACTCGGATGCAGACGGCCGGGGCCTCCCACGTCCAGGTCGAGATGGCCGACAGCGACGACAGGGCTGGGGCTTCGCTGGCTCTCTACCCTCACGCCGTGGTGGCCACGACAAGCCAGAGCGAAACGCAGGCCGACACGTGCGACACGTTCGTCTGAGGAGAGCTTCGCACACACACAGAAGCCACGGCGCGAGGGGCCGAGCCGTCCCCGGCGCCTCCGACCCTTGGCCGACCCTGTTTCGTGCATTCTTTGGCTTCTCTGGCACATTTCAAATGGAAAGTCAGACGAGGAGTCATCGGATTGTGGTCTGCACGTTTAACCGCTCCACTGCGAACCTCACCCTGTGACGTTCGTGTCACCCGATACACGCCCTGACCGCCCTGGCTGTCCCCAGGTGTCTTCACAGCTCGAGTCGGGTTCCTCTCGAGGACTCGCGGCTGCAGCCCCGTGCCCGGACGCCCCTCTTGTCCCTTGGCACCCTGGCTCTCTCCCGTCACCGCCGACTTGAGCGAGAAGCAGACCATCTGTCCCACGAACCATCCCGCGCTCCGATCTGGCTGGCCGTCCCCGGCCCCCAGCATGCCGGGCCTGAGACGTGACCAGACGCAGGCTGAGTGAGGCCCGCGCCCCGGGGCGGGCTGTGCGAACTGTGCCACCTACTTCCTGGCGTCTGCGCGTCTGCACGTCAGCGAAGCCTCGAGCGCCGAGGGCCTCCAGGGGCCCCTGACCTTGCACCGTAAAGGCCCCGTCACGGCGACAGCCCAGCCCCACCGAGGACCGCTGCCTGGAGCCACCGGAGGCTCCAAACGGGGTTCCCCAAATCCGTCATTCGCTCGACGGGGCAGCGAGGCTCCCCCAGAAACAAGAACTGCCCTCGTCGACTCTTCACGCACCCCGACGTGCACGTCAGGTGGGAAGGCCAGGCGGACGCTTCGTTCTTTCTCTTGACCACTCTTTAGAATAAGGGGCTGACGCCCCAGCATCCTCCGAGGGCGACGGGTGAGGTGACCGCGGACTGAAAGCTGTCACGTGGACGTTCACGTCAACACCTGTTTCGTGTCACGTGGGTGTTTCATGTCGTGTGACTATACTTCACGTTACCGTGTGAGCGTGTTTTGCGTCGTGTGAGCGTGTTTTGCGTGAGCGTGTTTCATGCTGTGTGAGTGTGTTTGGCATCGTGTGAGTGTGTTTCG
>NW_024340700.1:6224186-6235440 GCF_902729225.1 Pteropus medius | reverse complement strand
TTTCACGTCGTGTGTGTTTCGCGTCGTGTGAGTGTATTTCACGTCACCGCGTCCACGCGTTTCTGTCTCGTTCAGTTGTCTTAAGCTCCACTGCGTCATCCTGCACCCGTGGGTGTCCCTGGACATGGCTTCAGCCTTCTGCCAACGCCACCCGACCGCTGGGCTCGTCCTACACACTCGGGCCTGCGGCCGCTTCCAGCCTGGGCTCTCGTGGCTACTTCTAGGCTGTCTTGGGGAGAGACGGCTGAGACATACGTGGGTTTTGAAGGAAAAACAAGATTAGGAGTCACGGTGCTGTTAAACGAGAGGCGGCAGACTGAGCTGGCGGCAACGCCCCGGCGGCCCCGGTGGCCAACTGAGATCTGAGCCTGCGAAGGCGCCCGGGTCGGGACGTCACTTCCTCCCTCGGCCTCTGCCCCTGCTCCGTGCGTCTGTCCCTGGGCCCCGTGCGGCAGCCCTTCCAGTGCCCCCAGCCACCCCCGGCCTGGCACTGCCCTGCTGGAATTCCTTTTCCCTCAAACTCTGAAAACCTTTAATATGCCTCAGTTTATGTCTTAACTGTAGACGGGTCTGTTTCCGGTTTAACGCTGCAACGTGCGTCCTCAGCTTCACCAGCGTCATACTTGCCCCACGCACCCGTGCACAGACTGGCTGGGGCTGGAGGAGGGCGCTACGTGCCGTGGCCGCCGGGGTCTACAGAGCAGGAGCCCGGCGGTCCCCGTAGGGAGAGTGTCACATCGTGTGTCACGTTCACGGCCACGCAGCAGAAATGAAGGAACGCACGCGGCCTTCGTGAACCAGCAGAGCGTGAAGCGAGGCCAGCAGGCGGCATGCAGCCTCGAGCCACCGCTGTGGAGACAGCCCCGCCACCCAGAAAAGCCCCCCAAACCATCTACGGGGGCTGCACTCACATCGTCAACGGCGCGGGCCACGTCCGGGCACACGGAGCTGCGGGGAGAGATGGCGTCAGTGCACACGCCACAGCCCGGCACCCTCTGGGCCCGGACACCCCCACCCCGCAGCACACACGTGCCGCCTCGCTCCGGCTGTGTTTCCCGCGCCCCGGGCCCCTCCGTTCCCCAGCCTGGACTCGCCCCTCGCCCCGTCTCCCCTCGCCTCCTCGTGCGCAGGGCTCCGCTTTCCAGCTCTCCCTTATTCCCTCCCTTTTCCTTGAAACGTTTTCCCTCAGACCTGCCTTGCACCTCACATTTTCACACCCCTATTTCTCAGGCGTGAGACCTAAGCCTGCACGGAAGTGTCCCCTATGCTACGGCCTGGGGTCAGCGTCTCGGGTGACCGGCACAGGACAGCTGCACTGGCCTTTAAGAATTTGGGCCTTTGCAGGGAAGGCGAAACAGAAAAAGCAACATGTTTCAACATAAAAACTGAATGAACACGAGTGACCTAGGACGGCAAACGAGTTCATGAAGCGTCTCGTGAACCTGCCAGAAGACGCACGGCTCAGCCTGGCCGTCCGGCCGCCTCTCTGTAAGGATGGAGCGGTCTGAGCCACTGAAAGGCAACGTCCATAACTTCACTTAACTCTCGTTCATCTGAAGTGCCGTGGCCACGTGTGGTGGGAGCTGCCTCGTCGGGCAGGGCAGGTCAAGTACGTGACAAGAGCATCGCAGCTCAGGACAGCGGGCGCTGCCCTCACGTGCTGCTTCGTGTACCCTCAGGCCTGGCCACCCGCACAGTGCGGGAGGTGCTCAGTCAGCAAAACAAGGGTCCGGAAGAAAAAGTTCAGCCACCACCAAAGGAACATGAACTGTCCGTTCTGCGATACGGGGCTGGTCGTGGGCTTTCCAGGGCCTCGTGGGTCGAGTGCTGACTGCGCTGTGTGCACACAGGTGCCACTGGAGCCCTCGTCGGGCAGCCCAGGGCGGGCAGGACGGGGCGGGGCCCCCCGGGGAAGGAAAGCCACCTGGGCTGACGGGCAGAGACTAGTGGGAGTGTTCGCAGCAAACCCGCCCATGAGGCCGGCCCCACGGAAGCAGGGGGGCTTCTAGGAGCGCAGGACATGCCCGGGGCCGAGGTGAGGGCCCAGGCAGGGGCCCAGAGTTTGGGGCTGCTATGACAGGCCATGGGGCGAAGACTTCCTGGGGGATAGGGGGTTCCATTGAGAAAAGAAGGAAAACTCATATTAACTATGGTTTTCCGGTAAACACTCGAGCGAATTTCAAATAATGCTACGTTACTAACACGGTCACAACTTTCTCTAAGTCAGAACTACATGCCAAGTCTCCCGAGGGGCGTGGAGTGGGAACGTGGCAGGCACTCGGTCGGTGGGGGCACCGCCAGCGTGGGTTCAGCCGGCCCTGGGGCACAGGGCCCACGACACTTGCTCAGGTATCTGGGCCACATTCCGGCCATGTCTGGCAGGCCTGCTGACCACTAGCCGTCCACAAGGCCGTCCCATCCAGAAATGACCACCCCATCCGGGAATGGGAATGCCCTGCGCTGGGACCAGGGCCAGGGGAATCAGAGGCCTGGGAGTTCACTGCTTTTTCTATGTTTCCCCCTTACCGTACATGCGCACACACAAGCACACGTGCACACACACGTGCCCACGCACACACACGTGCCCACGCACACACACCACGTGCACATGCACACGTGTGTGCACTTGCGTGCATGCACGTGCACACGCCACGCACACATGCACACGCGTGTGCATGCATGCACACACGTGCACGCACGCACATGTGCACGCACGCACACACACGCACAGTGCGGAAACAAGTCACCTGTCACGCGGAACTGCGCCATCAGATTCATCATCGAAAGGCAGCACAGGACGGATCCGGCAGTGGACTCTGATGCTCCCGTTCAGCTCCTGTGACAGTGAAGTGTGTCACCCTGGCACAGGGAGGAGGCCGCTGACCGCAAGGCACACACACTGATTTGCTCCCCGGGACGCGAGCCCTCGCTGCCTGCCCACATCCCAGCTTTTGAAAACACCCCTGTGAAGCAGTTAACAGTGTTTTAGTTTTTAAAAACTCCATACTTAAATTTCTTCACTTGGCAAATGAGGGTCACTCGGTAACAAGTATCAAGCAAACACCTTTTAATGGTCTCCCAGGCTAAACCTTCTAGGCGTTTCAGAAGCGGCTTCTCAACCCTGGTGCTTCTGCTCGTCATCTGGACCCTCCACAGGGTCTGTCTGAATGGGCAGCACGATGGGACATCGTGGAAACGGAAACCAAGCCTGGCCAACAGCGGGACCGGCGTGCAGTGCCACGCCGAGTGCGTGCCCTCCCGCATGGAAGCGGAGGACGAACCAGCCTTAGTCTGTGTGACTTTACGAGAACACGTCAAAACAGTCAGGGTGCAGTCTGGCCACACGGGTGACTCGGTGACGCTGCTGCTGGCGGTCACCAGGATCTTCAGCGCTTTTTCACACACCTGCTACTAAGGCTCGTTTCTCCCGCCTCCACCGGCCGACTCAGCTTTTCGTACCCGGGTCAGGTCGAGGAGTCCGCACTGACCCGGCTGTCCCTGTCCCTCTGGTTGCTCCAGACTCCTGCCCACTGGCCGTCCCTCTTGCCCCCACACCCCCACCCAGGGCTTCCATACGGTTCCACTCGGGTCCCCCCTCGGGTCACTGTCCTGAGCCACCCAGTGACACGTGGCCAGCGGAGAGTGTGCTCACCACCAGCTGGTTGTGAAGCAGCTTCCTCCTCTGCCTTTCCAGGTGGTACTGCATGCTCAGGTCCTGCAAGGACCGCTCCAGGTGGAGGGCCCTGGACCGCCACGCTGCAAGATGGACGCCCCCCCAATCGTCAGCTGAGGTTTACATAGGAGGCCCCCGGTCCCTCCCGATGCCCTCGGAGGCGGCCAGCAGGCTCGCTGGCGGGCTGAGGGTGTGTGACGGCCCCCGCAGGCAGCTGTGCCTGGACCCACGGCGCCTGACTAGCGGAGCTTGCTCATGCTGTCCAGGGCAGGCAGCGCGATGCATTCGGAGGACACGGTCAAATCCCGCCTGGCGGCCAGTGTGCCCACCACCTGAAGCACCTGGAGGCCACCGAGACCCCGTGTGAAAAGGGCCGGGGCTGGAGGGACAGGCCTCGTTTGGCTTCGGTGCCACCTAGTTTCAGGGCCAACCGTAGGCCACTACGTCCTTCACTGACCAGTAAGGACAATGACAACCCGACTGCAGTGAGGACGCAGGGCTGACAGGGCCTGGACGGAAACACGCGAGGCCTCCAAGTGCGTCCTGGCCGGGCGCCAGCTCTGGACACCCAGATGCCAGGCGCAGTCCGGTGGCAGCGGACTGCGCGTCAGTCCGCGGAATTCCCACAGCCCGCTGGCTCCTGGGGGCGCCCCCGCAGCTGGGGTGCAGTCGGGGGCACGTCTTACACGGCAGAGCCTCGGGCTGCAGCCACGCTCGCTCGATGGCCGCCACGACGGCAGACAGACAGTCCTGGTGCCGCTCCCGGCCGGCCCTGAGCAGTTCCGCGGATGAGGACCGAAGCTCTTGGACGTCCTGCTTCAGTTTCTGTGAAACGAGGGCACACGTGATTAACGGTCATCCAGCACCACGGTGCAGTCACGCGTCACGTGATTAACGGTCATCCAGCACCACGGTGCAGTCATGCGTCATGTGATTAACGGTCATCCAGCACCACGGTGCAGTCACGCGTCACCTAGCCACCCACACGGTGCGGACGCAGCCGCACTTAACTTGCTGTGAGCCATGTCTGTGTGACACCAAGTGCCCGACCACTGACGGTATCGCTACCGGAAGTCCAGTGAACACGCACCCAGGCCACCTCCAGGCTCGGACTGGGGCCTGGGATCTGCACGCCGTGGAGCATATGTGCTTGCACATGTCCATGCATTTGAAGTATTTACGAAAACCAAGCATTTCACCGATTCCCTAGGAGGTTCCCCTAGGGAACCTTCCCGCACGGAGGGGAAGATGACTCTCCGTCAGCTCTCTGCTTCCTGCGATGCTGGTCCGGCACCCCCTCCCCCATGTGGGAACGTGGAGCTAAGCTATTGTCCAGACCACCCTCTAAGCTATTGTCCAGGCCACCCCGTGGCTGGGAGCACAGGGAAAACAATGCAGGCCGGGAGATCTACTTACCATAGGGACGTGCACCGCCAAACCCAGGCACACACTAACGATTTCACAGAACTCTGGGGACAGTGCAGCTGACGCACACGTCCTGTACACTACGCCCTCTCCCTGAAGACGTGCCCGTCCCGGACAGGGCGGGGGTGTCGTGGCCCCCCGTGTGACGTCAAGCGTCGCACACGGACAGTCGTCCCGTATGTCTCTTTCTGTAACGTGGCGAGAGCCTCCGCAGGTGCGGGGAACACGTCGATCAAGCGTCAGAACTAGGCCGAGTCCAAGTACTTTTGTTGCACGGAACACAGACCTTACACACTCTATTCAAAGGCGGGTTAGCTTTACTCTGCTGGAAGGCAATAAAGAATTCATTCCGCACAAACTCATTCTAAATACACTCAAGCCCCTTGTGGGGGAGAAACACTTCAGGGGAGATTGATCCTGTTGACAGATGCTGTGCTCATTGTTGTAGTAACGACCTCGCTTCCCGTCTGATTATCACCCCATTGTTTATAACAAAAGGTGAACAATGCTCCTAATCAAAGTGACAAAAACATCCCCCAGAGTTTGACCTTGGAGGGCAGCCAACTGTGCTGCTGGTGACCCTTGCCCACCTCTCCTTGGGAGCCGGCTCGGATGACACGCTGCAGGAGCTCGTTTTGTCGGACAGGTACACACTCAGGCTCCGCCACGTGCCATGTCACCAAAGCTGAGCATGACTGACTGCAGGGTGACATGGGAGGCACAGCCACCACAGCCATCCCTCGCGAAGCCACATGACATCCTCTTCCTCAGGGTCCCTACTGCATGTCTTTGTGACGTGCAGCCTTCCACCTGGTGGGTGGGGGTCAGAAAGCGAACCCCCAACCAGCTCCCGACGCCTCTGGGACGGCGCCTGTGACATGGCAATGTGAGGGGGCAGGCGAGCCCCCGTCGTGCGCGCACGTGGCCACTCGGCTTCCTCAGTTGAGGCTCCTTTTCATTCCCCAAGATGCAACTGCTCCAGCAGGCCGTCACGTGACCGATCGAGACTAACCCCCAAACGACGAACACTCGCTGTGTAGATCCCGAGTCCAGCGTCCGGTCGGCCCCTCACCTGAGCTGCGTCGCGGAGCTGGAGGAAGGGCGAGTGTGTCCTCTGCAGATGCCCCTGCGCGCGGCAGAGCCATGCAGCCTCGCGGCTCCTCGTCCCCACCATCCCTTGGTACTGTTGGGGAGACAAGGGGAGACGTCTCAGAGCCTTCGACCCTGGGTCAGGGGCAGGCGCATCGTCTCCGAGGCAGAGATGCTCACGGGCCGTCACTGGGCCCCAGACAACGGAAGAGCAGACCCTGTCGGCCCCGTGCGTGTGGCGGGAACTGGCCACGAAGGTGACCTGCATGTGTGGGGACCACATGGGACAAGTGGAACTCTGGGGGTACGGCACCGCGAGGGGTAAGCCTGAAGGTGGGCCAGTGGGCCCCAGAGGTGAGGGGCAAGTTCCTGCAACAGAAAGAATAGCGGGAGGAAAAAGGGGTACGGGGAGGGGTGCAAAGGCCCCCACAGGCCTGGCAGACAAGGGCGACAGACTGGGTGTTTGCTTAGGGACAGCGCCAGCCAGTACGGGGTTCCTGGTGCAGCTGGCAGAGCTGCCGTTAACCCAGGGACTGGGGACGGATAACGAGTCCGGGTTTTTGCTCTGTCTCCCACGGGCCTCGCTCAGGCATCCAGACGCGCCCGCCACGTTCTCACAGCCCAGTGAGTCCCAGGGAGCCTGGGAAGCGCACGTGCCCGCGCCCAGGCCGCAAGGACACACGGCGCAACTAACGGTGACGCCAGGGACAGCCCGGCACGAACCTGAGCGCCGGTGAGAGCTCAGACGTGACGCGGAAGACGGCACGCGTGCCCCCGGCATGGCGGGGCCGCCCTCTTAGCTTTGGGAAGGGCGGGCGGGGGGAGAGGGGAGCAGCCCAGGAGGGGTCAGTGTGGCCAGGCCAGTCGCCGACGCGGCCCCTCCGGTGAGGACACTCGGGCCACTGGAGACCACGTCCCGGGCTCCTGCCACACAAGCACACATCTCCAAGGCTGCCTGTCCTCGCCTGGTGACAGAGCAGAGAGCAGGGAGGCCGGGAGAGCACCGTGTGACAGGTGACACCGTCCACAGGGAGGGCGGCACGTGAAGTCAGGACGCTGCCGCAGGGAGGCCAGGCCAGAGTCCCGAGGCACAGGCAGTGCGGGGGGTGGGGGGACACGGTGACGCGAGGGCGTTGACGAGTCCCAGCGGCTGGCCACCTGTCTGGGGCGGCTGTGGCGAGGGGCGCCCCCGCTGAGCGGCCAGGGCTGCGAGCAGTGGCGGCAGAGGACGCTCACTGGCGTCTGGTCGGCTGGGAGCAAGAAACGACGTGTGCGGGGAACAGGCCGGCGACCTGCCCGGGATGAGGGGCTGTGTGGAGAGCCCAGGGGAGCGGGGACCCTGACGCAGTGGGACGGGTCTCCCGGACTGCGGACTGGACTGCGTGTGGAGGGGACGCGGGGCGGAGCCGAGCACCCAGCGGCGTGGCGGGGTCCTTGTGCCCCGTCCCCGTCCCCGTGCACTGTTTTCCGGAGCTGGCGCAGGCCTGGGAGGCCCACGTGCACTCACGGAGCGGGCCTGGGGCAGCGGGGGTGGCAGGCGTCCTGGGGGCTGACAACTCCGCGGGGCGAGCGACAGGCGGTCGCGAGAGGGCTGCGGAGGGAGCAGAGTGACCAAGAGGCTGAAGACCCGCGGGAACGGAGGACGAGTCACAGGAGCTGGGGGCGCGCTCTGCGAACGCCACACTGGGCTCGGACAGAGGCCCGTCTGTCTGTGATGCCGGCGTGGCCCGGCTGGCGGCCGACAGGGCCGGGGGAGCAGAGCAAGGGCTCAGGGGAGCGGGGAGCGGCTGCAGGGCCGGGGGGGCGCTTGGGGGGCTGGCTCTGCTCACTAGGGCTCACTGGAGGGACGCGGGAAGCCTCTGGACATTTTAGCATAGTGACGAGATCCCTTTTAAAAGAAAACACAAAACGTCCAGAATCTGGACTTTCTGGAAGGCGGGCAACACTTCCGGAGCTCAGGGTTAAGGATCTCTGGCAGGAAACCAAATCCGTGACTGCAGCGTGGAAACTTTGGCCACCGCAGCTCGTGAGACGAGATCACAAACACGGCCAGCGGGGCCTCCACGCACCGGCCTCCAGCGGAGGGCGACGCCATGACGCTTGTTTCTCTGACGGAGGGACAAGTCCCAGGGCTGGGTGAGAGTTCTGTGCCAGTGTCAGCTGTCGGGGTGGCAGACACATGGCTCGTCTGCTACCCTTCACCACCACCGAACCCCCACTTTACCGCTGTTCCTGCTAAAACCTAGACTCCCCAGCTGTCTTAAGGGGGGTGCGGCCGCATGACCCAGCTCTGGCCAGCGAGTGCGGGCAAAAGTCACAGGGCAGGGTGTCTGAGCAAGTGACTCAGGCGTGCCCTGTCTCCTCGATCCTTCCTCCCCCGCCCCCACCTGGCACGGGGATGTGCTGCCTGGAGCCCCAGCAGCCACCCTGCAAGCATGAGGCGGGGGCCACACCGAGCAGTAGGCAGCCCCTTGTGTCTAGGAAGCACAGTGCTGACACGTCCTGGCTGATGGCTCTGGTTACACGACGGAGCCACCCAGGAGCCCGGACGGCCCACGTCCAGGCCTCCAACTGCACGGGGAGCGGCCGCCTGGTGCCTGTCTGCTGCGCAGGGTCTAGGCAAACACCACCTGACACGTCCACAGCCACCTGGGCTTCCCCTCGTCTAGGTAACCTACTGACAGCTTTGGCTGCTTGAACTTGTCCTAGGCTCTCCCACCACCAAGCACGGTCTTGCTGGCATCTGGATGACCTTCACTAACGTTTCGTCCTCGGAGAGGTCAGGGACAGCGACGGCCTGGCAGTCAGCAGGCAGGGCCACGGCCCCCAGCCCGGTGGGGAGCCTGCGTGAAGAGGGCGGTGCAGGCGCGTGGCCCTCGGCCTCTGCTCCACGCGGGGTCGAGCTTCTCTCACGGGGGTGCTCGGGGGAGTCAGTGCGGAAATTCCAGGCATTGCTGCTGTCACGCTGAGATGGCGGCACTGCCACGCAGGCAGGACCCCTGCCCCGGAGACAGGAAGGGACCAGCGGACCGGACAGCTACTGCACGACCTGGGCTCCCTGGCCCCGCGGTGCCGCGTGAGGCTGGGCTCACCCCGCTCCGCACCCTAACGGGAGGAGGGTGACGGCCTTAAGGGCATAGACTCTGTGACAACGTTTGCGGGGAGGAGCAGACGTTCGACTTCCTTCTCTCGCTGGTGATGCCGAGCGGGGGGCGGCTGAGCACCGGGGCGCAGGCCCGGAGGGACACTGCCCTCTCCGCTGTCCGCTGACTCTTCAGGGCGGAAGCCATCCGTGCCGTCACCATGATGCCCACTGCCATCGGCCCTGACAGGAGGGCTCGCCCTGCGCACACGGTGCTGGCCCACGTCCTTGACCCGAGTGGTCAGCACGAGAGTCCTTAGACCGAAGCTGGTGACCCGGATTGCTGCCCGGGAAACTGCTGAACGAACTCCGCCCCTGCGCCAACGGCAGGGCATAGGCGACCGGCAAGTCCTCGAACGTGGCCGTGACACAAGGCTGGCAGCTGAGAAGGGCTAGGAAGCAGGCTGGTGGCAGACTCGCCAGAGGGGCAAAGAGGCTGAACAGAGAAACGATGAGAGAGGCCAGAGAACCCAGCGCCGAGCACCCCCGCAGAGCCGGCGCCCCGCTCAACACAGCGGGGGCCGGGGCACCGCACGCTCAGGCCCGCCGACGAGCCAGAGATTAGGACAGCAGGACAGCAGCCACCGCCACCTCCCTCTGAATAAAGTCAACTCACTGCATGCAACTCAACTCGGACTACGAGACGTGCGAAATTACCTCTGCCAACTTCAGATGAAGAACAGCATTTTCGGTTTCCAGCTCAACGATTCTCTCTTCTTTGGCCTGCAACCGAGGATCCCAAAAAGAAAATTATCGATGATACTCACCAGTTGTCACTTTATAAAAGTGGAAATTCTCCAGGTACAGGGAGGTGGTATCTCCAGGCGCCAGCCCCCAGGAAGAGCAGTAACTCAGTCACAGGGAGGTGACATCTCCAGGCGCCAGCCTCCAGGAGAAGCACAACATTCCAAAGTACAGGTAATAAAACTGTCTACTAGGCCCTGTTTGATCTGAGAGTCACCGGATACATTTATCTTTGTACGAGACGTTAACGGCTAACTTCTGCTTCTTGTAATCTGCTTGCTTACTCAAGGACGTGGTTGGAGGCTTTATAAGCTGCCTCCTCTGGAAGCTGGGGGCTGATCTCTAACCCTGCGTGGTAGAGAGTCAGTCGCCAGCCGGCTAATGAAGGCTCATAATTAATCTCGATTGGCTCCGTGGGTCTTAGAATCGTTCACGCCCCAACAACTTCCATCCTCAAAACAAAGACTCCACGAGAGGATGTGAGCACGTGCCTCCGCCAAGACCTAAGGGACGAGGACAGCTGGAGGAAGCCACTCTGACAGGGCCCCCCAACCCTGTGTCCACGACCCGATGTCCACGTGTGGCCCCAACCAGCAGCATCTAGGGGGAGACTCTTGGGCCCTCCCACCCCGAATCAGTCCGTCTGCATTTGACTAGCTCCCCAGATGGCCCACGTGCTCATTAAACGTTGGAAGACCTGCTCGTCAAAACCACCACTTCCTTTTTATTAATCCACTTATTCGAAAAGCATCTGTGAGGCGTCTATTACGTGCCAGGCGCTCATCCAGGTGCTGCCCACACAGCAGGGCGCAAACCCGCCCGGAGCTCCCCTCTTGTGGCAGACGCCTAAGCCGGAAAGCAGGGCCCAGAAGCAAACTGAACAGAGCGTCACCAACGGGGAGACAGGGACGAGCCCCAGGAGGGCCGGGCGGGGCCCGCGAAGTGGGAGCCGTGCAAAGGCCCCGAAGCGGGACCAGGCCTGGCGGGCGGCGGGCGGGGGCTCGAGGGCCCGAGCCGCCAAGCCAGGGGAGCGGCTGCCCCGCCCCCGCAGCCAGGAGGGCACTGCAAGGTTTCAGGCAAAGGAGCTGAATGTTGGTTGTGCACAGTAAATGCCGACAGGGCCAGCGACGGAGGCCTCAGCGGGGAGGAAGGGGCGCCATCTCCAGGAGGCGGGACTCGGG
>NW_024340700.1:6200672-6223417 GCF_902729225.1 Pteropus medius | reverse complement strand
CGCGCGCGCCCTCGCCCTCCTCCCGCGCGCGCCCTCGCCCTCCTCCCGCGCGCGCCCTCGCCCTCCTCCCGCGCGCCCTCGCCCTCCTCCCGCGCGCGCCCTCGCCCTCCTCCCGCGCGCGCCCTCGCCCTCCTCCCGCGCGCGCCCTCGCCCTCCTCCCGCGCGCACTCGCCCTCCCGCCGGCGAGGCCGAGGGGAGTGACTCCGCTCGGCACTCGGATGGGCTTCGCGGTCCCACCCGCAGTGTGTGGCACCCACTTTCTCCACACCCGAGCCGACACCCGCCATCACGCGTCCTCCTCGCAGGTGAGAGGCGGCATCTCGCTGCGCTTTGACCCCACTTCCCGATGGCGAGGACGTGGTCTAGTTTCAAGCCTAAGAGTCGCACTTCGCTGTTACATTTCTCCCAAAGCGTTTTGTTAACTTAGAAGATGTTGGGAGCGGAACTGTTTCTCTGAATTTCATGTTTGGTTTGTTCCCTGCTACAGAATAGAAACGCGGTTGGAGTTCGCATATTGATCCAGTATCTTTCCACTGTGCTGCCGCGCGCGCGTGCATCAGGTCGCGTCGCCTGCAGACAGAGACGCGCCCGCTTCTTTCCGGCAGCCGTGTCCTCTTCCCGCGGCTGTGCCTGTCCCCCTGACGAGCACTTCCCGGACGATGCCCAACGAAGCGCTGAGAATGGACGTGTTTGGTGCGCTCCCCTCCCCGCCCGACGCCAGCTGTGGGGGTGTCGCTGATGCCCTCTATCGGGTTGAGAGAGGACACTGCATTCCTAGTGGGTTCACTGTTGTCGTCATGAAGGGGAGTTGAATTTTGTCAAACGCTTTTTCTGGTCTTTTGAAATGACCATGGGGATGCTGTCCTTCATTCTACTAAAATGATATATTAACCGCTTTTTAAATGCTAGACCAACTTTGCGTTTCTGTGATAAATTCCACTTAGTCATGACGTATAATCTTTTTATGTGTTGCTGGATTGTCTGCCATTATTTTGTTGAAATTTTTTGCATCTTTATTCACGAGACATTGCTCTGTGGTTTTTTTCTTGGGATGTTTTGTGTGGTTTGGTACCAGGGTAATACTGGTCTCCTGGAATAGAAAGTGGTCCCTCCCCTTCTATTTTTGGAAGACTTTGAGGAGGGCGGGTGTTAATTCCTAAGTATTCGGTAGAATTCACCAGTGAAGCCATCTGGGACTGGACTTTACTGTGTGAGACCTTTGATGACCATTTAATCTCTTTACTCATTGTAGTTCCGTGCAAATTTTCTACTTGTTTTTGAATCGGTTTTGGTAGTTTGTACCTTTATAGGAATTTCATCTAGATCATCTAATTTGTCAACAATTTGTCAACGACGACATTCACAGTATTTTCTTATAATCCTTTTATTTCTGTAAGGTTGGTAATAAGTAATGTCCTCTGTTTTATTCTCGATTTTAATAATTTGAGTTGTCCCTCTTTTTAGTCAGTCAAGCTAAAGATTTGTTGATTTTGTTGATGTTTTCAAAGAACCAACTTTTGGTTTTGTGATTTTTCTCTAGTTTTCTATTCTGTATTTCATTTATTCTACTCTAATCTTTATTGTTCCCTTCTACTAGTTTCGGGTTCCATTTTCTCTGCTTTACCCAGTGTCTTGATATAGAAAGTTAGACTGCTGATATAAGATGTACCTTATTTTTCAACATAGGTGTTTACCTGTATAAATTTCCCATAAAGCACTGCTTTAGCTGCATCCCATAAATTTTGGTATGCGGTGTCTTCATTTTTCATTAATCTCAAAATATTCTGCATCTCCCGTGATTTCTTCTTAGATATATTGATCATTTAGGTGTGTCTTATTTTTTACATATTTGTGAATTTTGCAAATTTTTTACTAATTTCTAAATCCCTTCTATTTTAATGGGAACATACTTGATATCCTTGTCAATTTACTCAGGCTTGTTCTCCGGCTTAGCGTGTTGTCCATCTGGAGAATGTTCGATGTGCACTTGAGGAGCAGCTGTGCTCTGTTGCTGGCTGGTGTTCTGAGCTGTCTGGTGGGTCTAGCTAGTTTAAAAATGTTCAATTCTTCCTTTCCCTTGTTGGTCTTCTGTCTGGTTCACCCATTGTTGAAAGCGGGGTGAAGTCTCCCACCGTTATTTTTGAATCGCCTTTTTCCCCCTTCGATCCCATCAGCTCTGCTTCACTAATTTTAAGGCCCCGTTATTGGCTACACATCCTTGTAACTTGGTATCTTCCCGACAGCCTCTTTTATCATTATAAAATGTTTGTGTTCATCTCTAGTAACATTTTTTTGTCTTAAAGTCTATCTTGTCTGATATTAGGATAGTCACTCGATTTTCTTGTGGTTGATGGTGTTATACCTTTTTCCACCCTTTAACTTTCAACCTATTAGTATCTTTAAATCTAAAATGCGTCCTCTGTAGGCAGCACATAGTGGGATCTCACTTTTCATCTGGTCTGACCATCTCTGCCTTTTGACCGAGTTATTTAATCTATGCACATTTAACGTTACTGGCATGAATTCATGTCTAACACTGAACTTTTTACCTTCTGTGTCTCGAGTCTCTTCTGCTCCTGTATCCTTTTTTAAGTCCTCTCTTTTGCATTCAGTGGGTCTTTCCTGCTGTAGCATTTTCATTCCTTTGCAGATCGTTCACCATTTTCTGAGGCACTGATGTGAGCAGATTCTTAGAGGCCTACCGTGTACGTCTGAACCTGAAGTTGACTCCACATTCACAGTGACAGTTCCAAGGAGGCACAGAAATGCTACCTGTAGAGCCACATTCTCCCTTCCCACTTTAGTGTTATTACTGCTACATGTTACAACATCTATACATGTTACACAGGCAATAACACGTTGCTATAATTACTATTTCATGTTCGTTAAAGAAGAAAGAACAACAAATATATATTTCTAGGATTTGCCTTATTTACCTTTTCACCATTTCTTGTTGTCTTCATTCGGTCCCGTGGCCGTGGATTCAAGTTACTATCTGGTGTCATCTCTTCACTCCATTACAACTTTGCTCCCATCCAACTCCTTTGTACTATTTTTTTTGGTCACACATAGCGCATTTCCATCTGTTACAGGTCCAACAATATAGTTATACACACATTGTTACATACAATTGATTTTTAAATCAGTTTAAAGAAAAAATATATATTTGCGTGGTCTTTTGTAATTACGGAATTATCTTTATTGGCGTTCTTTGTAGATTTGCATTTCCACGTGGCGTCACTTGCTTTCAGCCTGAAGAACTTCGTTTAGTGTCTCTTATAAGGAAGGCTAGTTAGAAACGAATTCTCTCAAATTTTATCTGGGACTCCTTCAATTTTGCTTCGTTTTTAAAAGACAGTTTTCCTGGATATGAGATTTTTGGTTAACAAGTTTTTTCTCTCAGCATCTGACGATGTCATCCCACGGCCCACGACCTTCATTGTTGCTGATGAGAAGTCAGCCGACAGTCCTTTTGGGTCGATGTGACAAGTTGTTTTTCTCTTCCTGCTTTTCCCTTTCATTATTTTCACTATCACGGGTGGCGGTGTGGATCTCTTTGAATTTATCCTACTTGTAATTCATTAAGCTTCTCTGATGTGTAGCAAATGCCAGCACATTTGGGGAGTTTAGGTGAGTAATTATTTCCTCGAACGCTCTTCCGCTTTCCCCGCGTATCCTGGTATTCCCATTACAGACACGTCGGTTCACTTAAAACTTTGCTCACATCTTTCTGAAGTTCCACTCATTTCTCCTTCTATTTTCCTTTGTTCTTAAGATTGCGTCATACCTACCGATCTTTCTTAAAGTTTGCTGATGCTTTTTTTCGCTGTGCAACATCTAGTCTTTAGCTCCTCGAGAGAACGTTTTCATTTCAGTTATTTTCAACTCAAGGATTATCATGGTTTAAAAAATAATTCCTATCTTCTTATTGATATTTTATCTTTAATGAGACATCATTACATTTTCCTTTCCTTGAGGGAGCCATAGGCTGTCATGTTTTACGGAGTTTTAGTAGATCCTTCTTCCTTTGATGTACGCTGGGAGGGCAATTTCTGGAGGCTTTAAATCTGTATTTTAAGCGGTCGTTACCAGATGTGCTGTTTTTGCTTGGCACGCTGCCATCCCAGAAGCTCTGCCCTGCAACAGCCTTCCGACTGGGCCCTGCGTGGTCATTCCGGTCCCCCGTACCACGACTTGCTCCAAAGTGACATTTTCAAAATATGGCTCTAACCACGTGTCCCCTCTCGTCTCGATATCTCGCCAACAGCTTCTCCTCGCCCTCGAGACGGAGAAAAACCCTCTGCGGTCCTGTGGGCTGTGCACGGCCGGCCTCGTCCCGTGCGGGCCGCAGCTCCCCTCGCCGACCACACGGCCGGCGCTCAGAAGCGTCACTCCCGCTTCCCCCGACGCGGCGTCCCGCCCACGGCACCGTCCCAGGTCCGCGGTGCCCGGCCCCGCCGCCGCCCCCACCGAGTCCCCTCAATCGACCCTGCGGCCAAAGCGCGGGAGCCAGGAAGAGCGTGTCCGTGCCGCTGACCCCTTGTCCCCGTTCAGCACACGCGAAGGTGAGGTGGTGGGAGAGCCCGGGCGACAGGTCGCAGTANGTGCGTGGCTCTGCGTGTCCGTACGTGGCTCTGCGTGTCCGTGCGTGGCTCTGCGTGTCCGTACGTGGCTCTGCGTGTCCGTGCGTGGCTCTGCGTCGGCGCCATCGGGGGAGGAGCTAGCCGTGATGGCTGCATGGCCTCCAGTCCCGAGTGAGTCACAGGACTCCTGTGACGAGGACCCTGTCCCCTTTTAATATTCAAATCTGCGCGTGACTGTGCCGGCCTTCCCTGCAGGACACTCATCTGTAAATGGACAGTGTCTCCGTCACGGTCACAGGGGACACAAGGACCTGAGGACAAAAGCATGCGATGAAAAAGACGGAGGAGGAGGTGGAGGGAGGAGGCAGGAGGGAGGAGGGAGACGGAAAAAGTGGCCCGGGAGCGGGGCGGGCAGCTGTCTGCCCTGGGCAGAGGGGACCTGGGGACGTGCCGCCTGTGGCAGGGAGTGCTCTCCCAACAGCACCCGTAATTTTGCTCAACGCAGACCCGCCACTCTTGTATTTTAGGCCCGCTCTGGTGGAAAACGTTGGCAAGGCAGGACGTTCTGAAGCCACAGTTAAGGTGTGTTCCAGGTGTTCTTCTGTTTTTATTAGGTGAGGCAACCCTTGGTTGACCTCACGGATTGCAAGGATCTCGTCAGCTTACAATCCCTTAGTTTTTATTTTTTACGCCTACAGCACCTGGTCTTCCCAGGTGGTCTCCCATCCAAGTACTAACCAGGCCCGACCCTGCTTAGCTTCTGAGATCAGACGGGATCAGGTACGTTCAGGGGGGCATGGCCAGACACCCAGGTCTTTTTTTGTCGTTGTTAGATCACTTAATTGTCTTATATTCTTTTCAAAAATTCCCAGGTGAAACCACTGTCACTGACTTACATTGAGGCCGTCTGCACCTGTCGCTTCCGCACCGTAAAACACAAGCTTTAGAAAAGCAGAAGCGAATGAGGCTTAAAGCACCAAAGGCGTGAAACACGGTGACCGCCCCGGCTGGCCTGCCGACCTCGTTAGCGCCTCTGGACTCACACCTGCGCCTCACCTGCGCCCAGCTCACCTGCCCCTGTCCTTGTCTCCTGAGCGTCCCACTACTTGTCATTCAAACTTGGTCACACCAACCCCAGGCTGAGCCAGCGCACCGCCCCTGAGCACCGGCATAGGCCTCCTGCCCCGTCCCTCCACGTGCCACCAGAGGCCCGTGTGCCTCACGCCCTGTGCAGCCCCGCAGGAGGCTGCGTGAACGCTACCTCCGTACGGTGGTTTAAGACCCTCCGACCCCACCGCCCACCCCGTTCCCCCCATGCACCCCGGCCTCTGGGCTCGGACCCATCCAGTGTAGCAGCCTCTGCCTCGGGGGCTTCCTTCCACCTGCGGGACAGGCCGGAAGCTGCCTCGGAGGGCAGCATCCGTGTCTCACAGTCTGCCATCTCCGTGACTTAAATTGGGTCCCTCTATTAAACCCTGCAAGTGGCCTGTACATCCTTACACTACGCCGCTGGTTTCGTGCGCACACAAACTGTGTACCCGTCTCCCCAGATCCGCTGTGGGATCCTCGGAACGACTGTCAGCAGCGACTGATCGCGTAGGACCTTGAGTAACAGCTTTGACAAACTGTGCATTAGTGCCTCTACCAGCTGGAAGGTGGCTGCGTCTTTCGGGACTACGTGACTTCTTCGACTACGCTGGGCGAATGCTAGAACGCAAAACCTGTCGCTGCTGGTGCACACTTCCCTTTGGTGAGTCGTCCCACGTGCATTTTGCTGTGCCCCGCAGTGCTCTAGATACAGCCGTGAGCCTGAGACGAGCCACCGGTGCCAGGAAGCAGAGGGCGCGTCGCCCACGGGCCCGTGCTGCGGTCTGTGTGGACGAGGTGACGCCTGCCGTGACTCCGTCAAGGGCAAGGGCGACGACGGGCCCGAGGGGAAGCCGCGCGGAGAGGGCCCTCCGTGCTGCCCTCCCACACCTCAGGCGCCTTTCTGGGCGTCCGGACACACGCGAAGCGGCGACTGTGGTCCCCGCATGGGAACACCTGCTTCTCCTAGGACCTCCGAGGCCCGGCCCAGCACTGCTGCCTGGAGGCCCGGACAGAGGGGACCAGAAGCAGACCAGGGTCGCGAAGAGGGAGGACGTGCACGGGGCAGGGCAGGGCCGCTGGGTGCCACTCACGTCTGTCACCCCCGGGGCCCCCTGCACTGGAGCGCCTCTCACCGGGACGCCGTGTCGCACGCTGTGCTAATTACCGTGTGCCTGCCTGGCAGGGGTGCCGCTGGGCCAGCGTGACTGAGAAACGGTCTGAATGTCTCCTGGGACGGCGCGTGCGCGGAGGTGGTTCTGGAGACTGGGGCTGGGCTTAGGCAACCACTGTCGGGCCAGGGGCTGGGTGAGCATCCCCGACACTGAGCACACGGCCTGACACGGGCTCGGTTCGTGTTTAACGAGCGGGAGGGACAGAGCACGGGGGGGCGGGTAGGCCGACGTCACACAGTCTGTCGGAGGCGTTAACAGCAAGCAGATATACTTAAATACATATAAAGTTTATTAAAAATAGGTTGCAAGTGAAATACAGTAGAAATGGAAAACTACAGCAGTTCGGATGTTTCTTCCATATAATGCACAGCTGTGAAAAGCCCTGTCCGCTATTCACATTTCACCGACCGTCGAGGACGGCCACACCCACTCGTCGATGAGTCTGACGACCACACACGACTCTCCCTGTCCGTAGATATTCACATGTCTTTGCATGTACTTATGTGTATTTTTCCCCATATATTAACAGAATAGTAGTTCGTCTGCATCATTTTCTTTAAAGAAAAGTGTGGATTTAGTCCCCATGAGGCCGCCAGTGTCCTCCAGACACCTGGAGGAGCCTGCAAATCCTTCATCAGCACAGAGCCATCTCACTCTCTCACTCAGGGGGCGGTGGGAGCACACTTCCAAACAGGAGCCGTGGCAGGCATGAAAAATATTTACACTGCGCCTTAATGACTTATCATACAACTCTTGTTAAAGTGATTGCTAAGGCTGGGAAGCCCCTGCCTCTCCTCTTTGAAAGTGTGCTAACACGCGTGTCCGTAAGAGAACAACGTGGTACAGGAAAATCATCTAGACCCCACGTCAGGGTTTTGTCAAATAGAAAAGCTGCTCGTAATCACAAAGTAATTTACCGATTCACCATCACGCACTACAAAGCAGAGTGAGGTCCGTCTCCCCGACATCGGCCACATTCATAGCTGAAGAAACGACAGCGGTAACTAAATGCGACAAAGGAAAATTAAATAATTCTGTGAGAGTAAAAAATAGCTTGAACTGCCATGAGTTGTTCTTGCAGGTGTGGATTACAGATGCCAGAGGTGACTGAAGGCCGTCCCCGACAGCACACAGGTGTAAATCTCGTCAAACTTAAAATTCCTGAGCAACAGCTGTGCTGAGTGCCACCGACTAACAAGGCATGCCTTTCCGACGTTCTCGTTCCTGTTCACGGCAAGGCCACCTGGCTAGACGCCCTTCTGTGGGTTTCCGTGGATACCTGAAACATTTGGCTAACTTTCCAACATTAACTGCCATCTTCGAAATCACCAACGATTTACTATAGCAATAATCTGGAATTTACAAAAATAAAATTTCCTAAGCTTAAAGCGTCAAACTTTTTTGGTTGGAAAAAAACTTTTCTGGTTGGAAAAAAACTTTTCGATCAGATACTGAGAACTGACTGGAAGGGCGTGGGCCTGTAAGGGAAGGCGGGGGGCCACGTCTCTGGTGTGCGTCGTCCCCCGTCCGGGAAGCGGCAGTGTAAGCTGCTTTGTGGCTAAGGACAGGAAGGGCTGTGTCGGGTCTGCTCGCGACCAGCCCGAAGCAGCCTGTCCCCGTGCGTCCTGTCTCCTGCATCGCTGCCTGTAGTGGCTCTTAAATAGTGCAAACAATCGTCTGGGTGATTCAAGCTGTTCGCTATTCTCTGCAAGCTAAAGTGTGTGGAAAAGAACAGAAATGGGACTTGCTTGTGCTCCTTGGGTAAGGTGGGGGGAGAAACAGCTCATTCTCTCTTACTGGCCGCCCCCCGTCCCCTTTCCGACTCAGACGAAAAAGGAAACTAACAAAGCTATCTGCACGTGAGTCGGACAATTAAGAAATTAAGACAGTGTTGAAATCATAGCAGTGACAGTCTCCGGGAAAGAAAACAGGCTTTCCTGGAGCCAGACCATCTCTGTACCCCGACCGTCTCAGCAGAGTCTCCGTGACTCGGGAGCGCACCCCTCTCCTTCGGGCTCGGAGGGGCCGGGACGCCGCGCGCCGCCCGCTCCCTCCTCACTTCGTGTTCAGTTCGTTTTCCAGTTCCATCAACTTGCGAGAGGCTTTCACTTTATTAGACACGTCATGACCTTGTGAGAAGAGACGCTGGCGCTCTCTGAACGTCAGGTTTTCAGGGGCTCCAGAACTCAGGGGGGGGTCCGCGTCGTGGCTGCAGGAGAGGGAAGGTCAAAGCGGAAAGAACTCGTCAACCAGCAGGCACGTTTACACTAAACGGCACTTACAGGGCAGCTTCAGCAAGAGCCTGTGTCAAACTCTGCCACGACCCTCCTCGTCGTGAAAATCACAGGGGCTGTTTCTAAACCAATGCTGAGAAAAAGGGCAACGTGTTCTCCTTACGACGTTAGTTTAAAAGTTAATGGTAACTTTCTCCAGTCACATCCAACGGTCAAACCCTTTAGTAGCTTCGGTTCCAGCCGGCAGGCAATTCTTAACAGTTAAGTTTAACTAACGAGGTGGTTTTAAAGTGCAGAATTCTAACGACCCCTGCACGGACCTGAGAGGCACCTCTGAGCACCCCGACTGCGTACGAAGCTGCGGGGGGACGCCGGGGAGTCCCCTGACCGCTTCAGCTTCCACACTCTAGGAGCTCGCCGGCCAGCAGTGTCTGGCTAAACCCGAGGTGTGGCCCCCATCAAACCGATCCGCTCGTGCATCCTTGGGGCTGGCCTCCCGCGGGCCACCAGGATGCCCGGAAACTTTCACCCCTCTTTGTGGAAGCAAACAGCAGGGTGTCCCACTGATTCTGAGGGTCTAACTACTGAGCCGGCCTCATCGTCGTGTGAAGCCACTACATGAGCATCACAAATAAAAAAGCTCACGTGCTCACACGATTCTGTGCAATGACAAAAGCCTGAGCCGATAATGACGTCTCTCAAATGTGAACCCAGCTCACCCACAACGGCCTGAGGAAGGACAAGGGACTCACGGTGGAGGGGCCTGTCCTGCGCAAACGCAAATACCTTTTGGGCGGTTTCTCTCTCAGATCCCGATACGCATCATGGGCGCCGAAAAGGGTCCCAGTAGATCCAGTATAAGAGTTTGGTCCTTTTCCATTAAAAAAAGAGAAAAATCAGAGTTAAAGTACTTGTGTTGTTTCCCACGCTTCACCCATGCGGAAGATGCAGGGCCCATGGGGCCTGAGGCGTCTCTCGTCACTGCGCAGGCTGCAGACGGCCCGTCCCATGGGAGGGACTGCGTCAGCCTGCGGTCCCGCCCGAGTGACCTGAGTCGTCCCGTGGGCGCCCTGGCAGGGCGCCGTGTGACGGCTGCGCGCCCTCGCGCTGGGGGGAGCCGGCACAGGCCTCGGCGGGGGCGGCCAAGTGTGGGATCGTCACGGAGTCAGAGGCAAAGTCCACAGAAGGCTGACGGTAAACTTTCAAGACACTCTGACATTGAGAATTTTTCTACGAGATCAGTAACAGCAAGTGTAACCTACAGACTGAGAAGTAACCACACGATTGAAGTTCTTTCCACGACAGCTACTGAATATTTTCGAAATAGCTATAATTAATCACATAAAAGTTTTTAAATATGTGAGCTACCAGAAACCTCTGGGACTGATACTAGTGCCACAGATACAAAATGTCAGACGCCATCACAGAAGGACCCAAAGCAGCACGGGAAGAGGGAAGAGGGAGCCCTGCCTGTGACCGGCCGAGTGACCGTGCTGGGCCCGCCTGCTGGCGAGGCCCCTGCCCCATCCGCTCCGGAGGGTGCGGAACAGCAGAAGAGACGATGCAGACGAAAAGTTTAAACGCATCCAAGTAAGCGCATGTTGCCACTAATGAGGCGTCATTAAAATCGCAACGCGTTCAAATAGTACTAACGTACTTCTGGTAACTAACGTCAGCGGGACAAAGAGAATTTCACACTTAAAAAGTCTCTGGCTTGTAATACGAACACGTGCTGGAGCAATAAACGCTCCGAACACTCAGCTGACAGTGACGGCAGAGCAGACTGGAGGAAACAGGCCACAGATCGGCACGGCGTCCGACATGGAGGTTACCTTTCCACGCGAGCTGCAGAAACGTGAATTTCAGGCTTCAACGTAAAAGGACCTACTGTGCAGAAGCGCGTCTGGGACAGAGCTCGCCCACTTCCTGCCGAGTCCTCCAGGCACTGCACCCCGCTCAGCCAGCTCTCCATCGCCACTGTGTGGGGATCACCCTCAGCAAAGACCGAAAGAGCCAACGCACGCGCTTCTAACCCACGTCACCCACAGCAGGCCTCTGGATAAACTCTGTGCACAGTGAAATCCTTTCCATTTTAATGCTAAAATTTAATTCATTTTGTTTTTAAAAATGGCATGTTGTATCTTTTAATCTCTGTTTTAAGAATGATAACTTGTTTCTTCCACTGGGAAAAGTCAATTCAAAATTTTCGAAATTTTGAGGACCGGGATATCAAATACCTTCAGCTGACACTATATGAATTGATACTACACATTTCAAATAATTCTCGAAGAGTTTTAGTAAAGAATATTTCTACTACACTGCTGTGTTGAAATCGGACATTATTCATTTCAATTCATAAGCCGACTCTATCCGTACGGCTTCCAGCGAGAAAGCCAAGTCCCGTCAACAGCATCGCGCTTTCCCGTGCTCGCGACAGGACAGGGAGCTGATGGGGACTGGACGGTGGCAGGGCGGTGATGGGCAGTAAGGTCAGAGCGCCCTGTGACTTGGTGCAGCAGCCCCATCCGTTACGAAGCGGGGCAGTCTCCCAACGAGGCGCGGACGCAGGATGTAACCTGCTCCACGCGGCCTTCAGGTGCGAGGGGAGACAGGGTTGTTGGCGTGACTGGAAGCCGGCACGGCCATGTGGCCTGAGCCACCGCAGTCCGTCAACGAGCCTCGTGCATTCGTATCACGACATTTACGAGATATCTAAAGTTCAGCTTGGAATTTGATGCAAGGAGACCAAAGGCATCTTGCCTCAAAAATCAGTTATTCTGCAAGTCTTAAGCCAGTCAAGATACGTATAACAGAAATTTTCCAAAAGGGTGGATTTCTGGCTTCTGAGCGATTCGACCTAAAATTGTATCCTGAACTCTCACTCAGGTGGAAAGAAACTGGCAAAACCCACTGTGACCAAGAGGCAAAGTCACATGGGTTCTTGATCATCTAACCCCCAGAACTGTGGCGCGCCCCGTGCAGGATTCAGACGGCCAACCCCCTCCTCCCGGAGCCGCCCCACTAACTCCAAGAACGTCGCTGCCAGCACCCCACGTCTGAAGAGCTAAAACCAGTCTGAAATCCGAGTTCTCGTCATCACGGTTCTGTCTTAAACATGGCCCTGTGTTGTCTCAGACCCGATTCCTGCCAACCGGCCTGCGGCAGCCTCTGGACGCCAGCACCGCAGGACCCCGCAAGCCCCAGGGGAAGGGGCAGGGGCGGTCTCCGGTGACCGGGGCCCCTGCCAGGAGGCGGCTGGCTCCAGGCAGCACCACAACCCCCAGGGCACCAGCTCTGACAACCGCGGGAGCAGAGTCGCCTCACGCCCTCTACCCGCAACGTCCAACGCAGAACAGTCTACTTGCGTGACATGAGGGACACTGGGCATGCACCCGTGACACCGTTAACGAGAGACACTTATCCCAAGATACTAGAGTGTGTGAGAAGGGTGCGTGTCCCACCACAGAAGCGCCCCGTGAAGACCAGAGAGCGAGGCCATGACCAGGGCTGCGTGGGGGACCAGGGCGGGAGGGCGGGCGGGACGCGGGGCCTGAGCGAGCAGCAGCGCTCGGGGCCCTGGAGGGCAGCACGAGCGGAGACAGCTGCGGGGGACCGCCCGCCAGACCAGCGACCAAACCCAGATCTAGGTGCCGGCCGGAGCCCAGGCCGGGCGGGCAACCCCACTCTTTGCCTCCACCTGGGGGTGGCGGGCAGGGCAGCGGCCCGCCTGCTGGGGGGAGGGGGCAGCCTGCTTGGTGGGCAGTACCGGTGGCAGTGGCCGAGGGTGGCCAATGAGCTGGAGGGAAAGACGCCACTGGAGGCCAGGCATGGTGGCCTCCGGGCGGAGCCGGGACACTGGCTCGGCCAGAGCGCGCACCCTGACCTGCTGGTCCGCAGTCCTCCTCCTCCTCCTCCTCCTCGTTGTATGCGACGAACGTGGCGGTGTAGAGGGAGTCGGGGGACAGGGCCTGCGCCTGCAGGTAGGAGGCGGTGCGCTGCGGCGGGGGCGGCGGCGCGGGCTCGTAGCCCCGCGGAAGCGGGGGTCTGCACAGGCCCGGCTCCTCGGGCGCCAGCAGCCTGCGCTCCGCCTCGTCGTGCTGCCGGCGCCTCTCGGCCTCCAGGCGGCTGTAATAGCCTTCTTCCTGTCGCCTCTGCGGGCGGGAACAGACAAACGCAAAGGTCAGAAAGAGGCGTGGGGGGGACCACGGCCACCCGACCGCCTGCACAGGGCAGGAAAAGAAGTGTGTGCCCCAGTCCCTGTCACCACACTGAGGACGCATCCACGGGACGTTAAGGTGCGGACACAGCAGGTGCCGTGGTGGAAACGGTCCTCTCCTGAGCCTCGTGAACGCACGCCGGCTGCTCTGCAATGCTCCGACACACGGCGGCTCCGAGGCACGGGAGTGCGGCCCTCTCAGGCGCCCCCGGCCTCCCTTCCAGCGGCCGCGCATCGCTGTCCCCACCCCACCACTCCACGGGAGAGTTGGTCCTCCGCTGCTCCCTCTGGGTCTGTCTCTGTCCTTCTGCTTTTGGTAGGAGATCAACTTACCTGGTACCGCTGAGTCTATAGACAAAGCTAAGCCCAACACAGGCTACGACTGGCTTTCTAGAGTGGGCGCTTTCGGAAGCGCACACCTGGGAGCCTCCCCACTGAACCCCGCACGTTCAGAAGAGCATGCTTCCTGGGCGAGAAGGGCGGGCTTACGTCACCTGGTTCACCCCGTGACTCAGAGGAAAATTAGGAAGAAACCACAGACTGTGAAAAACATTACTTGTTGTCCCAAAGCAACAATCTAACAAATACTCTGCACAGTTCACAGGTCAGGCCTTAAACTCCCTCACAGAAAGTTTGAGAGCCAGGATTAAGAGCAAGAGCAACAGGATATGCAAATATATTTGACACGTACATTTTTTTCTGACATATATCTGCACAAACTACAGTTGACAGTGTTAAAATTACTTTAACATTAAAAAAGGTAACAGCACAGTTTTGTTAAAGATTGACAGAAATTTTAGGACACGAGAAAAAAGTAAATAAGAAAGGGGTGAAAGGTCAAGCAGAATAGTCTGCCCTAATGTGAATGACGTGCCGTGTTACACGGTGAAGGACGATGAGTTTTACACTCATTCAGTCAAAGACACCGATTTCAGGGGACTCGCTGGCGTCAGGACAGAAGTTTGTAGTCCCCATTTCAATTTGTATGCTTGTGTTTTCCCCTACGGCCTCCATGTGCACACACACATGCGCACACGCACGTACACACATACACGCGTGCATACACACGCCCACACACACACGCACATGCACGTATGTGCATGCGTTCACACGCACACACATGCATGTGTCCGCACACACCCACGCACACAGCACACATGCATGTGTCCGCACACACCCACGCACACACAGCACACATGCGTGCAATGCACTCGTGTGTTCACACCCCCACATGCATGTACGCACATGTGTTCACACACATGCACGTGGCCGCACACACAGCACACATGCTTGCACATGCACTTGTGCGTTCGTACACACATGTACACCCACAGTACACACACGCGTGCACACACGGGTCCGCACACGCACGTGCACGCACGCAGTGAATGAATGCACAATGGCCGACGCTTCGCCTTCAGGGGAGAAAGTCTAAGCGAAGGCCGGCCCCGATCGTGGCCCTGGACCCAATTTCTCACTTCGTCTTCTCGCTCTACGTTGAGACATCCCGAAGGAAAAGCATGTCTCTCCTTTTCCACACGGGGTGTGGCATCGAATCTGGAATAGCCCCGGTGGCTTTGGCGCGGGGCCACCAGGACTGGGGGCCTAGGGAAGAGCAGGGGTTCGCTAACATTTCAGGGGAAGCGGAAGGTTCTCTTCAGCTGGATGAGAGGAGATACGATTACAGGACCCGGAAAGCCTTTTTCTACCCAACGTTTTTCTGTAACAAAGCAAACCCAGCAATTTTGGATTTCTGTATAAAAAATAGGTTCTTCAACTTCTTTTTACATTGACCACTCAATTACAGAAGCAGTTACTGAAAAAAAGTGTGTCTGACATAATCACGAGTTGTGAGACCGCAAGCCGATCACAGGTCACAGACACGACCCACCCTCCCCGGGGGTGTCCTGCTCCCGCATGTGACCGCACGGGCCAGGGCTCGGTGGGGCCCGGGACGCCACGCAGCGCAGGCTCCCGGGAGGGCAGCGGGTCTGTGTGCAGCCCGTCCTGGGGCCGTGCAGGCTGAGGTGGCTCGGAGTGGAGACAGCACAGGAAGAGAACATGCGACACCCTGACAGCGGGGAACTCCAGGGGCTCCACTCGGGAAATCCGATTTCCTTAGGAAGACCCTCAGTCCCGCCTGGGGCGGCCCGGTCCTGACCACCCCCACCGGAAGGGGCTTGGGAAGCTCCTGGCGCTGCAGGTCACGGGGGGCTGCAGGGGAGGCCAAGGTCTACGAAACGCAGAGACCGCTGGTTTCCGTGCAGCTGTGTGTCCTCGCACTACTCACCCCACTTTCTTGTAAATGTATCACGTTCCTGCTGACCATACCCCTTGACTAGGTACCCTAATAGATCCTATCACCATGAAAAGCTTCCTAAAACTTCTTTTGTGGGGGTGGGGAGGGTACTCTGTTAACATAGTTCATGGGACTATCAAAAAAAGGAACTTTTAATAAAAACTAAATCTTCCCTATCAGAAGCTGAGGCACTCAAGCTCCCGCCTTCACAGAAGGGAGGTGACCGAGCAGGTAACTGAGCGGGTGACAGAGCAGGTGACTGAGCAGGTGCAGAGCAGAGCGGCGTCGGCGCCAGACAGGCCCCTGGGGCTGGGCGCGCGGCACGCACATGGAGGGGGAGCCGGGGGGCAGCACCACACGGCTCCTGGTTCTCAGAACAGGTCAAACGAGTTGTGATTTTAAAATTCGATGGAAAGGATTCCGTGAACTTAAAGAACGTGCACATGGAAACAAAGTAACAACTCGGAGTATCTACCACGTTACAGACCAAGTACTTTTCCCTGTATGTTTTCATAAGCCATTCGCCCGCTTTACCATGGACCGGAACGGAGTGATCTCAGTAAGTAATCTGTCTGAAACACCTAGTGGCAACAGACTGTCTCGCTACGCTCCAGGTGTTCCCGCAGCTGCCACGCAAGCTGAACAGTAACTGAGCAAAGGTCCCCGCCACGGAAACAGCTGGACCACGTCCAGCGAAGCGAGGGCCAGGGCCAGGCCCGCAGACCCGCGCAGAGAGGCTGCGGGGACCGGCCCGAGGAGTTCGCAGTTTGAGAGAGACAAGCACAGAGCAAAGGGGAGCTGGAGGCAGTCGGAGGACAGGTGTGGGCCGGACCGGGCCAGAGTCTTGGTCCCGCAGCGAAAGCCGGGCGCCCCGGGCCCCGTTCCGTCTCGCACAGCTTAAGCACCGGACCGGCTTCAGCCCCCTTTGCCCGCCGGCCGGCCCGGCCGGGCTAAGTGGGTGGGACCCTCGCCGCCCTCACAGGACCAGGACCTTTTCCTCGGCGTCGCGCTTGGCCCGCGCCTCCTCCTGCTGCTGGCCGCGCGCCGCGTCCTGCCGGGCGCGGTCCTCCGCCTCGCGCCGCTGCATCTCCTCCAGCTGCCGCTGCCGCTGCCGCTCCTCGTCCTGCAACTAACAGCAAAGTCAGCTCAGCCTCCGCCCGGCAGAGCCGGCAGCGCGAGACGCGGGACACGCACGGAGACGGGGACACACACACGGAGCGGGACACGGCACGACTCACACAGCGACGGCGTCGCGACGGCAGAATGAGGCTCCAGATCGACCCCTCCCCAGAACCATCTACCCCGCACGCTCGGGCGGTGACCGAGCACGGCGCGTCCGCAACTCGTGCAGACCCACAGACGCGCCCCACAGACACCCCGACGTGACGGAGCTGCGGGACACCCTCGACCACACTCTCCCCTCGTCTCCGCTATGAATGTCGAGAAAAAGCCTGCGGGGAGACAGCGGCCGCTGGGTGGGGGCGCCACGCAGCACGAGACGCCGGCCTGACGTGCAACGCTGAGCTCTGGCCTACGGGTGCCACCTTTCCTGGGGACCGAACTTCCGGCACTCGTCCGCCCTGGCCCTTTGCCGCCAGTTTCCTCCGGATCCCGTCCTGGACCCCAGCTCGGCTCGGGACACTCCCCAATTCTGAGTCGCAGGACCGGAACCAGAAGTTGGCCAGAACCTCACTCTAACTCTGTCCGGTAGCTCTGCCCTGTCTGAGCACTCAGCAGTGGGGCAGCCGCCTCCCTCCCGAGACGGCGCACTCTGCTGCCAGCCAAGCGCACGTCACAGAGTCCTTCGGCTGGTCTAAGACTCATCCCTTGATCGCTTTCTAGTTTTTGTCATCTACGGTCTGCCTGTCTGAAACAACACAAAACAAAATTTAACATTTTTCCTCACACCATTCAGATACTTGAGATCTTTAAAAATCCAGGATGTATTTTCTGTTCGGGTTTCAGCTCCTTTATCCCCGTCACATTTCTCTCTGCACTCACTACAGACTGAAAATGCCTTTTCTAAAAAGGGGTTCTGAATTAAAAGCACACGTGGCCAGCAGAGCTCAGAGTCAGGCTCTCTCTTTCCATCTCGATCTGACACAGCTACTATTGTTTTGACAGCCTAAGATGACGGCGACTTTGAAAAGTGCGCCCTCGCCATGCATTTCGTCCGGTTAGGGACCTGGGCTCTGGCAGCACCCACAGCACTGTCCCATCCCACACCACGAGGAGCTGGTTCAAACGTTTTTAAATCACAACGTGACTCGAAGCCATCTAGGCTCAGCTTCTAGCCACTGCAGGAATCCCCTAAAGTCCCTCAGAATTACCAGTTATCCTATAAACTGTCCAGTGCAAAAACAGAAAATGTTTGGGATTCGAATTGTGTGTGCATTTTGTTAAAAACAAATATCTAACAACTTCGCTCTTGCTGATTTCTGGAACACTGTATCCGGTGGGAACGTGACAAATTAACTTGTGCCACTAGACTTGTTCGTGGCCGCAAACAATAAGACATCTTAGACGAAAATTAAAACTCTCTTCTCAAGAAGACAAATTAATTGGACTTCCTCTTCAGTGCCATCCAGGTTTGAGCAGGGCGTCAGGTCAGGGTGGGGGCTTTTGGCCAGCTGTGTGGCAGGAGCGGGTGCTACTGATTAAGAAGAACCAAGAGGCCGCCAGGAGGACGGGGCAGAGCGGACCCGCACCCGCGTGAGGGGCCCGCTGCCAGCAAGGGACGTGCTCAGCGCCATCAGCACCGATGGTGAGAAACGGCGCCCAATGAAACCAACAACATAAACCACAACTGGCGACATTAAAGACTCTGCAGGAAGCTGACTTACGGGAGGACGTAAAACTGCATTTACGCCGTAAGAGGTTTTTCTGTTAACCAATAACGCACAAACTAGTTTCATCATGTTATGCTTTCTGGACTTAATTAAAAATAAATTCTGAGCAAGAAAAACAGTATACATGGAAATATCCAATTAGTTCTTTTAAATTCGAGTATAATATTAAGAAATCAGGACAATTACAATTCTCATAGCTGCAGATACAGAATACTACCTTATAAACCTATAAACAGCTATTTTTCTCTTGAAAAACTTAATTCTTCTAAATCTAGACAGTGGTATGCAAGGAGCGTTCTTGTGTTTAGTTCACTGGCAAATGCTTTTCAAGTGAGGCGAATGAGCCAGCGCCAGAAATTACAGCGTTTCTTCCCACTGCTTGGTAAGCTGTCCCACAGAGTATTTTCGTTTTCAAAACAGATCGTTTTGTTCTTCAAAGATATGATGCTTTACTAAACACACACACACCCAAAACGCAAAAACGTATTAATGAGAGAAAAAAAGAACTTAACCTCTTAATTAAAATAACAGCTCAAGAGTGAAAAGTTACATGTGCTCAAAGAAGTCTGTGGGAAATTATATTTGGGGGAACGGATCTGACAGATAAAATAACAAGTCCTGTAGAATGGATCGAGACAGCCAGACGAAAATCACTGTAAACCAAGAACCGTGCTGGGATCTCTGAAGCCAGCGTGTGAGCTTGACCCAAGGCTTCACTATACCGGCGGCCCACACTCCTCAAACAAGATTATATTCAGGCTGAAAAAAAAAAGCACCTTGAGATCTGTGTGCTTGTGAGTTTGCACCACGCGTTACGTTAGCCAGGTCCTTCGGTGAGTCACTCGCTGACGGCGTCACTGAGAGGACCCCGAGGAGTCTGGCAGGCACGCCGCCCAAGACCCTCCCTTTGCACTCACGCAGCGCCCAGGACAGGCGGTCACGCTGAAAGCCCGAGGCCCCGGACGCAGAGTGCCGGCGGGCCCACCCGCTTCGACGGGCCTTCGGTTCCGAGGCCTGGCTGCAGCGTCCGGCGCTGCAGCTTCTGAGCCGGCAGGCGGGAGGACGGTGTCCTCCTTGGGAAGAGCCCGTTCTCGGAGAGCAACTCCAGAGTGGGGCAGGACGCCACCCACAGCGGTGCCCGGCCCGTGACAGAGTGTCAGGCCAACGGCCGGCCACCTTGCCAGGCCTGGCCGCTGCAACCTAGAGCACCTGTCACTAGGTGGGAGGACCGGCTGCCCCTCAGACCTCAGCCAGGTGACGCGAAGTGGTGGCCGACACCCACCCCCCAGGGTGGCTGTGAAGGATGGCGTGAGGCCTGGGCAGCACCGTGGAGGCCACGAAAGGCCTAGGGACGTCTGTCTGAGTGACAGCGAGGCCACCGCAGGGTTCTGAGGACTCCTGGGACCTGATGTGTTTGTACAGGGTGACTGGGGCTGCTCTGCTGAGAACAACCTGTAAGGGGAAGAAAGGCAGAAGCAAGGGATTCGGGAGCAAGTCCCCACCGATGGTGGCTCGGGCCGGGGGGAGGGGAGCACAGAGGTGGCCAGATTTTGAGAAAGAGCAGAATTTCTCAACAGAGAGTAAAAGGCGTCACGTAACGGTCAGGTCTGCAGTCTGAGCAACTGTAAGAACCCACTACGAAGGGGAAGGCTGGAGGCGGAGCCGGGGGACGAGGACCTTCGTGTGAACACGGCCCGCTCTGACTCCGAGCGGAGGACAGGCCTGGACTGGAAACGTAAACGCGGGTGGCGCTGGCATCAGCACAGGCCACAGACCTGGAGGTGCAGGCGCCGAGGCAACAAGGCCACGTGGAGGGGCGGAAACCCGCGGGCTGCCCCCCACGGGAAGGCCGTGTCACTCAGCCCATCGCCGTGAAGATCCCGTAGCAGCGCCTAAGAAAACACCCCAAAAACTGCAGGGTGGTCCTACGGGCACGGTGTGTGCGCGCCGCGCCCCCACGCTCTCAGGAGGGGTGAACACCTACCGGAGGGGTGTGTGTCTCGGGACAACCCAGCTCTGACACGGGAGGAACGCCGGAGGTGACACTGTCGACCAGTGTCAACTGGGGGCAGAGGCTGAGACGTGCTCAGAGCTGGGTGGCTGAAGTCAGTGCTGAGACTCAAGCTAATGAGCGCTCAAAGGAAGAAAAACTCAACTATTTCTTTGAAATAAAAATGTTAGTAGGACCCTATCCTTAAAAACCATTATCTGCCACAGAATCTCCGCAGCACAAAGGACCTCGCGGGACTACAGACGGGTGCGTCTCTTAAAGCCGCTGCCTGGCCGGGACCTGGGAGGCGGCTCAGCGAAGCCCTGCCTCGCAGAAGCGGCTGGGCGAGCAGCACTGTCCACCTCCTACTACATCAATGCCGGACACACAAAAAAGGCGGGAGAGAGACATACATGTTTAACCTCCGGCTCATGAAAACAAGATGTAAAGCTCAGAAAATGTGCCTTTCGGTCATCAGGGCGGGGAGAGGTTTTCAAGAGAGGTTTCTCTTTGGAGTGGCAGTGCCGCCAGGCTATTTATTAAATCTTAAAGGGGAGGCTGTAGCCTGCTGCAAGGGCCACTAAAGTCAAACCTGAATTCAAGAATTTTTTTCTTTTAAGTGTTGTCTGATATTGGCCTTCTATCGTTAAAAGCCAACTAACAAATGTTGACTTAGTTAACGCAAATGTATCAGGCAGGATGTAATTGTCTGGCAGATGACACAGATATGGTACGTGAGCATAATGGGCACTCAGTGACACTGAATGAACATGGTGAATTTATACAAAATGTGAGTTCAGGTATTACAGGGCAGACAACAGACTGGCATGGCTAATGAACTACACTAAAATCCATGTGATGCTAAAGAAAACACAATAAAAGTTTACTGGAAATTTCTCTTACTCCACCAAAAGACAGTTACGCCCCTGACAGGTACAGACAGCTTAATTAACGAACAATGGCAGTAGCAATTCAATTGAGTTTCTAACAGGTGAATATCTAAAATCTATTTCTAATGTAACAACAATGAAATGGATTTACTTACTCTATGGGACATTTTTCTCTCATTTGCTCATGTTTTTATGACTAATAAAAACACACAATCAATTTTGACTACAACTGAGAAAAGGTCAAAACCGTAAACAAATAGCAACACTTAAAGGAAAAAGGTAAAGAGTAACTAAATCTAAAACATTCAAAGGCATGCTTCTAGAGGGTCACGACACTACGCGTCCTGATCCAGGCCACCCCTAAGAACTGGTCTACCGAAAACATAAAACCACCACCACTGAAAGAAAAAAAGAAATCAAGACAGGAAAAAAGGACCAAAGGGAAAGAAACAAGAACATACCAAATCTAGAACAGAGATTGCTGGCACAGCAGTCTGCTGCAGGCGACAGAGAAGGAAAAAAAGAAAGATGAAGCGTGAAAACAAGTTACGTTTAGACCTGTATTCCGCCGCCAGCAAGCACATTCGCCGCCCTCATGCCTCGTCTGTTTCTGGGACACCCCAACGAGAAAAGCACAGAGCTACCAGACGAATGTCTGGCATTCAGAGAGAGCTGCCCACACGGTATTAAACATCGAGTTTCATCCTTAAGATACATAGAAACTGAAAAGGTAACATTTCCCTTAGCTCTCTTATTTAGAGACTAAAATATTCATCTTAATATGTAATTAATGGTAAACATACAGGTACTTTCAACTAAATTTTCGTAAACTTTTCGAATGTCATAATAAACACGAAGGCTTTAAAACAGTCAGTGTTTAAACTATCTGGAAAAATCGACAGACCAATAAAAATTGAGTCTTTACGGAAAAGAAGAATTCCTGTAGTTTTACAAATGCAGCTGCTAACTCTTGGGGTCATTGGGACGCAGCTGCAACCATGAATATTGTCGGCTAATTTGTCATAGCCTCGGTTCAGGGTCTGAACAGCAGGGGTGACAGACGCAAGGCCGTGAACACGGTCAGCTTCTCCATGACTCCACCTGCAGTGCGTCCACTAGTGACCCTGGCTGGGCAGGGGAGACGCTCACAGTAACAAGCGCACAGCTAACAATCTACTGATGGAGGCCGGAGCTACGACTACCAAGTGAAACCATTCAGAGTTCTTACGCTAAAAGCAATTCGCATTTATCAAAAGTCGTTCTTCCAAATAAAATAAACGGATGGCAAATATAGTCGCCCTGAAGAAATTTTACTACCGATGACTTGAAATACACTAATAAAACAACGTTAGTAACATTTAGGTCTTCGCTTTAGAAACGTACGTGTCTTAAGAGGGATTCCAGCTGACTTCTGGGTAAAGTT
>NW_024340700.1:6131356-6200614 GCF_902729225.1 Pteropus medius | reverse complement strand
GAGAGAGAGAGAATACATCTCGGGAGTGAACTGAAGAGCTGACGCTGCTGGCCCTAAGCGCTCACTAATCACGACCCACGACTAAACTCATCGTGAGGCACACGACTGAAGCGTGTGACCAGCGGTTCTCGGTTCAGGTCTCAAGGACAGACAGTGTCAAACAGAAGCTGGAGTCAGAAACAAAATCTAAAAGAAAAAAGGTCATGCTCTTGGCTGTCTTACAATAATGCATTGTATTAAAAAATCACTAAAATTCAATAATGTGAAGTGGTCAATAGCACCCTCTGCAAATTAATACTGATAAATGCTTCTGTCAATAATTCTCGAGAGGCTAACAAAAATCTCAAATTTGGCAATTTAACAATCTATTGCATTAAACTAACATAAATCTTACTTTTCTTCTTTTATTTGATAAAGAAACAGGTTATCTGCATAATCTGGAGAAACAGGAGTAAAGTCACAGGTTCTCAGCATCTTTATCCCATCACTGACAGGTGGTGGTTTAACGGTGGCATCACCCGCTTCGTCACCATCATGGGGGGCCTGCCTCCCTCCTGTAACGATACTGAACCTCCCCAGCAGGCTGTCAACAGCTCCCTTCGGGGCCCACTGTCAAGGACTAATAATCGGGCTAGGCGGGCCAAGGGGCTGTAAGCAAAGGGGGGCGGGCACTCGCAGGCCCCGCCCACCAGAGAGCGGGGGGCAGTGAGGGCGGAGCGTGTGGGTCCACAGGGCCCCAGATACCGACTGCCTGGCAGTTTAAGAAAAGATATGCCGTCCCCTGGGCAAGGCTATGACTGGCTATCATCTTATTTCCTCAACTGAAGGCTTGAGAAGGATAAATATGTTTGAAATAGTCGTGTCAAAACCGTCCAGCCTTCTGACCCCGGGTCGTGTGCACAAGCGCCAGCCAACAGTAAGTCCTGTCAGGCCGTCGTGCGCCCAGGGGCCTCTCCAACCCCGCGCCCTGCGCCCCGCGCCCCGGCCCAAGCCCCAGCTGGGCGGGCCGCCCAGGAGACCCCGCCCGCAGCTCCTCCCCGTTACCCGGGCTCTGCGCTCCGCCTCCAGGCGCTGCATGATCAGCACGGTGTCCACGTCGTCGTCCTCCTCGTCCTCCTCGTCCTCGTCCTTCTGCTTGGACTCTTGCAGGCGCTTCTGGAACTGCCACTCCAGCATGAGCTTGCGCAGGCGGTCGCCCTCCTCCGCCGAGCGCTCGGCCTTGCCCTGCAGCTCCTGGATCTCCCGGCTCAGCATGTCCACGATGTGCATCTGCTGCTGCTTCTCCAGCTTCTCGCGGGCGTCCCGCTTCCACGGGTCCGGGGACAGGCTGTCGCCCGAGGAGAGCTCCTCCTTGCTGACCGTGATGTACTGCAGGTCCCTGCGCTCGATGGTGCGCGGCTGCTGCTGGGGCTGCAGCTCCCGGATGACTGTCTCCTGGGGCCGGGGCAGCGTGGCGGGCTTCTCGGGCTTGGCGGGCGGCGCCGGGTTCAGCGCGCGCGTGCGCAGCTGGCCCAGCTTGCGCTCCTGCTCGCGGCGCTTGCGCTCGCGCTCCTCCTCCAGCCGGGCCTTCTCCTTCTCGTACCAGCGCTGGTGCTCCTCCCGCTTCTTGCGCTCGGCGGCCGCGGCCTGGGCAGCCGCGGGCCCCGGCTGGCCGGCGGGAGGCCCCGGGAGGGGCAGCTCCAGCGCGACCCCGTCGAACTCGCCCACGTAGTGTGCGGGCGGCGGGGGCGGCGGGGGCGGCAGGTCGGTCCGGATGGGCTGGGAGACGCCCATGGGCACGGGCGGCGTGGCCGCCGGCGTCTTCCAGCGCCCGGGGCCGCTTCTGGTCAGCGTGGAGGCCGGCGTGCCCGACTTGGAGGCCGGGTCCAGGTGCTCCTGGCTGGACGTGCTGGAGCCCAGGGAGGAGCCCTGGTTCAGCCACACGTCGCTGTCGGACTTGCGGTCCAGGGTCCCCTCTAGTCGATGCCGCTCCAGTTGATAAGCTTTATCTTCCCGAAGCTCCTCCTGGGAGCGGGTAACACGCTGGAAAAACAGAAAGACAGGCTGTGACGGTTCGGCCACTCAGCGGAAGAAGTTACTGAAAATTCATAGACATTTCGTCTTCGGGGAGAAAGGTTATTAGAAAGCTAGCGGGACACCGCCCTGCGGCTCAGTGGCTCCGCGGCCTCAGAGCCTTGCCAGGGAACCTCATCTGCTGGAAGACAAACTTTTTCTCTGGATCACTAGTCAAAAAACGAAATGCACTAGATCTCGGGACTTCGCCCAGGGTGCCCGCCCTTATTCTCAGGCCCCTGCCCGCACCTCTGCTGTGGCACCAGCCACACAGCTCTGCAAGGGACGTATGTAGTCTAATCGTGCGAACAGCAACGAAAACCACTTCTCTGTGGTAACATTCTGACCACTAAGAGCAGTCATCAAATCCTAACCCTCCGGGCCACCCGCGACTCTGAGCTCCACCAGCTGACACGGGCTTTCCCAACGCTCTGCGGCCGCCAGGGACAGCGGTGTGGGGCACAGCCCACGCGTCTGAGACGGCGCTGCTCACGTCTCAGCAAGGCGTGAGGCGCGGCGGGATGGAACTGCTAGACGTGAACTTGTGTGCGTGAGGAACAGAGACAGAAATACACTCTTCTCAAAGGCAAGTCGGATGTCTGAAAAACGTCTACGACTACGAGTAGTTCACACTGATACAAACGATTTCACTGTGATGTCCGAGTCAAACACTTTTTCCTGCCCTGTTCACGAGCAGAAATGGAAGATGCAAACCTGGAAAATAGTTTTCCTTTCCTTAAAAAACCAACAAGATGAAACGTGAAATATTTTTTAGAAAGGCAGAAAAATGAAATACCACTTGAAAAAAACAGCCTGATAGACCAATGGAGCCCTGAGGCGCAACATGTCGCTACAGCTCGACTCCGTACACGGAAGCAGTTTCTCCACCGCTGGGCGTACAATCCACAGACCACGCGAGAGTGCTACGCCACGCCTGCCTGCACGCGCCACACCGCCCGCTCAGAATCTCGGGCTTCCTGCCCTCGGACCATACACCTGCCGTCTCTCTCTGTTGCTGTATCTAGCAACTCCTGAGTCATTCTTTTCCTTTCCTTAAAGACCTCCTGTCAGCTCCTGGTGCTCACTTGCCTGCTCTTTCCAACCCTCCCAAGTAAATCCATCATTGATCTTAGTCATTTCAATATCCACCTGGGTGACTGCAACACCCTGGCCTCCCAGTGTCCCAACTTCCTCCTCTCGGGGTCATTGACCCATGCTGCGAAGCAGAAGCAAACAGCAAACACCATCGGACGGTGGGAAGCAATAGCCCTAAAGGCTAACAGAATAAGGAAGGTGCATGAGGCGCATGAGTTATTGTTCCAGAGAAGTCTGGGGAGGACCCGTCTCACTTCGAGTGCTGGCAGGGTGGGTGGAGGAGACTCCTACAGACTATTGGGCCTGAGTAGGAAACAAGCGAGATGGCCCTAAGGATGAGACAAGATGACAAGACGAAACCTCATGAACAACCAAGAGCTGCGACCCAAGAGTCACGTTCAGAAAACGGGGCTCCTTCCCGTGTGCGGCTGTGCTGTCTGTGACTGAACCCTCTCTCCCTGTCTCCTCAGCCATCCAGGCACAGCTCGAAGCCTGTCTCAACTCTGAAGTGTCTTCTGACCCTCTGACCTGAGAATGAGCACCCCACGGTTCACGCTCCAGGCTACGCATCTATCCACAGCCCAGACGGCTACTTTCAAACACACATTTACTTCCTTCCTCCGGTATTTCCCAATGCAGTTCTCTCTCTAAAAAGGGAAACACATCAATGATGTTCCCGATTTAACTGCCCGGCCGCCTCCCAACCTCTACGAACTTGGATATAAAACCCAGATTCCGTGGCTTGTCAATGAAGCTCTTCCGCGTGTCTGAGGAGCCCCCCGCCCCTGACTTCAGGCGGCCGAGGTGTCACGTGGGAGCGCAGGCTCCAGTCCCGCCTGGACAGAGAGGGCCGGGACCCGACTCTGCAGCAGCACTGACCGTGCCACATCGGGGTCACCTGTTTCATCTCCCAGAGTGCTGCTGGCTTCACAGCCAGGGGCCTCGATGACCACCGTGTTCCCAGAGCCAGGGGCAGCAAGCGGCGCCGACCACGGGGCTGCCTGCCTCCCCCCTCTGCCGGGGTCAGTCCGGCAGGCCTCACCCACTGTCACCAAGGCTGAACGTGCCCGCCACCTTATTAATCACGTGACGGGGACCACAGAGCCCTTTTCACTGTCAGGCTTCAGGCCGCCTGCTCCCTTGCCTTGGTTAACCAACACCCACGGAGAAGCCACGGTGGCCTCCGCAGTGCCACCTCAGACGCCGTGGGCTTTCGACCCCCCCGACACTGCTCTCGCGGGGCCTACGTCAAGCGCTGAGGCGTGTCGGGAAGCCGCCCCCCTCACCTGGACTGTGATGCTGGAGTGACTGCCGTCCACGTGTGCGCGTGGCTTCTCCTCGTAGTCCGCCCACTGGTGCTGCGGGGGGGCCACGCGGTCCTGGGACTTGGACGCGGGGAAGGTGAAGTACTCCCTGGCGTACGTCTGGGTGGGGATGGGGTAGGCTTCGGGCCTGGGCGGAGGGCTCTGCTCCTGGAAGCGTGAGGAGGGAGAGTGAGACCCTCCCTCATCTGCAGTGAGCTTTTCAAAATACAGCACACAAATGTGAAAACTGTGTTAAAAGCAGAAGTTTGGTCCCGAGAATAACGAAGACTTTCTTTGGCCCAGACTTATGAATTTAAAGCTCGTGTACCTATTACATTAAACACTAAAACATTAAATACTCGGGGATGACAGATGACGCTGATGCGTGGAGGGAGAGCTGTGTGGGGGCAGTGAGCGTTTAAGAGGGACGGTGGCCGCTGGGCCCGCGGCGCCCACCTCCGTGCACAGGTTCCCGGTGGAGACGGACGTCACCCTCGCGGCTGTCCCAGGTGCGTGCGCAGTCTTGCAGCCAGGACCCGGAGGCTGATCTGCTGGAGAGAGTCAGGGGGAGACATGATGTAACACAGAAAGCTGAGCCATGACCAGAGTCTTTGAGCGCAGTCGCCACGTGCCGCACGACTGCATTCTGCCGCCGGGGCGGATCGCCCTCCCGCCCGTCCTGAGTGTCACAGCCAGAGACACAGGGCTCGGCTACAGACCGGGGGCGGGCCAACGGTCTCGGCAAAGGGCCACAGAGCACATTCTTTATGCTCTGTGACCCTTGCCGGTGCTGCGCATTTTGCCCTGCTTCACAAGGGTAGCCGCCAGCCCCGCTGGAGCATCAGCAGCGTGCCTGCCCAGAGACCCTGCCTAGAGGCCGAATCGAAGGTTTTGCAAGTTCGTTTTCCTTCTTGTTAAAAGATCGTTCGTTTGGATCGCCCTCGTGGGAAACGAGTCCCGTCAGCCAGCGCGCGGGGAGGGGCTCAGTCCAGCCAGGACCCAGCGCCCCTCGCCCCTCGCCCCCCGCCCGCCCTGGGCCGGAGCAGGCGGGGCTGGGCAGTTCTCTCACTTGCGACGTTGGGGCTGGAGCGGTGGTCAGCTCTGTTCTTCGTCAGTCTGTCATCGCCAGGCAGTTTCTTCGGTTCGCTGTACTCTGCCCACGGCGGCTGAGGGCTCTCCGGTGACCCATTCTGAGCCGAGCTGTTATAGAGCTCGAAGCCTTCACTCTTCGGTCGCGGTTTAGCGGAGCCGCGACGATCTGAAACTGAAACCACAGCGCATTCAGGGTGCCGCCACTTGCTCGAGGTGTCATCTTAGATGCCCTTAGTTTGAAAGATGAGTACAGACACTTAAAACTCCCTAATTCAAACTTGTTTTTAGCAAGAGAAATAAGATGATTTTTCTAAGAGGGTAAAATTTTTCTACAGAATCTTTAAAAGGTTTGCAAATAAAGCAACCCTTAACTGGCACTGACGGAAAAAGGTACTACTCTTTCAAAGCTTATTTTCTCATAAACTTACTTGTTCTAAGTAACAAATTAAAGTAACTAAACCTGTTTTAAAGTAACTTTTTCAAAACTTAAAAATAAACAAACTTCCCTCACTTTTTAAAATGCATTACTTCTTTCAGTCACTCAGGGAGACCATCGTCATGAGCAGACGTCATTCAATGTGACTGTCCGATCTTTTTTTTTTTAATTTTCTCAGCTTCTTGCTTGGTGGCTCTGATTTATTACCTACATTTCCCTCTTTGATTTCTAACTCCGTCTCGTTTGCCTCTTTGAAATCGGACAAGCCGCATGTTAAGTTTTACGTTATGAAAAAAATAAGAAACGTGCAGAGTCCGTCACAGAGTGCGATGCGCGGTTTCTTAAGGGGCCCTTTCTGTTTGGTTGCAGTGGGCAGTGGGTCCAGGTTCTCGGGGTCCTTTTCCTCGTTGTGTCGTTACTACTACGTCTAGACTTTGGGTCCTGGGCTCTGAAGCTCCTACGATGCCGACCTAGAACGAAGGCTTGCCGGCCACACAGCTGGCAGCAAGGCGGGTTCTGGGGACCGAGGTGCACCGTCCCTAACAGTTTAAAGGACACTGTGAGTCCTGATCTTTTTTCCTGTGGTTTCCGAACTCATTTCTTTAAAAAGCCCTACATTTATATAGATTTCATTCTGAGATTTTTGATATAGCTAAAAAACCATGGTTCCCACCAACGTATTACTTTACTCAAATAACTGGGCTTTTCATTTAAAGTGCACTACACGTGACGTGACGATCACGTGCAGGGCTGAAAGGACCATTCATGGGCACGGGCGTTCCTTCAGCGGTGTCCACCTGCTCTGAGGACTGCGCTGCGCTTGCCCACCGCCCCGACGGGCCAGTCACATGACGTGCTCAGCACTGACCGCGTGACCTGCGCCTCTCCGTACGGGCGTGCAGGGCGAGAGGGCTCTCGAGATGGGTGGCCGGACGTGCTTCCACACCTGAAGCCCGGGACCTGGGGCCCACCTGCTCTCACGCCCCGCTCAGCCTAGTGGCTGTGCCCACTGGGCGTCCTTCAGTGTCAAGGGAGGCCCTGGACGCACTGCGCCCGCACAGGGGCGTGGTCGACACGACTGCCGTTACTGGCAGCGATGGTGGAAGGGACACGCTCCATCCTTACGTCTCTGCATCGTCGGGGACGGCTGGCTGAGCAGGGTGGCAAGGCCGTGATAGATGGCTCCTTGCTTCGCTACTTCCAGAGTGACCACGGACGTCGTTCTTGTCATGAGCTCTGCAGCCCTAGGAGAGAGTGTGACGAACGTGAGGAAACGAAGCGCCATGGGAGCCACGATCGGGCGACGGCCGGCTGGCCCACAGCCCCGTCGGTGTTCGGCGACGCGCTGCCCCCTCTGCACACGAACCACACGCACTGCTCTCGCTAGCACGTTAGGATGAGAAATTCTAGGCAGTATTACGAAGACTTTTTTAAACTTCAAAGAAACTGCTCTAGACTAACTGTACACTGATGTCTTGCTAACAAGTGAAACGTCACGGACACTGAAGTTTCACACTTAAAAAGGTGAGCGGTGAGGGCACTGCTGTTCAGTATTGTTTTTCATCTTCACTTGTAAAATTTAACGTGAAACGGCCCCGAAATTGTTAATGTTAAGCTTAAAACAAACGAACGATACCTTTCTTGAGAAAGTCCTACCAGACTCCGTCCGTCCACACTGAGCAGCTGGTCACCGGCGGCGAGGCGTCCATCCTGGGCATACCCGAGGGGCACACGCGTGTGAGGCAGGACAGCGAAGGGAGTGGGGAGGGAAAGTCAACGTAAGTACACTGCCTGTTTGTAACAAAGTATCAGTAGAATGTCTCATGTCACTTGTTACATGTGTGAGATAATAAAACCCGTACTGACCACGTCCGCAGCGCCTCCCTTCACGACAGACTTCACGTAGATCCCAAGCTTGTCCTGGCCAGCGCCCTGAGCAAAAACAAGGTAGAAACAGCCCGATGAAAATACACGAGAGCTACAACACTCAGCGAATACGACAGAAGTTGCAAATAACATACACAGAGAACCGCAAAAAAGTCCTGGTTCTTGTTTCTATATGAAAATTAAAATAGAATAGTATTTGATAAATATAAAGAAAGTTACCAAGAAATGCACCTATTTTGTTTCCAAATTAAGAAAAATAACTACTGAAAAATGAGTCATTTGTTAATAAATCTGCTGATAAGACTAAAACAGACTGAATCCTAATGGCAATTTAAGATTGGTTCTGAACGGCCACAAGAGTGAAGTAAAAACGACCGGCACGATAGGTACTATCATGTTATCGCTTTAACAGAAAAGCAACTGACGATAGGATTTTTGTATTCCAGTATTTACCTACACCCCCTTAAGTCCTTATTGTTTTCATACATATCCTTTAAAATTTAAAACAAAAAAACGTTCACGGCAAACACTTAGGTAGTAAGACTTCGTTATTGAGAGAAAATTATGCAGAAAATACTCTATTGCTTTAATTTAAGGTACTGTAACTCTAAGTAAATATTGAAGCCACAAGGCCCAGTCGACATGATGCTCCTGGCTGCAGTGCATACTCCCGCAAGGAGGAAGAAGGCACTTCGGTGAGACCACGGTAACACACACGGCTGCTTTACAGAATGGCCAACGTGCTACTTGGACGTTACAACTATGACATCAAAACCAGCATTCTGGATACTTTATTGGCACCATCACATGCACGAAATCTCACGTAGATATTTACTGCCACTATCCCATGAGTATATGTTCTCAGCTCACAACTACTTCAGTAGCTGTGAAATACAGTATCGTAAAAGCAGAAGCTTAAAAGGTACCAGTCATGAAGACAGCGACTTCAACACACAACCTGACTGAATCAGATTTCCTGCAACTGAATGACGTCGCTGCCACTCGGCACCCTCTTCCCTTGAGTTGACAGAGCAGGCTTCAGAGGGGGTCCGCCCGCCAGCACCGCCCCCACCGCCCCCAGAGGGCCCAGCACACAGCACGACACCACTGTCGGGGCCTAAAAGCATCCATCGCACACCTCACTAGGAAATGGTGTAAAATGGCTCAGTTTAACAAAACTATTCAATGTTGGGAAGCAGCGTGGTCCAGATTTCCCGTGGGCACATTAACTGGAGGCTGCGTTTACTGAAGTCCTACGCGAGCTAACATCAAGAGTCCCCAGCAGCGGCCGACCCTGGCCCGGGCTGTGCGGCCTGCTAACGCGCTGCCCTTCCCCGCGTGCGTCTGTGTGGCGATGCCCACCTGGCCCAGACACACGCCTGGCCGCCAGAGGCCCTGGGAAACCACCAGCACTTCTAACACTATGCGACGGCCAGGGGTGACCTGTGGGCCTCGCCTGGGTCCCAGTGCCACAAAAATTTAAAAAACAAAGAAACAAACAAACAAAAACCATGATTGGGATACTCGACGAAGCTTGTACTTGCTTGTCAATTTGATACTTCACAATAAAAAACAGACCGGAGGCACTTTCTAAACGGCAGCTTCCGCATTCTGGCATGCCACCCAGCAGAAGAGCAACTCACGTGGCTCCTGCCTGACTTCACTGACGTGTCACTGGGCTCCTTGAACCTGGGGCCTAGGACACGCTGGGCAAGTGACTTCCAAGGCGACCCCGACCACTTCCTGCTTATCTAACCTAACCTACGATTAAGTGCTTCATTCAACAACTCAGCTGTTTAAACGACAATGTGATTCATTCCACAAATACTCGCTAAATGCCTACGCCCTCTGAAGCTGAAGGTCTGATACTTCAAGGAAATGGACCAAAAGCCCTTGTTCTCATGGAGCTCATGTTCCAGAGCTTTCTTCGTAGCTGTCAAATAACAATTCCCATGGGGGGCACTGAGAATCCCTCTTTTTCTGCAAATACTACACGATATTTATATGCAGCCAATACCCTAGGCCAGACTTTCTGCGAAGTTTCTGAAGCTATGGTTACTTTTTCTTCCATCTTCTCCTGAACGGATACACGTAACGTTGCAGAAGTTCAGGTCCAGCAGCCCGGCCCCGCGCCCATGGGCTAGCTCAACCAAGACGGGAACACGTCAAGCGGAAAGCTCCAGAAATAAACAATGCGCCGTTCGGAACAGATGAAACCTCGCACAGCCCGGTTCCGTCCCCCCGGGGCTGAGTCGCCCCTCTGTCCACGTCCCCACGCTGTAGACGCTCCGCAGCTGTCGGCCGGGCTGCGGAGACCACACTGACCGGCCTGGGTGGCAGGACATCGTTCTGTGCTGCTCTGAGTTGCTGCTGTTCATCGCTCGCTGTGCCTCGTTTACAAAGTAAACTCCGCCACAGGCGTGTAGATACAGAAAACAGCATACACGGGCCTCACTGCTCTGCGCAGTTTCGGACACCCACGGGGGGCTCGGATGCCCCCGCCCCCCACCGTGAATAAGGAGCGGCTGTACCAGTTTTTCCCATGACGGGCATTTTCACACAGCATTATTTTTTGGTAATGTAATACTGTCCTTTTAAATTAGATAACAAAAATCTTCCTTTTAATAAGATAATCAACCGCTACCATCTTTGACAAGAAAAATATCTAGCAGCAATCCCAGCAATATAGAATTTTTAGTAACACCGATATAAACAATAGATCATGAAATCTATACGTTAAAACTGTAAGTCAAGCCCATTTCTGGTATGCTTTATAAGATTACTATTAATAAGGGAAAAGCTCATCTATTTGGACAAACTGTAACGACAGAACTCTTCCTTTTTAAAATCACAGAACAGTGACGTGAAAGAGTGACAAAGCGCTCCCTGCTTCCCGACAAGCCGAGCGCACGTCCATTCAGCTGCCCGTGTGCGGCTCTTCCGCTACTCAGTCTTCACTCCAAGACACCTGTTGTCTGTTTCACGTTCACGGCGAGTTGTGGCTTCGCTGGATGACCACCTTATGTCTCCAGCCTCTGCCTTTAGACCAGCGACCACACACCTGAGGGTGACCACTGGGCCCCACGACTTCTAACCATTCTACGTTCCTGACAGCTTACCACGGAAGCTTAACTTCAGCAGACCTCACAGGAGCTGTGAGTGTAACCTGGAATCTCATGACCTTTTAAAAATAGGCGCCAACTTACTTATTAAATGCAATGGGACATTTAATACGCCTGAGTGAAATGTTCGAGTAAAACCGATCATGCAACATAGGTATTGGCCAGCGCCATCACCATCGCGTCTTTAGGCGGAAGTTGATACGAGTTTCAGAACAACTGTGGCAGAGTGGACGCTCTCCTGATGACAGACGTGCGGCAGGAAGGGCCCCGTCCTGAAGCGTGCCTGCAGCGGTGGCTCCTGCCCCCGACTTCGCCAGCCAGCCTTCTGCGCGTGGTGTCCCACGCCCTCAGCCCAAGTTCGGTTCAGCCTCTGACGACGCACTGTGCTTGACCCACACCGAGCTTCACGGCCCCGGTCCGTCCCGATCCCCTGTTCCCGCACGGATGTTGTTCTTGCCATACAAAACGTCCCTCTGATGCAAGGTGTCTGCCAAAACCCTTTCAGCATCCACTTCCTAGGCTCACCTGCCACAACCTGCCAACTCCCTCACCTTCCCAACGCCAGACAAGACGTGACCTCTACCTCACTTCGGTTCTCAGGGGCTTGTCTCTGTCCCCCTGAATGGCTAGTCCGTCCTGTACTCTAGCTCCTTGTACAGAAGGCCCCTCCCCGGCGGCCTCCCACGGCAGCCCCGAGCCTCTGCCTCATAAGGCCACCTACCTACCACAGCATGGGCCAGTCCTTAATTTGAAAACCTACTACGAGGATGTCCAGAATAGTAAGAAACGCGTTGGTAGTTAAGAAGCAGCTGATACGCCCACTGTGTGTAAGCTGGAAACCTAATATAGATAACACTGTGAAATGAGTAAACGTTAGAAACCCTAAGCACTTCTGAGCGTGGACCAAATGTGTTAGGAAGGGGCACTCAGATCCACTGCTGTCAGGTGACGGACGGCGAGAAAGGCATAGTATTGCAAAAGTAACGTCGTTTTCTTACGTGACACGGATTTATTTAAAGTCTAATTTACAACTGCTGTCACTATAAGTAAGTTCGGTTTATAAGCAGTGCTGCTTGTCACAAAGAAGGCCTTCCTCTGAGACAGAAAGAGTTCACGGTTATCAGAGACCTCACTTGGCACCTAAGACCCTTAGCACCTGAGACCTGCCAGCACCTGAGGTCTGCCTGAGCTGGGTCATAAAAAGCAACTAACTGAAAGTCACTGACAAGGAATCGTGGAATCCGACATTTAAAGAAAACACCTTTGGGGAAGTGGTGGGGGGTGATGCGCAGAACCTGGATCTGGAACGTTCTATCAGGCAACCAAACTCTGGTCGGTGCCGAATCTTCCAGACGTGCTCTCGACCTGCACCGCTTCCCCGGTCAGCATCCCCTGCTTCGCGGACCGGGGGCTCTGCTCACACTTCCGCGGACGACACACCAGGCCGCAGCCATTCCAGCCCGAGCACAGGCTGCGGCCTCCGGGGACGCCCTTCCCGCCTCCACCCCGCTGCCCACCTCTGCTTATCCAAATCCTGGCCGCGCCGAGTGAGCAGCTGCTAAACCGGCCCTGAGACAACTGTAAATACCACTGTTGCTCGGAGAAATTACAGTTCCGCTGGTAATTACTTTAGAAAAACAAGATCGTAGGTGGCTACCAGGAGATGAAAGAACTCTACGGAATTTCTCCGTGTGTGTGTCTGTCTCAAATGAACACGGTAGTTACTTCCAACCCAAAACACCAGAACCTCTGACCAACTCGAAGGTGAGCCAGCGTCTCAGCCTGGTCGCAGGAGCCCCGGCCCGGAACGCCCACCCCGACTGGGTGGCCGGAGCAGTGAGCTTGACCTGGCCCCGGCTAACCGCCCTGTGCTGGGGACAGGCCAGCGCTGGCACAGCACCAAGGCGGACGCGGCTGCCGAGCCACAGGAACGCCTCACTCCGTCTGAATGAAAGCAAGAACGTCGGAGACTACGCCCCAAGACGACGTGAAACAAAACTTACTAAGTTCGGAAACGTTACACTGCGTATCTTACTTCTAAGCAATGATGAACAAACGAATCTAGACTGAACTTAGAGAAAATAAAATAATTCTACTAGTTCCTATTTTACTTAATGTACACACACATGTGGACACACAATTAAAATTCATTTTACAGTAATTCTGTTCCTTTTCTAATTAAGGAAACAGGGGTCCAGAAGTTATAACATTTGGCTGCTACGTGTCTACGTGTCACCTCTGTCACTAAAAAAATGTAAATATATAAGCAGTGACCAAAAGCCAATTATAGGAATATAAAAAAATAGCTTTTCAGACATTGGCGAAATGGCATCAGATGCTCTAATACTGTGCTGCCCAATATGACAGCCACCAGGCCACTGAACCCAGGAAATGGGCCAGTCCAAACAGAAGTGTGTGTCAGTGTAAAGTACACCCCAATGTCAGAGACAGTATGGGAAAAAAAAACCGTGGTATCTCATTAATGAATTATATTGACTATATGCTGAAATCGTAACATTTTGAATATGCGTAAAACATTATTAAAATTGACTTTAATGTTTTTTATTTTTTTTAAGGTAACTAATAGAAAAATCAAAATTACGTATGAGGCCCATATTCTATTTCTACTGGACAGCGCTGCTCTGAGACTACAGGTTTTTCGTAGTATATGCTGCAGTGACCACAGGTACTGGAATAAATTTATAATTTCACAAACAACTGAGTGAAAACAAGATCTTACCGTAATACAGTTGGGCCAACATTTTACACCCTGACTTCCAAACACAAAAAGAGTTAAGCACAGCCATTAAAACTGAGATCACGATATAAAAAATAACTATATAAAGGCTAAATAGTTTTAAGAATTGCTTGGCTAAAGGTATCTAAGCTGGCATTTCAAAAACTTACTACTGTTAAGTTTAGTGTATTTATCTGTAAAGTTAAACATGAATGCTTATACGAATAAGTATAACCATTCAGAATTACCCACCTCTCACTTAACAAATCAAATTCCTTTTCAAAAACAATCTTCTAGAAAGCAATTACACATTCCAAAGGCATCAGGAATTATGAATTTTACATACAATCTTGAAATTTAACTAAACTTGACTGTGGGAATCACACAGCAGTCGAGCGTCCAGACTGCTTCTTGGCCTCGTCTACTGGAGGACCGCCAGCAAGCCCGCCCTGGCCGGGCAGCACGGCGCAAAGGTCTAGCTCCTCGGTCCCCAAAAAGGGACTCGGTGGAGTGAGAAAGAGGACACTACACGTGGTCTCAGCCACTACCACACAGAACACATTCCTGGTGCTTATAGCTGGGCTTGGCTAGTTTATGAGGAGGATTTGACGGGGAACGAGGGTCAGAGGGGGTGAAGGCGAAGCACCCCCATACCCGGAGTTTACCTGTAGGAAGAGAGCACCTTTAAGTTAGCAAACGCAGGCTCCCTGGAGAGTGCTGAAGGGCAGAGCCAGCGACGTGGCTGCCGAGGCTCCGCCCTGCCTGGAGCTGAGGAGACAGGCACTGCGCACGGGCCAGTCGCCCTGTCCCAGGAGAAGCGCTGTGGCCGGGCTGTCCCCAGTGCTCGCCGCGGGGTCCGGTCGAGCGGCAACCAGCGGCAGGCTGCGTGCGTGTGGGCGCCCGGGCGAGTCACAGCATGAGCCCCGTGAAGCACTCTCGGGAGCAGCGGCAGGAAGGAGGCCCGGTGACCTCACCCCTATTGTTCTCAGGCCCGGACACGGCAGGGTCCGGACAGGCGGAGGGCTGGGGTGCTCAAGGCCCCGCCTGGCCCGCGCCCCTCAGTGCCTGGGGCACGGGGCTTGTGGCAGATGGCAGCCCCGCGTCACCACTGCTCTGTCTCGGGCCAGAGTTCGAAAAGCGCCATGGAGCTCTCCTTGGGGCAGGGGTTTCCCTGACCCCGAGCGGAGCGTGGGTTCCGGTGCCCCGGGGGTCTCCGTGCCCCGGGGGTCCCTGTGCACAGGCTCCAGTGCCGGCGCTGATCTGCTCTCCACATACGCTGCGGAATGAAGCTGTCGCACACCGGCCGTCCCTTCTCCACAGCAGGAGCGGCGCTGGAGGGCAAGACCCTACGCCGTCGCACAGGCGACCCCGGCTGGGCAAAGGGGCGTGTGGCCTGCACGGGGCGCAGGGGCGCAGGACCGAGCCGGCCACCCACCCACAACCCCGCTCCTCCTGGCCCGGGAGCCCCGGCCCCCACCAGACTGGGCTGCTCCACAGCGTTCCCTTCGTCCATGGACCCTCCAAATGTCGCGTTCTCTACAAGTGCCACATGTGGGATGATGGATCTGCTTCAGAGCATTAACAGTATCAACTAGCGTTCCTGTTATTTTAATGTCGTAATTGAACGGTTCAGTCGACCCTAGAAATTAGCACTCAGGCCATCGTTATAAAATGGGTTAAAAATTATACTTTTATCTAATTTACTACTTTGCTTTTGGAACTAAAATAAAAAACGTTGTTTTCAAATTCATAAGCAACAGTCACACGGGGCACCAGGTCAGTTCATGACCTAATGGAAGTTACTTCTGGTGCCTGCGCAGCGGCTGCAGGGCACGGGCCCCGGGGCGGGGCTTCAGCGAGGCCCCCGGAGTCCCGGCGGCCTCTCTGACCAGGTCCTCCCCACGTGGCCGCAGCAAAGGGCTGAAGGACCCGCACTGGTAACCGACGCCTCCCCTTTCAAGGCAGAGGAATGCGACCTTGGGTCTTAAGCTAGTCAACTTAAAATCACAGTCTAAAAGCACAAACGAAACTATCTTTGAGACGTTACTGGATTAACTGTTCATTTTTAAATAAAAATAGTAAAGCAGTCTAAGTGCTTTTAAAATTGTCATCTTATGTTCACTTTTAGAAAAAACGGGTTTAGAAAAAGCCTACGGTAAAAGCACTTAATGAAGCCTAAACAGAGTTACATCACGGACATCCCTGTATACGTCCTCTGTAAATTATACAGCCGTAGTTACAATCATTTCAAGCAATTTTCACCATGTACGACCAGCAGGATTAAATTTGCTTTTTCTCTGCTTTACATAAGATGCACACAGAAGCCTATATTTTTATGACCCTTAAGGAACCGGCAGCATTAAAACAAAAGCAACGAACATCTGGGTGTGTAATTACGGGCGACAGAAGGGGCTGCTTCGTGAGCGAGCGGATTAGCAGCAGGCTTAACGGAGTCCCCGGGGGAGGGGACTCCAGCAGGAGCACCCGCAGCCCAGCACCCCCGGGGGAAACTCACCGCGGGCTCCGCGCGTCCCACGACTGAGAACCACATTGGGCCCCGAGGACCACGGCGACTGCCCACGCAGCCAACGCCACTCCACTTCCCTCGGCTCCGGCCGCCACCAGCACAGCTGGGCTCGCAAGGCTCGGCTCGCCACAGCTCCGAGCTGGACGCAGTGACACTGCGTGGCATTCAGCAACGCGGCCGAGAAGCGGTGCAACACTCACTCTTACGTAACCGGGCAGCTCTGATTTTTGTTCACTTTGTACTTTATTAAACTTTAAAAAGAGCCAGAAAAATAAAAAGGAGGGAACTGTTTGTATTTTAAAACTCCAAATTAAACAGGAAGCGTTGCGCTGTCCCACAGATGAGTAAGAGGGGGCCCGCTAACTTCCCAGGGCAGTGTTTTTAACAGTGAGCCGCACGCCCGCACTGTTCCAAGTCATCTGGCTTTCATAAAACGGAACCGCAGCGTGCAGGCGGCGTCAGCGAACTTGACATCAAACAGCGTCCGGGCTCGCAGCGGCGAAGCCACACATAGCCAGGAAAAAATAAAGGACTGGGTCGAATACAAAGACCACCGCGGCTTGTGAGAAGAGACAAAACGCGCGGACACTTGAGGCTGCCGGGGGCAGGGCTCAGCGACCGAGGCCTGTGACCCGCTGGCCTGCGGGACGGGACTGGGGCCGGGACTAGACTGACGGGAGCAAAAGCGTCAGGTGACTGCACAGCGCGGCCATCGACCGCGGGCAGGCTCCGCTCGTGGGGTACCTGAGGCCACCTCGCTACCATGGCCGCGCTGCAGGCCCGGGCAGGTGACAGCTCACTCTGGGCTCCGGCACCAAGGGGCAGGCACGTGACACCGCGGGGTCTGCGTTGAGCCGCAGCGGAGGAAGGCAGCCTCGCGCCCAAGGCGACCTCCGGCTGCCAGCGCTTCCTGAGTCACGTGCTGCAGGGCACCCGTGTGTGTGCGGGGCCCAGGCTCGTCTCTGGAGCCCCGCACACATCCCCACCACGTCACCTCCCAGACTGCACGGTCACTGACCCAGCTTCTCAGGCGTCCGAGTCCCAAACGTAACACGTTCACCGCTGACCTCCGGACTCCGCCGCCCGGCAGCCTACACTCAGTAAGCAACGCTGCCGTGTGCCCGGTGCAGGAGACAGAGTCGCATGCATGCGACGTTTCTCCTTGTCATCACATACCCAATTCGTCACCCACCCCGAAAGCTGTCACTCAACAGCTGAGCGTGGGCACGTCCGGGACCAGGGACTGCAGCGCTGTGACGAGAGCGTCTGCCTCTGTCGGGGTCACGTCACCCCATGATGACTTCCGTCCGCCTCCGCCACGGCCCAGCTCAGTCTCCGTCACCTCTGCCTAGGACACTCGTGCTCGCTACCTACGCACTGGTCGCTGTGACCGTACAACCCCCGCTCCGTGACGTGGAAAAACGAACTTTCAAAACCGATCATCTGATTCCCTCCCACGGCTGCTCCCTTCACGCCTCCATCCAGACCTCGGGGGGCTGCGTCCCTCCCCTCCGCCGACGGCCGCGCGGCGGCATGCCCACGGCGACCACACGGCCACGCGGCCCAAGAGCAGAAAACGCCCGCCCCCCACCCCAGGGCGCAGCAAGGGTGTCACCCACTCACTGTGCTGCAGCCACGCTGCGGCCTCTCCATGCGTCCCCTCCGCCGAAACTCTCACCCACCACCTGCTACCCCGCTCACCCTTCAGCTTCAGCTCACAGGGCACCCCCCAGGGAGGCCTTAGTGACCCCCACACTAAAAGGGGCAGGTAGACAGCCAGCAAACGTCCCTGAAGAGCGAGGACCTCTGATGTCACTCGCTCAGTCGCATTTTTTGTCTGGTCCCCCAAGGGACCGAGGGCGTGTGCTACCCACCCTCTGCCTAGGCACGGACGTTCTTGGCGAGAGAAGAAAAGCCCTTGGGAGCGAAGGCTCGGTCTCGGCCGCGATCGTGAGCTGACGGGTTAGCGGCCGCAGGCGGGCCCGAGTCCGCAATCTCTCCGAGCGCCCGCTCACCCTGCTGCCCTCGGTCTGCACGCGCACAGGATGAAGAGGATGCCCCCCCCCGCCCCATTCGCAGAGGGGGGGCGCGCGTACCACCCCCAGGACGGGGGCCACACACACGGCGCCCAGGGGCCCTGGGGGATGAAGTGGCCTGAGACTCAGCACGTGCTCCTTGCCGTGAGGGCTCTGCCTTCTGCGGTCCGCTCTGGGGGAGACCTGGGACAGGCCGCTGCATGTGAGTGACACGGGAAAGGGGAGGGAGGTCATGTGAACAGAGGCAGCCTGACTGTCTGGCTCCCTGTCCTAACTGCCCACTGACACCTGGTGGCCAGACAAGGCAGAAGCCAGCGAGAGGACAGGGCCTAGTGGGGAATCCTGGGTAGCTAACGCCTGCCTCTCCTTCATAGTCCAGGACGCGGAGCCAGAGAAAAACGGTCAAAGGCACCTAAATCAGACTCGAATCTACAGAGTGCAGGTAACTTCGTACTGAGAGGCGTTATTTTCTAATCTGGAAAAGATGGAGGTGCTGCTGGATGGCAGCCCCACGACACTGCAGACGAGTGTTTCAGACCTCACGTCAGAGGAGTATTTGAATAAAATCCTATAGGTATATGTATCAGGAAACATGGAGATTAAATCTTTCCTGTATATCTGAGTGTGGTACTGTAATTTTTTATCCTGAAAAGGGGCATTTGAAGCCATTGTTGAGCAAAAAGAACAGTCCATGGCTGATCCTGTTCACGTCCCCGAAGTTTTGGGCCCCGGGTCCCTTAAATCACAAGTCTGGAAACGTCTGCGTGCGCGTGGCCCTCCAGGGAGGAAGCGGGAATCGGGGCTGCAAGCTGGGCGAGGAGGCGCCTGACACACCACCGGCCAATTCTGGGGGACTCCACGGACCCCCTGCTTCGGAACCAGACCACCGCGCCCCAGACGACAGCTCTGCCGCCCACACCCTCGAGGTTCTTCCGCTGAGCCCTGACCCCCCTCTAGTCCCAGGTCTGCTAACCCGTTCTCCCCTCCCCGCCTCTCCCAGACACAGCCTCCTACAGTCAGCTTCCCACACCCCTCTGCTGTTCCAAACCCTTCATTTTTCTGAGGAGCCCAAAAGATGAAGCGAAACTCCTCAACCTGCCCATCAAGAGGCTTTAAAGTCGATTAGGCGGCACCGCCCTCACCCAGCTCGCTGCTGGCCCAGGTCGCGAGTCATCCCACAGGGCCCGCAACACACCTGGGGCTGTAGCCTCGTCCCCTGCCACCCCCACCGCAACGTAACCTTACTTCTTTCGTCTCCAAATTCTCACGTTCAAGGCTCTTGAGCTGAAACTGCGCTTCCTTCACAATGCCCTGGGCCGTCGGCGCCACACAGGGTCCGAGCGGTCCCCTAAGCTCCCCGCCAGCCACCAGCAGGGAGTGCCTGGAGACCAGACCCAGAAGCCTGCCTGGGCGACGAGGTCCTCAGATTCTTCCTGTCTGACTCCTGACAAGGGTGTCTGATGCCCATGTGATGAGAGGACCGACACCGCATTCAACTACAGGATGCTGCTCTCTCGCCGGCCAGGGGGTTGGGACCCGCCCACTAGGTCACAGGCTCCGCGCCCCCTTCTCAGAGGCTCTCACTCCATTCTCCACGGGGATGGCCCCCGGCTCCCTGAGCTTGAGCACAGGGGTTCCATTCACACCCCACCCCCAAACAGAACCGAACACGCCCTGTGCCTGCAGGCAGAGACACCCTCCCACGCAGCCGGCTCCAGACACTGATCCAAGGGCAAAGGAATGAGGCCCGGCCACCCCCACCTGCCCCGGGCTGGCCTACCTTTGCTGCGACGATGCTGAGGCCCATCCCATTTTGCTTTTTTAGGGTCACAGTGATTATTTCGGGTTCCTTCCTCAGAGGCTGGGCCTAAAGGATGAAAACAAAGGTTTGCTTTATGGCTGAAATAGGAAGCTTCCATATGGCGAGGCAACTCACAAGCCATCTAGTCAACCACATTCGCGGTTGTAAATGGGGAGAGGAAACGGGGGAGTGGGAGAGGAAATAGTAGAAAAAGTCAGTGACTACAGGCGCTCTTCATGTATCCACTAGGAAAGTAAACGTCTTGACTCAAGAGAATTAAAGATGAACTCAGTCACAGATACTATTTAAGTGTTATGTGAAGAATTTAATGTATAAATAAAACTAAACTTCCATTACTACCAGCTTTCAAAGACCCGATCATAAAGGCAAAATTAAAATTTTACTTTATAACCTTCCAGAATAAACTACTAGGTGTCCTCTAAAGAAGAAACTTAAAACTCACTTTACGCTAAGAGGAGCACAGAGAAAAAGCTCTGACACAGGTGACCTAACATCTCTGTCTCTGGGGAAACCGCCAACAGTGTTTTATCGTCAACAGCAGATGATGGCAGCCACCGGCCTGAGGCGGCAGTGCACACAAGGCCTTCGGTGTGAAGCCCACTCGGCTGGGCGACGCAGCCGAAGTGACGCTACGTCCCCACAGGACAGGCCGGTTCTTGAACAGATCCATAAAGGAATGAGCGAGCGAAGTGATTCACAGATGGTACATGCTGCATACATGTCACACCTCACACGAAACGGTAAACAAAATTAAAGAAGAAAGCTGCCAGTGTCTACACACCAGGGAGCATTTAGCTAATTAAATCTGCAGGTATGAAGGCGCACTGCCAGGGAGCGATCATCATGCCTGGCCTGTTCATTCAGAACCGGTCTGTGAGAGAACATTTTAAGGGAAATAAATAAGATCAGGTGACATTAGAATTTCTTTTTTTTTTAACTCAAGACCTGAAATCTCCTGAGGGATCTGTGAATAAACTAGAAAGATAAAAAATCAGCGATTCCATCTAAAAGGTACTTGTTTTTCTATAAAACCTAGTATTTAGAAGTTGCTATCATTTGGGATTTGACCAATAACGGTCGGTAACTAGGCTGATATCAGGTACTGGAGGCATATTCCCTGTACCCGTAGCTAAGATGATCTGGTCAAACAGAGAAATCATCAACTAATTCAGTTTTTGGAGATGAACATGATATATCTATGATACTGAACCAAAATAAATCAACTAGTTTGAACTCCATACACAAAGCACGCATTATGCTCTTCATCCCACACTTGACTCGGCCACCTGTCAGACTGGTCCCTTGGCAGGTAGGCGTGTTCTCAGACACTGTTCGCACTGTCCACCACTTAGTAATTCAGAAGACTTATGGTTGTTGTATAGACCAGAATCTCTAAATTCTGGCCCAGAGACACTGTCTATTTCCATGCCGCCTGGGGTTATGTGGCCACGTCACTGAATTGCCACATCCAATCACACGTAACACACTGACTCCTCTCCACAGTAACCTTGACAAATGTGGCTTGAACCCCAAGTGGCTTAAGAGACAAAAATGACAATTATAGAAAAATATTTAAAGTAAATAAAACTAAACAAAAAAGTCCAAAAAGAAAACATTTCATTTATATATTTTCTGGACTGACACTTCGAAGATACACTAATATGTGTCACACAAGACAACGGAACTGGCACCCCTTTCTGAGGCACGAAAAAGCAGCCTTTCTTGTTTACGATTCACTGTAAAGCAGACTTTCCCTTAACACTTGTAAAGCTCGTAAATATTGGAACTGACCACTCTTCAAAACTTATAAGATGTCAGTAAATGATCCGATACAAATCCAAGACAAGGTAGAACTAAGAAAACATTTTTAGCAAACAAAGATGTTTTCTAATAAAATCTGTTAAGGCTACCATATTAACATATTCAAAAAACACATATTAACATTAAAACTGGTATAAATACAGATATAAATATTCTTTACTTTAAAAAGCAGTATTTGTTTATAGACAAAACTGTATAGACATGGCCTGGAAAATAAAAACTTAATATATAAATCATGAGTTTAAGATTTTTTAATAAAATATTTAAAGGTGATTTCAAAAACTTCCTATCACGACGTTCACTGTAAACAAGGAACGAATTTGCATCAAGTTTTCAAACTGCAAGGAATGTGTTTCTTTTCTAGCCCACCCGTCACCCTCGCAATACTTGCCAGTTCCGTGCTGTCGCGCATGAGGTGGCTTTCGTAATCTGCGCCTTCAAAGTACACTGTCCAAGTACCTGGCGAACGTGCGTGAGGAACCAACCTGCAAAATCCTGAGGAGAAAACAAGCAAGTAGTGAGATGGAAAAGCACACCGTGCCAGACACGATGGCAGCTGCACAGGAGCAGCGTGAAGTGCCAACTGCTGCATGCCCAATGACGGCGTCTACACCCTTCTGCCTCTGCGCACTGACCCACCACACAGTTCAGTCCTATACTTGTTCTGGTCCAATGGAAGGTCGACACCAAGCGGGGAAGCGGCATCGGTCCCCTCCTCTGCTCACGGGCCGTGCCCTCGCAGCCAGCGGAAATGGCGGAGCTGCAGTGTGCTTGCTCCCTTGCCGGTGCGTCCACCCCACCGGGCCAGGGCGCCTCGGCACTGCCCAGAGTCACTCTTCACCAAAGGGGGAGACGGGAGGGACCAGAGAGCGATGCGGACGTGGACATCTGCCTGCACTATTGGACGAAGGGCTACGTGACTCAGTTGAGACATTATTTGGCTTGTAGAGCAATTCCGGGGTACGACGGGCCCCTACTCGTTGCTCTGTGCCTCAATTTCCTTGCAATTAATACTTAAACTTATTACGAATAAATTTTAGCATTATTTTATAATGTTTTAAAGAACGTCTTTGATATTTTCATCAGGGGTAAACGACACCTTTAAAGAAACTAACCCTTTCAATTCAAAATCCATCGTTCTTCATGTAGTCAGATCTTATTTTGTTTCTCAGAAATTCTGCGACAGAGTCACGTCACAGAGGCCCTGCGCAGTTCCCATTCAGCTTCTCCAAGCGGGGTCCTCACTATCAGCTGCCAATGAGGACCGAAGGCACACTGTGCGCCAGACGCCGCTCCGCGGCCTGTCGGGGCCTCTGGTCGCCTGACCCCGACGACGCGCTACTGCCCAGGGGCCCGAGCTGGCATCGGCCACCGGCGAGGCTGACGCTGGCTCTTACGTCAGGACACTTATGAGATTGCTTGTGGAGGAAAATGAGGTGCCGCAAATACCCTCGGTGAAAATAAGAACGCGAACGAATGCTACTTAGCTCTAGTTCTCTAAGAAAAAACAGCCATTTCAATGAATGTTTCAAAAATCTATGTGGTGAGTGAAATAGCCACTGCAGTTAAAAATCACACTCATTAAATTTATCTTCTTACAGATGTATAACCTTAAGTTCCTATTACTTTCATTTGTTTAAACTCCTGAATTTTGGGTCTATTTTCTACTCATCTGAGCTTCATATTATAGAGAAGCAGCAGACTGGGACTGAAATTTGGTCTAACTTAAAAGCCTACGCTTCAGGTACAGCTGTGGTTCTGTCGTCAGTGATGTGAAAAGGCACGTGACACATCGGGACACGGCCGCACCTGTTTAAGACAAGCCGGAGTCTGGGTTGCTTGGCACTAACGTGGGGCACTGGCGACCACGGCTGCCGTCAGCACCTAGAGACCGGCTCTGGGCCACCGTCCCCAGGGTGCCACAGGCCATCACCACCTTCACAATAGCCCTGAGGCGGGCCATGTCACCACATCCATTTCGCAGGCAAAAACTGCGGGTGACCGAGCTGGGATCGGAACTCGGAACACCGGGTTCCAACGCCTGTGCTGCTTTGAACTGCCCTACTTGCTAGCATCGACGCAAAGTGACAGTTCAGCTCCAGAGGACCAACCGAGGTCCCAGGCTCACGAACACCGGGAGGGGAAGAGCCATCCCAGCTCAGGCCGAAACGTAATCTTGCCATCGAGCGAGCAGAGCCGGTGCTCACAGAGGGGCACGCGGCACGGCCCCAAGAACCTTGTTTCTGAACCCTCGTGACCCCACGTCTCCACCAAAGGCTTACACCCGGGCAATGGGCCCCCAACGTCTCCAGAAGCACACGGGGGACACTCAATGCCAGCGCACTGGGACACGTAACTAGGAAAAGGCCCACGCCAACCGGCCATGGTTCAGAGGCGGCACAGGGCGGCACCTACCTCTCTGGCACAAGGGGTCCAGGAACTCCTGCAGACCGCTGGGGACGTTTCTGACGACGTCGCAAGAATAGCCGTCTTCCGGCAAAAGGAACGGCAGCTGCAGGTCGGGGTCTTCCTGCAGCTGCACGTCCCGGCCGTCGCTGCGGGCCAGCTCGTCCGCCGTGTTCTCGGCCACGGCCACCACGTTCTCTATCAGGTCCTGGGCGGGAGACACGCATGAAGTTGAAAAGAGACGCAGGCGATCGGTACCGGTGACCAGTAAGCGTTCTGAAAAACGCCTAGCCGCTGGCAGCGTGGCTGCCCACACACACGCAGGCCGTCCACGGAGGGAGATGCACGCACAAGATGCACGCCGCAGGCTGCCAGGCCACACATCAGTGGCAGAGTGCACGCTCGTAACGCCAACTGAAGTGCACGACTCATTTCAAATAACGTGCAGCTCTAAATAGAAACTGTTCAATCACGAGAAAACGGGTTTTCTTTCTGAAAGTAACGATCTTTCCTTGCATAATTCTTTATCAGCCACCTCTAATAACCCTATTTTTGCAGAATATTTAATGCCATAGGAAAAAGCTCACACGACGTTAAAGAAACCAGGATAAAATATGTTTCTAGCTTACATGGAGGTTATTTCTGAATCGGGGGTTTATCAGTGATTTCTGGTGAACGCTTCCCGCACACATGCATGCGGGAAAGTTCACAAACCCTGACTTCACAGCACCGTGGAGAGAGCGCCCAGCTGAGGGACGCACCCTGGTGGCTGAGACGCAGCGCCCCCTACTTCCCCAGCCTTTCCAGTCACTGTCCCCCAGCGTCCAGCACCCGACGCTCCTGTCTGCCCTGGCGATCCAGACACAGAAGCACCGTTCACACCTGGCACCTGACTTCTGCTGGGTGAATTGTGTCACGACACCCGTCCAAGGTGTCACGCAGCTGTGATCCGCTCTTTCTCACGCAGCTCAGCATTCCCTTACGTGACGACGGTGCGACTCGCTCGCGCCCCGCACCGCTAGTGGACGCTAGGGGACCCCGGCTCCTCGTTACTTTCGTAGCTCTTTTCTTGGCATAAGCTCAATAACCGGGGCCAGCAGATGGATCCCACCGCCTAACGAGCTCACCTCTCCTCGGACGCTCAGGACGCCCGTACCCAGACTGTTCCGTTTCACTGAGGGCAGGTGTTTGCAACGCTTCTCGCTTCGCAAACAGCCAGAGGTGGTGGGTGCTGCGCACTGGGTGTCCGCCCCTCACTCCGTTTGGGAAGAAGCCGAAACGCGGACTGCACTCGTCGGAGCCTCCGCGGGGGCCGGGAGGCCAACGCACGGTGTGACTCGGCACCGTGACGCGACACAGCGGCCTCCAGGCCTCGAGCATGGCGGCACGCCCGTGAGGCCGAGGCTCCAGGCGACCTGCCGGCGCCCTCTCCCTGTCCTTCCCGTGACCTTCCACGACCCTAATCCCTGAGTGAACTCCCTGGCTATTAAAGTGCTGCGGAGTCTGCAAGCCTTGCAATGAACCTGGGACACTCATCGACGGCAAAGACGACCGTGCAAGACGCGTGAGTCAGCGACTGCGAAGGGCGCAGGGAACCGCGGGCGCACCTCCCCGTCCGTCCTCGCCGAGCGTCGCGTGCACCTACCGCCGGGATGAACGGCTCGTCGGGCGCGCAGTGGTAGCTCCGCAGCAGGGCCTGGAGCTGCAGCGAGTTCAGCTTGAAGCAGGTGCTATTGATGTTCGGGATGTCGTCGGGGGCGTACTTATCCATGGTGAGCAGGGTGGTGGCCTAGTCAAACAGCAGAGAGCAGGGACTGACTGGAGGATTCCGCAGCGCTGCCCTTCCTGAGACACCTGCACGACCGTGCCAACGTGCCAACGGGATTCGGACACGCAGGGGACTTTATGGAAGCACACGTCCACTGACACGACCGCGACATTAAAGTGGACCCTACGCAGGCTTACTGAGACGGCCTCTCAAGGCTCCTAAAAAACACGTATTCAATGAAATCGGATTTATGGTCAATATATATAATTACGCTGAATTTGCGTTCAAGTGCTTTACGTTCCTAAAGCACTTCAAAATGCTCTTAGGAACCTAAAATACTTAGATACCCATTTGGATTCCCATTGCTGGGGTCTGAATGAGGTGTCGTTGCAATGACCTCTTTTATAACTAGCTGATTCAATCGAAGAGACTAGTAGCCTTTTTCTATGATAAATTTCCTTAAAATAGATGAAGAAATAGAGAAAAAAAAAAGATACCAAACTACACACTATAACAACAAAAACGACTTGCCCTGGGTTTGGAGGCTGTAGGTACTCATGTTCCCTAATTGTAAAACAGCAGATTCGAGCCTCTGAATAGCTAAGAAATTCCCTCAGAACTGGTTAAGCCATCAGGACATGGCCATTCCCCAGTCCTCTGTCCCCGTCTGTCCCGCTGTCTTCCTTGAGTTGACGATTTTCTGGAGCGGTGCGCGCGGATGCCTTTCTCTTCACCCGCTGCATCTACTCCTGTGTGTGTTCTTGCTTTCTGGTCTCCTGGCTTTGTATTAATATTTAGTTATTACTCATTTTTAAATAAAAATTTGTCTTCCAGATGGAGTTTTATGAAATATACCTTACCAATCTCAATAAAAAAGACCCTTTAAGGGGATTTGATCTACTAGTTACCACCTGTGATGGGCGGAACTGTGTCCCCCCAAATTCCCCTACCGAGCCCTGACCCTGTCACCTCAGGAGGGGACCTCATCTGGAGACAGGACCGTCAAAACAGTCGCGTTGAAACGACGTCAGCAGATCTAACACAACTGCTGTCCTTATGAAAAGTGGACGTTCGGACAGACACGTGCACGGGGAGGACGCCCTGTGAGCAGGAAGGCGAGGTGGCGGCGACCCCTCGACCAGCCCCGGAAGGCCGACGATGGCCGCAAAGCCGCAGAGGCGCGGAGGGCCGCCTGGGACGCACTCGCCCTCGTGGCCCCCGAGGGTGCCGGCTGCCACACCACCCTGGGACTTCCGGCCGCCAGGCCTGAGGCCGCGAACGCCCGCGTTTGCTGCGCGTCGTACGCCGCGGTCTCACTGCTTCCACGTGGGAGCACCTCCGGGGGAGGCGCCGAGGCTCAGCCGGTCCTGACGGACGCTCGCGGGAAGTCCGCCGACGGCGGGCGGCGAGGCTGGGGACTACCCACCTGCACGATCCTGCTGAGGTGACAGTCAGCGGCCAGCTCCAGCCCCTGCTTCTCCGCCCAGGCTTCCACGTGGCCCAGCTGCTGGCGGATGATGGCGCCCCAGTAGTGGGAGCAGAGGCCGGACTCGGGGCCGGTCACCAGCCTGTTGAACAGCCACATGTTGATGAAGTGGAAGAGCTGGGAGAAGAGCTGGATGGTCAGCGCGGCGTTGACCCGGCAGCGCCGCAGCAGGCACATGGCGCCCGTGAGCGTGTGCAGGACGGCGTCTGCGGGAGGCAGGCGGGGGCAGGCACAGCGTCAGTGTTCCATGAGCGGTGAACCCAGACCGCGGGCGTGAAGGCGACACCTGCGCACGCGCTGTCACACCACGGACCCCACTCAAGCAGGAGACAGCGCGTGCCTTAAACTACACACGGCTGTCGACCTGCTAACACCGAGGGCCGCCCTGAGACACCTTTAGGGAAGGTACGACCAGCGTGGCCCTCCAAAATGAGGCCTGTGCTCCCCCAGGCAGATGGCAGTTAACACGTGTTATTTTAATGAGAATGCCAAATCCAAGAGGGCATCTCGTTTATCTTTAACACATCTCCCTCTCACACCTACGAAATAGTAAAATGAAGGGATACAGGAGAGAGAGAAAGGGGAGGGAGAGAAGGAGAGAAGGAGGGAGAGCTGGGCGGAGGGAGGACGGAAGGCAGGGAGGAAGAAGAAAGTGGAAATTCTAACCTATCTTTGGTCTTTGCAGACTGTTCTCGTCGGGGTCGTCCAGAAAGGCGGGCATGTAATTGTTCAGTTCGGACTGCAGACAGTGCACCAGGTACCTGGAGACAGGTGAACGTCGTCAGCGGTGTCAGCGCGACACCCCACGCGAAACAGCGCGTGCAGCTACAACTATCCGACTCGAAAATATAAGTTTTCCTCTCAGGGTTTACGAAACCCAGCTCATTGAATTCAATCTACTAAGTCGGCACATTCCACATGTAGTTATTTACACTTCTTGATATTCGTCTTCAATTAGGAGAAATAAAAACCTTTAAGATCAGTTTTGAAAATTTACCAAGGAAACATACGATTTAAGTCTTTATAGAACAGCGTCACCTCTAAAACCATGCTCCTTACTTGAACGCCATCTGAACTAAGTGTGCCAAAACATCCTGGGCGTCCAGCGTGATTCGGCTCAGATCTCGGTCCTGCTTAATGAAGTTGAGAAGTTCGGACGCATTTGCCATCCAAAAGGCCAGTGCCCCGGCAATATTCTTCTGTTTCTGCAGACAGAACACACCTCCGTAAGCAACTACAGGGCAAACAAACGTAACGACGACAAAAAGGAACGCTCCTGAAAAGCCGCCAATAGCCCAGAGCCTTCCCGTGTCCACCGAGGTATTTGCCACAGATACCAGATACCGGCAAAGGAATTTGGGTGTATGCACAGCAATGGAAAGCGAGTAACCACTGCAACTTCTTCTTAGGATTTGTGGATAGACATACGGGTCCAATTAGCTAAAATTTATGGAATCTATGGAGACGTGGAGATAGCAAATCATACACCATCAAATTGGAAACTGCATTATCTGGTAATCTGTGAAGCACACGCATGTATCCACGGCTACCCACAGCCACCCTGATACTCGCAGCCACTGGCATGGACGCCAGGCAACTCGGTATCACGTGCTGATCTGTCACCTCCTCTCCCGACCACATGTGCAGGCCAGGCAACCTCAGATGAGCTCCAAAGAAGAGGAACCAAGGATCAACAATCAAGAGAAGAAATAGGGCTTTTGTCATGTCATATCCACACTGAAGTGCATTAAGCGGAAATTATGAAATGCTGGTAAAGGTTGCACAGTCGAAAAAGGGTTTTAGTACTGCATGTTTCAGCTGCTGAATGAGTGTTATGAGCTGCTCAGTCCAGTTGCTGCAGTGTAGTGTTTGACATGGAAGCAGCATGAGAAACTCAGCTAAAGCCAACACAGCCAGGGTCAGCCCCCAGCAGCAGAGCCTACCTGGTCAACCTGGTCTACTTCCTGGAGAAAAACGGACGAGGGGAATCGAGCAGAACGAGAGAAAGAAACTTGTAAACAATCGTGACAGTTCAAAAAAATCAAAACACTAACACGAGGCAAGACATGAAGGCACAACATCTATTTTGTTCTTCCCGAATTACACTTTGTTTGTGGATCCGAAGCAGCTCTTGGAGCATGTGACATAAGGGACTAGTTTTACGTGAACACTGGGACAATCACTGACTGAATCCTAGAGAGTTTACCTATGAAGATGTTACAATTAACACGTGAATGTGCTGATCTCTTTAAAACATGCACAAAGGAGGGACGTGGGGACGCCTTAGCGAAGCTGTGAGTCTGACTGCTTAAGTCTGAAAGGTGCGTCTCTTCTCTGATTAATTCCTGAGAATGAAAGAGACGGGAAGACTGACAGAAACAAACGAACAAAAAAATGACAGTCGAGAGAACTTAAAAGTGTGTAAAAACTTATGCCTATACTAAAAAGGAGTAAACGGCTTTTTGAAAGTAGGTTTTTGTGAATTAAAGATTTTAAATTACTTATTACCATAGTTTTTTCCTAAAACATTGAGATTCCTCCAATCATATACTAAACCTAAACGTGAAGTTTAATAGACCTGTTTTGATAATGGTGATTTCAGCGACTAGTTCAAATTTAACATGGAAAAGCCTATCAAAAGTAGTTTGATGACAGGAATTCCATAATTTGAAATAGGCTTTAGAAATTCAAATGTTATGGAGGACAGACGATGGCTCTGAATGACAACTGGAAAGGAAATCATGTTTGTTTAGAGAGTGACAAATGGAACTCAGATGAGACGGCTTCCCTTCCATCTCCATCCTCACGTGGGTAAAAGGATCTTAACCCCGTCAAATTCATATGCTAACCGCTCAAGGCAAAGGAAACATTTCTTAAAAACTTTTGGCCTTTTAAAACAATTCTGAGGGAATTAAAAGATTAGTCTGCCTCACTATCCTGACAGGAGAAAAACAACCTAACCATCTAATCATGTCACTTAACATTAATTCATACTAGAGTTTTATAGCTGAATAACAGCGTTGACACGTGATTTAGGAAAACGGAAAAATCTGTAATTTTACTTTAAGATTAAATTATCAAGTTATCTTTAAGTTCAGAAAACCGCTATGCCAATTTATCAACTAAAGAGAGAACCTAAAAGAAACAAACCATTCTACCCAGAGAATACTGTTACTTCCTGAAATCTTCGAAACAGATTTACGCAAAAATCTGACCCTGAGTTTCATCATGAGAAATGTCATGATGTCATCATACCCACAGGAGCCTGAGCAAGAAGCCAGCCGACCTCCAGAAGCTCAGGAGGCTCGTCATAGAAGAGCAAGTGCCTTACGGCTATTAGGAGCTCTAAGACGGGCTGCTGGATGGACACAGGGCTTTACGCTGGAGCAGTGGGAATACTCGGAACCTACCAGGTGGTGGCTGTACAACACTCGGAATGTAGCAAATGCTACCGATTACACACCTTAAAATGGTAAATGTTTATGTGAATTTCATCTCAATAAATTATTTTTTAAAAAATTCCATCACATACTTTCTCGAAACAACTGTTATAATTTTAAGGATCTTTTTCAAGATCATTATGTCACCACATACACAGTTTATCTTCCCTTATTCTCAAGTTTGCAGAAAAGAAATAGGAAAAAGTTTACATTTCTTTCCAACTTTTAAAACTATACAGTTTTCAATATACTTTCTGTTACTTTTATTTTGGGAAAAAATCCTCAAGTCAAACATAGAACCGAATCTGAAACATTAAAGAAACGGACTTAATTGACGCAAGTTACAACCACAGTCACTGACGCGGCACGGCTCTGCAGGCTGCAGCTTACCTGGATCACTGCTTCCATCATGCTCACCATCCTGTTGACTATTGCAATCACTTTGTGAGTACGCTCTGTAGGACTGACATCGGGTCTGTACTGGCTCGACAATACATACCGACATGCCATGTATAATACATATGTAGGTGACAACTTAAAATGGACTGTAGAGCTATTAGTATAATTTATAATGGCAGATAAAAATGAATCTTCAGCTGTGAAAAGATTTCAAAAAAAAGAAGAAAAAAGGAAAAAAAAGAACAGAAACAAAAAAAACATGAAAATCAGATGGAGAAAAATGAACAAGAAATAACTCGCTAACAACGGGGTCTGAGGCCACTCACAGCTCTCGCGGAACTCGATGCTCGCAGGTAGCGTGGGCTCGGGGCCAGCAGCATCCTGACTCCTGAAACGAGAAAGTTGTCGTCTCTTAAAATTGGGTCACCTGGCTAACAACATTGCTGGCAACCTGTGCAGATTTCTGCAACTCGTTTTCGAATCTGAAATCAGCGGTTTTGAAACAATCAGCAGCCCAATGCCTTGTTTCACACATCTGCCCGGGATGTTCAGAGGCCCGTGCTGGGGGCACCGCATCCCGACCGCGACTATCCATTATTAACGAGACCTCGTGCGAGCAGAGACCAGGCCGCTGGGCACCTGCCACAGCAAAGGCTCGAGTGACAGTGGAGACACAGGAGACCAGGAAATCTACGCCACAGGGGGCTGGAACCGAGCTCTCCTCCACGCGAGAGAGGCCCTCCCCGAGCTCTGGCCCCCGCCTCCCATCCTGACAGAGGCTGTGCAGACGATCCCCAAGGATCCCTTCTGCCAGTGGCTTAGCACTTTCCAATGATCACAACGATCCACGCCTTAAAAAAAGAGATCCTACCTATGCTCCTCCTTAAAGGCAAAAAAATACATTCCAGGCACTTTCATCACTCAGCCTGACTACACAAACGAAAAACTGCCAAAAACGAAGAAAAACCATAATTTGGAACATTTCTAAGAACTGGCACTGTACTAATGTTCATATATTTCCAAGGTGTTCAGGACCAAGTTAATTCAAAGGGTAGGAATTTCTACTATAGAGTTCTTCAAACAGTGGGCGGGCCCACCCTGCGAGGCTGTCAGGCAGGCCCTGTTCCGTGAAGTCCTCTGAGCCGTGGCTGTGCGCACACACAGGTGTGCGTGCACCACGGTGCAGTGCAGGACACCATTCTGCGTCGTGTACTGTGGACAAAAAACCCCAAAAGCCGCTAGTAAGAGGAGACTTTCTAAAATGTTTGTGACTGACGTGTTTTGCCTTCTGCAAAGTTATCTGAAAATTAAATGGTGGGGACGGGATTGCAATGACTTATCCTAGAATGGAAGTATCTATTGAATTAAATGTCGGCTCAAACCAAATTGAGGTCAATACTGACTCAAAGCCTTCTGCATGGTGAAACGGAGAGTCAACATGGTATTAGAATATCTGCACTTGGTGATTTAAAGTGAGTCATTTTCAGCAGCAACATTTAAGTCTATTAATCTCAGGCAAATAATAGTGAATCTGTCAGAATTAAGTATTTAGAATCACTGGTATGTCCACTCATTAAATAAATTTGTTTAAAAAAAAAAAAAAACCAACCTTCAAAAATGAAAGAAAACCAGCAACGGCCTACAATGGGGACAGATTTAGACAACCGAAATGGCAGTTCCTTTCCAGCAACAAAGGCCTCCACCCTCCACCCTCATCTTCCCACGCACCAATCGGTGAATTAGGAGAAAAGGCAACGTGAGCTAACTCAAGCTAGGATCATCGCTGCAAGTAAAAACAAAAATCTGTCCCTCCAGTTTATGCTTCAAAGTTCATGCAGTCTGTGATTTAATCATTTGGATTTAATTTGACAATTTAGATGTAAAACCGCTCTTACACACAATAGAAATGCTCAATTATTTTAATGTGTTTCTTACTCTGCCATGTTTACAGACACCAAAAACTCCAGGGAAGCAGTCTTTCTCAACTTACTGTCCATGAATGATCCTGGGTAAATTTACCAAGTCTTCATGTCTCATCAATTTAACAAATTTAGTAAAAATAAGGGAATTTAAAATCTCATTGAAAAAATACAAGTGTCTGTGAAAATTTAGTCATTCTCATCATTCAAAAAGATTTTTCCTTTGACTAAAATTAGTATTTTAAACATTTTTATTAAAGCGACTTAAAATTCTACAAATCTATCGATTAAATTAAGTACTGCTTACACCAACGTTGTATATGTGATGTACATATGCAGTATACCTCAAAGGCTGAAAATACAAAGAACCATCTGTTTGCGTCACTGTCTTAACATCAACTAACACATATTTATACTTCAAGTAAAACCTTTAAGTCTTTGTAGAGCAAAATCATCTGGCCTTGAAAAAAATTAATTAAAATAAATGCTCACAGGATAATTTCTGGCATATAATCAATCGCCATATATAGCTATTACTTATTAACTATGCGTACTTACAAATTTCGGACGTCCTAAAAGCATTATCATAATCCATCTTTCCTCTCAGGTCCTGATTCATTCACTCACTCAAACACTTACGGGCTCAGAACTATGATTCATGCCTCTCTATCACCTTATAAACAGATACTCCTTCCAATACTGAATTACAATTCCAAACATCTTATTCTAGAATACACCACCAAAAACAAGTACAGACACAGAGAGCAGACTACTTACATATGCAACAAAAATTCTGAATAATAACCAAAAGCCCAAAATAAAAACAAGGTAAAAACATGAGATTCCCATATCAATCTATAAATTTAATTACCGTGATGAATATTAAAATCGTATGATATACACTGCCCTCTGGTGGAAGTTGGAAAATTAAAGAACTGTATCAATGGCCTGTCTCCAAAGTGACACTGACCTTGGGCCAGTCACTTGCATCGGCTAACGCCTCAGTTACTGGGTCTGTGAGAGGGACTCATTAAAAATCTGAACAGCGCAGCACCAGCAAGCGAAGGTTCCCGGTCCCACCGCTGCTGAGAACACGCTGAGACGCCGGTGCCGCTGCCCCGACTTCTGTCCCAGCGCTGGGGACCCTCCCTGCAGGACAGAAGCTCGGCACAGGGCATGTCTGTGATTTAATAATCTGGTATGTCCACTCATTAAATAAATTTGTTCAAAAAAAAAGAAAAACAAAAAACCTTCAAAAATGAAAGAAAACCAGCAACGGCCTACAATGGGGACAGGTTTAGACAACCGAAATGGCAGCACCAGCTGACCGGCTACCAGAAGTCACTGTCCGTGAGTTAGCTACCATGTTTCAGGCAGTGTTGAAAATGTTAAGTTTTCAACATTTAAACAAACTCAGGTCACAAGGAAGTAAAATTCTGATTTATTAAGGTGCCATATAATTTAAAAAGCATAAGATAAGGAAACAACGAAGAAGTTTTCTGTTTAAAAAAAACTAAGAAAGAACAATGCGAAAAAATAATTCATCCCCCAGCTATCTCAATGAGGAGACACATCAGAGCACAAGACAAAGCCATGTGGCACTGAATAACTTAAAACACTCTACCTCAAAATCAGTTTTGGCTTTATTTTTTTTAAACATGTGAGGATATCTTCCAAAAATGAGTAAAATGACTAGTTTTATGTAAGTATGTAATTGAGTATTAAAATCCTATAAATACTCTCTCCATTATGTTTTCCCAGAGTAGCACATTCAAAACAAATGTTTTAATTCAACACACCTCCTGTTTCAACTGGGTAACGCTGTGGCATATAAGTAAGGGATATAACTGTTGATGAAACATTTTTTTTCAAGTCAATAATAACATGAAGAGATACTCTTAAAAATGTTGCTAACATTCTAAAAAATGTCGGCTAAACGCTACAGATTCAATCATCTTTATTCCAAACCCTCTCTGGAAATACTTTCGCTTCTTCCCACCTGTTTTCCTGCCTGCGGTAATCCGGCTGCTGTCCGACCCGGCTCACTGGCTTCACCATCCCTCGCTCGGCTGTGCCGGAGGCAGACGAGACTCTGTCGCTGTCCAGTCTAGTGGTGCTCTAGGCCAAGGAGAAAACACGGGGTGTTTAACATGCTGCGCAGACCAGCTGAGCGTTGTGCCCTGTGCTGCGGGTGAAGACCTGACGCGAGGCTGCCACGCAGGGGGACGAGAGAGGGACGTGGAGGGAGCGCAGGCCAGGAAGACAGCGCATGCTGTGGATGGCGGGTCCACGCGGCACACCCAAGGACGTGCCATCTATCGTTAAAGAACCATAGAGCACACAGCCACTTTCCTCTCCAGAGCCAGATCACTTTAAAACACAGACACGCAAAAGTGGTACATACACACACGGGTTCTTCAAAAGCACAGGGATAATAGTGACTGTATTCCAAAAAGTTCTCTTCAATCAGGATAAGCTGAGAGAATATGCACAATAGGAAGAGTTAGTTACGGTCTTGTTTTATTTGTTACTTTTAAGAAAGGATTTTAGAGTCTGGTCATCACAGCTCAATACCTAATGAAGAATTCAGTACGAAAACTGCTTTATTTCTTGCCCTTAGTCAACACGGGAAAATACACATATATAGCAATCCGATGGAGTACATTTAAACCCTTCCAAATAGTACACATCCCTAACCGACCTATGGCAGACAAAAAAGATGTGCTACCTACATTAAGAAAACAATCAGAGCAGAATTAATACACTTATGTGAAGAAATCTACTGTGGCGAAAATTTTATGTAAGCTTTCTCATTACATCTGTTTGCTGCAAGAATTGAGCAGAGATAAGTAAATAAAAATCACCTTTGTCTTACCAACTAGAGATTAATATTGTGTTGTATGCCTCTCTCCAATTTTTTACATTTCTATAAATGAGATCATATAACTTGCTTTGTAAAAAAAATACTTTTTCATATTTTGTAAACATTATACATGTTTGTGTTATAGAATTGTAATGGCTGCATTTTGTCATCTAGTCAAAGCTCGTTAAACCAATCCTTTATGTTGTTTAAAATGTTCATCAGGTCTACAGCCATGCTACCCCAAAAATGCCTGATCCCGTCTGATCTTGGAAGCTAAGCAGGGTTGGGCCTGGTTAGTACTTGGATGGAAGACCGCCTGGGAATACCAGGTGCTGTAGGCATAAAAAAAAAAAAAAAAAAAATGTCCATCAGTATAGTGCCACTAAAATTGTGCTTGGAAATGTGTTATGTGTTTATACACAATAATTACTTCCATAAGACATACTTATAAAAACAAAACTGCTTATTCAGTGGATGGCAATACTTAAGACTTCAAACTATTGTTTTAAGTGAACAATAAGGCAATAAATAAATCATGGCACGTTTATAAGCTAACATATTACGAAACATTTTTAGCTTGTTTCAAGTGATTTTCAAAGAAAATCCTTATAAAATAACAGCAACAGGAAATAGGACAGAAAGGGGTGTGTGTGCGTGTGTGCGTGTAGGTAGAAATTAAGTTGCGTCACCTGTACACATGAACGCGCGTACATGCACACAGAGTTCAGAAAACGATCCACCAAAATGTTACCAATAGCCAACTTTAAATTGTGGCTGGTTTTCACTTTTTTCCAATTTACCAAGTTTTCTTTGCTGACCCTACATTTTATAAAGTCAAATTTTTATAAAGAGTCACATTTGGTTCTGCGAGTGTTGATTCAGTCAGTCACTCAACTAGCCCTGAGACTCACGCACCCCGCTCGCAGGCTGCGCGCCGGAAGCGCCGGAAGCGCCGGAAGCGCAAGCACTGCAGGCACTGGAAGCACCGGAAGCGAGCACGGCCAGCACGAGCCGCGCCTCAGAGCTCCCTGCCCGACGGCCGGCAAGCGGGAAGAGCCAGACGGGAGGAACGGCGCCCGAAGAACTTAAACTGCGCTGTGGTAACGGTGCCTGGCCGCCTGGGCCGCCTCCTTCACGGAGGGGACTGAAGCCAGGTCCGAGGCAGGAGGGGGGCGCAGGGAGCAGGGGGAAGGAGACGCGGCGGGCCTTCCGGCGGCGGGTGCTCGGGGGCCGGAAGCCGTGTGGCCGCACCACACGCTGACAGGAAAGGGGGCCAGGCCGTGAGGAGCCGCATGAGCCACAGTGAAGGCTGTGGCACCATCAGAAGTCACCGGGCGCTCTGAACGCAGGCCAGGAATGGGGTCTCATTACAGCCCTCGAGCCAGCCCGGCTGCTGGGGCACGGCGAGCCGGGAGAACAGAGGACGGGCTGCTCCCCAAGGAGGCCCGGGCACTCTGCCACGCTCCGCCTCTCGGTGACGACGCAGGGACGCAGACGCTCAAGGACGGCCGGCCTCACAGGCAGAGCGAACCGCCCGCCGGGCCCAGCGCAGAGGCTGAGAGAAGGCAAGGCGCGGAGGACGCCCTGTGCCAGCACTGCGGATGGGGACACCACGTGCCGAGGTGGGGAAGCGGGCGGGGGAGGACGACGTGGAAGAGAAATGCAGCTCGTCTTTGCTCTGGTAAATCTGAAATCCCCGTGGACGTGTCAAGCAGCGTCTGGAGTCCGAAGAGATCAAGGGCAAGGCGGGCGGGCGGCAACACAGACGCTACGCTATTCGGGGCGGCCCTGCGAGCCCGCCCAGGCGACACGGTGAACCGAAGGGAGGGCTCTGGGGCCAACGCCCCTCCCCAGACCCGCGGGGGAGGAAGGACTAACGAGTGATAACGTGGGAGACGCCTGGAAGCCGACAGAAGGACGTGCGCCATGAAGTGGGGGTGACCCAGCTGAGACACACGGACAGAAAACAAGCCTCGGACTGGCGTCAGAGCCTGTGACAGATACAGGCCCTTGGAGGAGCAGGAGCCACTGAGTCATGGAGAAACGGGAGTTACAGGGGGTGGACCTGGCAACCCGGGATCATTTCTTCAAGCTCTCACGCTGTGAGCAGAAGGGGCTGCAGTAGTTGGAGGACACAGCAGGGGATTTGAAAACGGGGTACCGCAGCACATCCTCTCCCCGTCCCAGGACTGGAGTCTGCTGCGTCACTGCCTCAGTGAAGCTGCTGCCAGTGCCCCTGCCCTGGGTGGAGCCTGGCGGCGCTCCGGCCACTGTGTCGTGGCAAGTCAGTGCGGGGCCAGCTGCGGCCCAGGCTGAAGGACACCCGTGAATCCCCGGTTCCTGCAAGGCCCCCAATAGCTGGTGGCCCCCAGACAGACAGTGGGGCGAGGGGTCCCACGAAGGGGACCTGGGAAGGCGGAGATGGAAGCCCAGCAGTCCCTGGCCCCAGCACGGCCTGGCCACCAGCCAACCCGCCAGTGGCACAGCCACGCGAGAAACCACCTGCCCAGGTGTGTCCACACTGCACAGACTAAGTACAGGAGATGGCTGCCGATATAGTCCCTGGGTTTTGGGGTGTTTGTTTCCCAGGAAGAGATAACCAAAATGAGGGCAGAAATAAACTGACTGTGCGAGAGATGAGGGGTAAGCGCGGAGGCAAAGTGCCTGAGGAGGCGGGGGCTTAAGGAGAGCAGGGTTCCATTGTGGTCGGGCCACCTGACCAAGGGCTGTTACACACAGGAGGGGCCCACGACACAGGCCCTGGCCCCGGGATAAGGCACACCTTCTCGCCCTTGGGGATGATCCTGCCTGCTGTCTGGCAGATCAGGGCCCCCACAGGTGGAGAGCACCTGAGGCCCGTTTGCATGCGTCCCATGAGTCACCGCCACCAGCCCGTGCAGCCCGCCAGGTGGCCCGCGGGCACCTACCTTGCTTGTTGGTAATGCCATTCCACTATGCACGTCTCCTCCGAACTCAAAAGCTGTCTCCTGAACAACTCTGTCAGGATAAAACAAACGCCCACAATTAATAACTCTCGATAAGTCACAGTCGTAACTTTATGAACTTACGCACACTCAACATCTTAGGATCCCGTTTGAAACTATATTTGAAAACATTAAATTGAAAGAAATAATAAAGGAAAAGCTCCCTTCGTTCCCAAGAAGAGAATGCAGAGCTTCCTCATCCCCAACAGCCACGGGGGTGGCGATGACCGTTCAAATGCAGAGCCTGGGGGTAGAGCTGTGGGCAGCTGTCCACAGCTACACAGAACCATCCAGAGCTACACGGGCCCATCCAGAGAAGCCAGTAGGGTCCTGGGGGACAGCAGGGCGCCTGCACTGTGTCCGCCCAGATAGGGGCTTTAGACAGCGTCGCGGTTCGGTATTCCTGGTGACTAAGGGCTCCAGCTGGCCCCTGCTCCGGTATTCCTGGTGACTAAGCAGCTCTGGGGGCCCACCCAACAGGGACACGCACGCCGAGGCTCACCTGCCAGTGTGCATGGTCGGCTGGTTTCCCCAGACGTTTGTTCAAAATTAACATGCAAAATAGTGTCTCCCAGGCCCACGAGCCCACGATAGCCTCCCATTAATACCGAGATGGCCAGGAGGAGGATCCTTTGATGCCTCTGCACTAATCTCTGCTCGTACAATCAGAAAAAGCCAGCTACACAATAGAATGGAAAACGTATGTAATTGGTCTCTCAAAGCTTCAAAAAGAGAGTTTGGACAAATAGGTTGACTTATGCTGTTGTTTACGTGTCAACGCAATTCTTTGAGGTATTAAAAATGGCTGTCCTTATTTTAAAACAGGGAAGGTCCTTTGGAGCTTGACTTGTCAAGGATAGATAAAAATTGTAAATGCCTCGGCAAAATTTGGATCCAACTGCGCTCTATGTGACTGTGTGTGTCTATAAGTGTATGCTGTAAACGCGAGATAATTTTCTACCTCTGGATGGTATTGTTAAAATTTAAAACAAGCACTTGACTACTGGAACTTCAAAATTCTTAGAAACAACAGAAATTAACTGAAATGCTTTCCAAGTTTACATGATCTAAGTAAAACCAACCTGTCTTTATGCTGCGTGGGTTTTACAAAAATAAGTGCATGTTAATAACTGACTTTGATGTTTATGAAAAATGTTTCTAGACGTTATAAAACATCCAAGCTAAAGAATGCTAATTGATTGCTTCTTAGTTTTCACTAGACGTTGAGGTTTTAAGGGTTAAAATCTCAGTATATGTAGGAATAACTTTGTGGTGTTTCTGAAGCGCCCCTTGAGAGATTAAAACTGCCGAGTGAGTGATGAAACCCTGAAGAGCAGACTGGGGGTGTGGACAGTGGCTACACACTGACCCAGCCATGTGGGCTGCCCGGGGCCGCCTGGGGCTCGGCCCTGCTCCCTGCCTCTCCGCGGCCTGGACTTCGTCTCCTCCACGCATCACAGTGCACTTAAGCTGGACTTACATTAGATGGAAGAACTTATAAGCTGACGTTACTGAAAAGGGACCCCTTACACTACTGCCAAGGTCGGATGCAGTCACTTCGAGACAAGGCCACGTTGGTGGCTGCGTCCTCCCATGGGGAACGAGGGGACAAAGACTTCAGCTACCGCTGTCTTAGGGAAGGTCATCAAATCAATGACACTCTCCAGCCTCGCTGAACCCGACCTTGTCGGGCACCTAACCGCGAATGGACATCTACCCCTGACTACGGACATCAGAGACGCCTTGAGAATCAGACGTTGCTGCCGCCAGAGGTGGCTGGCTCCCCTGAGACAGTGACGAGGCCTGTGCACCTACAGACGGACACTGAGCTCAGAACCTGTGCTCGCTTTTACCTGCTGCTAATGGGTTTTCCTGTACGGCCCAGTTGTTGGTGATTACAGAACATGTATAACCGTTCACACTCTTTTCGTGGCTTACGCTGATGTCACGCTAGATGCCAAAGACAGAAAAATGAGACAGAGGCGAAACCGGGGCCATGACGGCTCATAAAGCGAAAGTGGTCCAGAGTGCTGTTTGTCTGTCTGTTCGTCTGTTTTTACAGTGAAAGCCAGAAGACCTGGCTGCCTTTTATTTATCTGCCCTTCCCATTTTGGGAAAATTCGGCTTTAGCTCAGATGCCATGGTTCCAGCACTGCCCCACCCCCAACAGTCAGACACAAGACAATGACGTGGCTACCGCAACTGCCTAGAAACGGGCCTCCCTCGTGTTGCTGAAACCACACTGTCCGACCAAAAGCTTGGTCATCAGTGCATCCTTCAGACTGATTTATGACCAAAAGGGGGAACTGAGCACAAAAAAATGGGACTCTGTGGAAAGTAAGCTCGCAGGGTGATCTGATCATAAACTCCTAACAGGGCGGGTCACGGTGGGGAGGCCCGCCCCAGGCCCATCACCTTTTACTAACAGGCTTCCCTCTGCCCTAGGCCAGCCCTGCCCCTTAGGACAGCCTTGGAAATAAATGTAAAAGAACACAGAACCTTGTTAACTCTCTTCTAGAGAGCGAGTAACTTGCTTTCTCCCACCTTCATGTAATCTCACGTTCCCTCCTTAATTTCAAATGCATAAAAGAAGCTGAAAGACTCTTATTCTCCAGAGCGTGAGATCTTGCTCCATGGCGTATGTCTTCTATTTGGCTCAAATAAACTCTTAGAAAAATTCTCAAAAAAAAAACCCACCTTAAAACTAGAACTACCATATGATCCCGCAATTCCACTCCTGGGTGTTTATCTGAAGAAAGTGAAAACACTAACTCCAAAAGACATACGCACCCCCATGTTCACTGCAGCGTGATTTACAACAGCCAAGACATAGAAACAAACTAAGTGTCCATCTGAGGATAAATGGATAAAGAAAATGTAGTGTGTATATATGTACAACAAAATATTACTCAGCCATTAAGAAGGAATCTTGGCATCTGTAACAACATGGGTGGACCCAGAGGGCACTATGCTAGATCAGACACAAATACCACATGTTTTCACTTATATGTGGAATCTAAAAACAAAACCTGAGCTCACAGATACGGAGAACGGTCTGACAGTCGCAGGAGGCAGGGGGTGAGGGGTGGGCAAAATGGGTCGGAAGGTACAAACGCCCTGTTACAAATTAAGTGTCATGCGGACGTAAGGTACAGCACAGTGATCATACTCGATGATACTGTGCTGCGTATCTGAAAGCTGCTGAGAGTAAACCTTAAAAGTTCTCATTAAGAAATTAAAAAACCTGCAACTAGGTGTGGTGACAACTGTTAGCCAGACTCACTGTGGTGACCACCTCACAGTACACGCAAATGAGGTGTCAGCATGCTGTACACCTGAAACTCTCATAATGCTATGTGTCAATTTAAAATATATATATATGAAAGCTACGTGGGTTCCTCTACCAAAAATCTGTGTAATGTTTTGTCATTGGAACAAAATGATTATTTTTAATTTATAGATTAAATTAAGTACTGGTATATTCAATCACTAAGCATTTTTCACTAGTTTTTCGGGAAAAAGACGTAATAAAAAAAATGAAATTTCAGAGCGCATTTCCCCCACTGCAACCTAAGTCACATCCTTCTGTGATCTCTGCCTTTGGCCAGAGATGTGATCGAAGGCTCTGAAGCAGAAACCACTGTGGCTAAACGACAGGAGACCGACTTACTCACATCGCCAGAGAGCAAATGGGAAGGAGCAACCAGTGGTGGCAGGGTCCCTAATGCAGGGTCAGGCTCACACACAGGATGGACATGGCAGCGACATCCCGAACACCATCGAGATAAATGCGATGTGAATGCAAACATAGCACAATCACAAACGAGGCAACAGCCGGTACCACAGAAAGACCAAGTACAGCACTGCAGAAGAAACTACCCCACATGATGACCTCGTCGGGGAACACCCCCCCCCGCCCGAGGATAGGCGGAAGGCAAGGCTACCGTGTCATGCCATCAAGACATCTGGTGTCTGGTGCGGGAAGGAAGCCGCAGCACGACTGTGTGCTGAAGAGAGAGCCCAGGGAACGGTTATGGCGAGGGACAGGAAAGGCGGAGGCAGGTGACAAGTCAACAGAACCCTAAGAAAGGACTGTCAATACAGGGCCCCCAGACTCAGAACGGAAGGGTGAGTTTAGATCACACTCAGTTCAAGCTGGACGCAGGAGTCCAGCAAGGGGCGCTCGTGAGAAGCAGACGGTAGAGGCACATGCTGGTTCTCTTTGGGAACAAGGACGTATTATGGTCGTTTGCTGAAACCTGGAGAGCAAGGTGAGGGGCTGGGAACAGACGACCGCAAGGGCCCCCGCAAGGTCCAACGTCCAGACGGCCCACAGGGGCTCACCCGGGAGCAAGACGTTAAGTCTCAACGGTGCTTGCTGCCTGTTACCCTTTCTCTCTGCCCGGATTCAAAATGGAAAGCGAGTCAGTTCACAGATAACCTGCCAGGAACAATCAAGGTAGGATTTACAGTGTCTACAAACTGTCAAAAGAGCAACATGAACGCTGGCCCAAGGTATAAGCTCCGGGTGGCTGAGGCGAGGTAGGTCCTAGGACGAAATGGCAAGAGGGCAGCAAGGCCACCGACACGCTGCTCTGTCTGCGAGGAGGACTTTCTGGTTGCATCCAACGGCAGGGCAGAAGAGCTCTCGCGTCTTCCAAGACTCGCGCCCTGTCGGCCTGTGGCACGGAGGAGGACCAAGTAGCTCAACGGGGTGTTCTTTTTAAACGTCATCACCAAGACAAGACTTACTCCCTCCCCAGAAAGGTTTTGCTAACAGGCCCACGTTGCAAGCCCTCGGACAGGCGCTAGGGGGAGCTAAAACACCTGAACTTAAAGAGATCCTGCTGTGTGCAGCAATCCAGAAGAAACACCTCAGCAAAAACCTGTCACACAGGACCATTACACAGACACCACAATTCATCACAAAAGAACAAATAAAGTATTGTCTTAAAGTATCAAATACAAACAAAATTTAAAGATAAAGACCAGCGACGACTTCCAGTGTTACCATAAAATCGAGACTTTTCTGCCTTCTTCCCCCTGAAAGCAACCAAATCAACAGGAACCGGAACCACAAACCCCACTTCGAAGTTTTAAACATTAAAACAAAACAAAAAAACACACGATCTATAGCTAATAGAAAACTTTGAGCGTAATGAAAAACGCCGTGTGGTTTTCGGCGCTGACGTGCCCAATGGATTACCCAGGTTTGTGTCGGGGACCCTTCGCGGTCAGGCCGCCATCCACAGGTCTCTTAGTGAGGGCGTGGTCCACACTCGGGTCCACGAACTTGAACACATGCGACGCCCCGAACCGCACGTTCATCCCGCTCTGCAGCATGGTCGTCTCCGAGATGCGTTGCCCCTCCACATAGGTCTCGGCGTCCATGCTTCTCGGCGTGACCGTGACAACGCCGTCCATGTTCGTGAGGTCACAGTGATGGGGCTGAATTCCTGAACCAAACAACTGCAAGTAAAAGAAAGTCAAAGAAGCTGCCATCATAAAGTGCAGGGCACTTAAAAACAGAATCTTAAAGCTGCTTTCTCCTGTTATGATGAACTTGACCTAATAAACTGCGTTTTTGGTGCCTTTTTAAGTGACTTTTCTACCAATAGTATAAAATAATTAAACACTGTAAAAATAATTGAACATTTTATTTTTAGTAACCAGCAACTTCATTTAAGGTATGTTGTAACATTGCATTGAAAAGCAAATGGTCACGACTGAAACACAGATAATTCAGTGGATAGATGTACACAGACCACTGATGATGACAAACTGCTATGTGTCTGCTGTGCTGCTGTGCTGCTGTGCTCAGGAGGAAAGCGTGTCAGACAGCACGACAGCAGCGGCCACCGTATGACGGCCAGGTGACGAGGACAGATGAGGCAGGACTGTGGGCTCAACGTCGATGGAGCGACGGCCCCAGCTTATGCTCACAGAACGCGTACACCTGGTTCTATGTAAGCGCTTGAGCGTGTGCTCAGCTAACAGTCTAACTGCAACTTACCGTCCCCTGCTGTACCAGCCCAGTGACAGGTGTTTCCACAGAGGCTGTCTGTGGAACAGACCTGCAAAACCATCACCCTCTTCCGGAGAGGAGGGAACAGACTCAGGGCATGGGCAGAAACTTGCCCGGTGGTCTCTCCACGAAGCAGGGAGGAGTGACCGGCGTGAGCAGGCCGTCAGCACTAACGCGTGAGTCCCTGACCTCTTTCCCCACCGCTCACTCGCTGCCGTGCGCTAGTGCCCACTGAGACGAGAGGTCACGAAGGATGCGTGGGGCGCGTACCTGGATGGAGCTGTCGTCGAGTTTCTCTGTCCCCACCTCGGTAACGCTTAACTGCAGGCGGTAGAGCTTCGGCTTGTCCCTGGAGTCAGAACCGTCTGCGAGAAAGAGCAACAGAGCTTCGTTGGCCGAGTTTAACGTCCTTGTCATGTCATTTGGAACAAACAAGCCAACAAAAGGTTCTGTCAGAAGTGACACCACAGTCCTCCCCGCATTCACGTCATGCAGTGCAACTAACTAGATACAGAACTTCCAGTGAACGCAGGTAAGTGCAGTGACCTATTTGATGTCCTTCAAGGTACCTTTCCTGTCACTCATGCTGACATTTCTCACCCCATGGGAAGAAACTCTCTGCGCCTCGCAGCCCTGGGTTTCTATCACTGACTCCAAGGAACAATTCTATTAGCAAATGACGGTCACCTGGGACATGGGGACTTCCTTAAACACCAGGTCCTCCCTATAGCACAGCCACCAGCTACACGGCACCCCCCGGGGGAGAGGGGCGCAGCTGACTCTCGGATGGAGGCTTGCGGTGCACCCTCAGAGCCCACCCCGGACCTCCTGGACCAAAAGCCCTGGGGCTGCGGCCCGGGCCCGCGTGTCCTGAACGCCCTCCCTGAGTGACGCCGACGTGCACTGCCGACCCCAAGTCCAAAACGCTACTGAGAACGGCTCAGCTTGTGCGCCGGAGCTGCGGCAAAGGACAGAGAAGCAGCTGGACTTCCCGTTTTTGCCATTTTACACCTCGAGGACCTGGAGAAACACTGAACTTCCCCGTGCGTGGATCTCCATGAAGGAGATGGCTCGGGGCGGAGGCGGAAAGCGGCCCTGCCAAGACGTCTGCCCCGTGTGTTCCCGGATCCGTGGGCTCCCGTCCCACCTGCTCTCCCCCAGCTGCTACAGGGTGACGGCAGCCCAACACCGGGGTTCACATTGCTAGTCTCCTGGCTGCCGTGATCCCCGCGCCCACAGACGAGGGGCCGTGAAACTGCAAGCTCTGTCAGGCCTGCTGCTGGCTTCAGGGTTTACGAAATAATGTCCTGACAAAATTTCCTACTTCTGAACCAAACTAGAAACCTGTGTGATCCGGGACGGTGTTGTGGGCGGACGCCGGCGAGACCCCGCGCCTGACAAGTGCTCGCGCTGTGGCACCTCCATCGCACACGCTGGTGATGGGCACCTCCGAAACAATTTATGCTCAGCTCCGACTCCAGCCCCCACCCAGAAGGAGGCGGGGGTCACCTGCGCTTCCCCTGGGCACGGGCCGCCCCCCAGACCGGCTAAGGCCCCCGCCCTCGACACGCTCACCACTCTGCGCGTGGGGACGCCGGGGCAATCGCGATGGCTTGCTGGAGTTGTGCCGTGTCCCTCTCAGCCCGTGCAGCACAGGGACTGCTTTACCTCAGGGCCACTGACTGCCTCTCACCATGCTTTCTACACGGTCGCCTCCCCCAGCTGAGGAGCTTGGTGGCTAGCATTTTGAAAAAAAATCTCTCTATCCTGGCACTCAGCAGCGTCTGGTCCACAGCATGCATTCGATAAAGACTGAATGCATGAACAGTGACTAATTATTCACCATAAATGAAGAAAACAGAATAATGCAATATGGTCGCACAGAAACTACCCAAATGAGTTATGAAGAAAGCAAAAGAAGCAAATAAGTGACCGAGAACAATTATTTCAATACAAAATTAAAAATACAAGAACATGAAAAATGCATGTTAAGGGTGAGAGAAAAATTCACATTTTCTTCTGAATTCTGAATGCTTCTGAAAGTATCTCCTGAGCTAAAAATAAATATAATATACTGTCCTACGTCGACGTTTACACCGGCAGGTCTAGGACGATAAAGGGAGAAACACAAGCTCCCTTCGCGGTCTCTCTGTTCTCACCGCTTTGCTATCAACAGGTGCAACTGGAAATGAAACTTCCCGGCCCCCCTTCTCTACTGCTCCCCAGTAATGACAGAGGACAGAGGTCAAAGTCTCTACAGACGGAATGACGCAGCGGTGGCCCCATGGTTTAGCAGACAAACGGCGTCCAGTTTGAGTCTGGGGAAGGTGCAGAGTGAGGGGAGAGGGGGCAGGTCACATCGAGTGGCTGGTACATTTCCTCTGGTCACGGTCCGTTACCGTCTCCCCGTTCACAGTGCAGTGACCATCTCACAGGCGGTAACAAGCATGAGACTGTGACCGAAAACTAAAACCCGCCACGTTTCCCCCTCCTCAGCCACATTCGGCTTCTGCCCAAGCCCGGCCGAGCCCCGCCCTCCCGTCACACAGCTGCGGCAAATCTGGGGTACCCTCCAGGCGACACCACCACACACGACAGTACCGCTCCCGGGATGTTTTCAGTTTTTCTAATTTTATAATTCTGTCTTTAAAAATATGTAATATATTTACGTGGTTCAAAATTTAAAAGGCACAAAAAGTGTGCAGTGGAAGGCACCCTTCGCTTCCTCGACTCCTGCCTAAGGCCCCTCCAGAAGCAAAGCCTTCCAAACCGGGGTTACGCATATGTAACTGAACAACGGGAGGCACACACATTCTTCTCTCTCCTTTTTTGGGGGGTGGGGCACAAACGTCAGAACACTATTTGGGGTCGTCAAATGAAATACATGACATCCAGTCACCTGCATAATATCTGAGACGTGATTATACTAAAAAATTGGTGCTTTACCTGAAATTCACAGTCACCTGCTGTCCTGAATTTCAGTCGTGACCCTGGCATCCCTAAATCACTGTGCACACTTTCCGCCTCTTGCTCGTCTGCTCTCGTTTAAGCTGAGATGTAACGGAAGGCTGGCTAAGGGTCGACGGCGCATATGGACACAGCTGAGGACACGGTCCCACGGCACCTGATTCCGCTCCACAGCGTCGAGTCCGCCTTTGCCCTCAGCTGTGCCCTGAGTGACTCTCTGGGGAGTCGGCCTGACTGCGCGCTCTCGCGTGCTTCCTGAGGATCCCTTCAGAGGGGAGGGCGGGAGGGACTCGACTCTCTTAGGGATGCTGACTGACGAGCATCCCCCGTCCCAGGCGCTGGGCTGGGGGCTCGGGCACACCGCGAGAAAGGGGCAGAGGCCGTGCTCCCCTGGGCTCACGTCTGCGTGAGCCACCACAGTTAGGAGCCAGCAGGACATGCCTGTGGCTACTGAAACAATCTTACGGCTATTTTAACTCTACTGGAAAATAAACACACTCTCCTCGAGCAGCACTGGCAGAAAACTAAGAACAGGTCAGCCAACGTGCATGCCTTTATTATGCGCGTTCTGCGTACACCAGGTAAAGAAGGAAATGCATCTTTCTCTCTGCTGTTCCACTATTTTACAGTACAAAATTAACAAGTGCATGAAAACATTAAAGAATCCTCTTCAGGAATAAAACAACAACAAAAACGTGGAGGAGACTCTATGTATATTAAAATAGGTTAATAAAAATCATTTGTTTATATTAAAGAAACTCCAAGTTTGATTAACATCCAATGAAAATCCCTATGATCAGTTTGGAGAAAATTCAACAAGTTAATATGAGATGTTAGAAGATCAAGTTATATAGCATGAGAAAGTATTTGACTGTGACATTCAACATGTAGAAAAGTAAAATTTAAAATATAAAAACAGACAAAAAAGTCTTTCCATAAAACCAGCTATACGATTTAAGATGACAAAAACTGACATGCACAAAATTGGAGAAACATATTCCAAGTAAAAAAGCACCGCTTTGCCAGTAAGAATTAATTTCCGCCACGAGAACGAGGAGAACCCTAAAACCTGGTCACAACGTAAGCCAGTCCCCTACAGGATGACCATGAACACCGAGTGCATGGCTGGTCCTTGTCCTCTTGAGCCTCCCAAGCAGTCTCGGGCACCTGGCCTCTGCTGTGCGACGTCTTCCCGGGAACCCACCATCGCCACCAGAATGCGTGACAACGGCCATCACAGCAGCTCCTCCCGCCCGCCCCCATCTCTCGGGTCTCTCCCACCCCAACGCCCCACTCTCCCCGTCCCCACCCCCCTCCTCCTTCCCCTTGTTCTCCTCTGTCCTAGCTTTCGGGGGGGACAGGAACACAGCTCTCTCTCTTCCTTAGTCCGAGTTCTCACTCAGGACTGCCTGAATGAAGGAACTGGACTTTTTTTTTACAAAATAAGCTTCTATTAAATTAAATGAACTCTGGATATGGAACACTTTGTAAATATGAATAAAGCAACAGGACATTCATTTCTTAAAATGCTACTTATATCAGCTCAAAAACTAAAACGTAAACTATCTGATCAGGTAACACTTTTTGCCCATGGGGTTCTACCGGTGCTCTCGCTAAGTAGTAGCATAAGCGCAGCATTACCTTCGTAAGTGTGACAGTTGTGGTAGGCAAAGTGATTCCTTCTCCCTGGGGTCAACAACACATGCACAGGACCCAGGTGAAGGCAGCGTCAGGACAGAGGCCATGCAGAGCGCGTGGAAGAGGGAAGGAGAGACAGGAGAGGGTGAGCGGCAGTGAGACAGACGGCTCCCGCGGGGCAAGCGCGTCCCGCCCCAGCTCGCAGAACGTGAGGACGAGACACCGTGCTCCAGGCAGCGTGCGCCGCAGAGGCCGACGCAGACCGTCGAGGAAAACGCCAAGAGCACGGGCGAGTCGCCAACCGGCAGGAGGAACGGACAGCGAGTCACACAGAGCCCCACCCGCGGACTGCGTCCTGCTGTTGGAAGAACAGTCACATCCAAAGCAAATGACTTTCCACCCCCCACGTGTACAAAAGACAGTGCGAGCACACGCCCCTCTCAGACCCCTCCGCCCCACGCCTACAGGACCTCAGGCCGACCCCGAGGACACCCACCCAGCTGACAACCTGTCCAGAGTAAACACAGTTCTTACCCGTTCGTAACAAGTCAACACTCACAAGTATTATTTTCTCGTAATGGAAAATAAGTCCATTTCCTTCGGCAGGCTGGCTGCGCTCAGCTACTAACCACGACACGCAAAGAGGCCTGGACCAGAGGAGGACGTGGCTTTTGGGTAAGGCCCTGGCGTGGCACCTGGGCCACCCGCCCGTAGAGCAGCGGGGGCAGGCGGGCGCTCCGGCATCGTGGGGCGAGGAACACTACCCAGAGGGCAGCCCGAAGCACAGCAGGGAAGTCGGACACGGCCTCAGGGACTCATCATGTAGCACCACAGGTGGACCTCGGTGGGAGGGTCACCCGAAGGCGAGAGCAGTAACCTTATCCACCTGGCTCCCCCTGCTCAGCCTACAGGGGCAGCCCGCCGAACACCGGCCACAGGCAGCAGAAGGCCACGAAGGGAGGGAGGGAGGCTACCGCTCGCGTCCGGTGAAGAACGGCAGCACAGAACCATCATGAGCCTGGGCTGTTGGCTCCCTGCACCCGCGACAAGCTTCATACATTTTATTACTCGGGAGACTGCAAGTATGAAGTAAGCAGTCAAAACAGCAACTCCCACTAGAATGTAAGCTCCCACCGGCCGAGGGTTCGGCTGGTTTCCAGGCCCAGGACAGTGTCTGACACACAGTAAATAGTCCATAACTACCTGTCAAGTAAATGAACGAATGAACTCTCATTCTACCCACCAAAATCAACTTTCCATTATTCATTTGAAAATTATTCTGTACCGGCTACCATTTATCAGTTCTCTCTGAATAATAATCCTTAACCCTCAAAAATTTTTGTTTGCAGAAAACAATTGTTAGTTTCTAGGATACAACACAAAACTTTAAAGAAAAGATCCAATGCTCCAAGATTCTAAAAAATGTCAAGTTCAAAATGGCGCTCTCACAGCTGCTGTTCACTGGCTCAGGGAAGCAGGCAGCATGGCGCTCACACTCTGAAGGCATACGACAGTGGGGCACGTTTCCCAAGCACAGTGAGAAACCAGAAGTTTAAATGAACTTTTCAGCCAGAGGACCGAGGGACAAAGCAACACGAACACATCCCTCACAAACAGCTAATTGATTAAATAAAAAAGCCTTCAAACATAATTAGTATAAAAGTTACTACCTGCAGCCTACCACCACTGAGAGTCAGTGAAAGCAACAGCATCTCCTGCATCCACAAAACCTGGACTGCTGGACCACATCTGATCGTTAGTTACGGTCTTGCAAATAAAAATAAACACTTGCCAAAAATCTAAGGACAGAACAATATAATTCCTGCCCAAGAAGCACACATCATCCACATATCCGGTCTGGTTTTCGGCTCACTTTTCTGTAACTACTGGTGGAGCCTGTTTCGTAGCATGTTACGATACAGCTCGCACACTACCACTTCAACCCAAAAAGAAATGATGCCGTTTAGCTGAACGGTAAACAAACGTGGCACACGCATCACACACGTGCAGATGTACACACTGCAGAGGAGTGTGTGTGTGTGCATGTGCGTGTGTGAGAGAGAGACATCTCTCTAAGAACATCAACACTCCCTCCACCTGGTGGCTCACTCAGAGCTTCAGCTTACGAGGGCTCTATAAACAAAACTGCTAACGTGAAAATAAACTGTCTACTGTAATTTTAAAACGAAACAAATACCCCTTCTCCTACACATGGATTTCTTAAATGCCTGTTAAATTTAAGACAATCTTCCCAGAACTTGTCCAAGCATTAAACAACGTTATGGCACAAACACACCTGCCTCCATTAAATCTGCCCTAAGAGGAATACGTTTGTCATTTTTAGTAGATTAAGTATTTTACAAGGTTCTATTGAAAAAAAATTCTTTAAGGGAGTAGATCAACTAAAGCTCTCCTTCAACCTCTACATTCACTATTTTAACTTCTGATTTTCGACATTCACTTCCGTCTAGGCAAACTTTATTTTTACACGTGAAAGTACACATCCTCTGACCTCCGGCCGTTTTTTTTTTTAACGTCGTCTTGTGAGGATTACTTTTTAAAAAAAACAAATGGCCTATAGAAGGTTGTGGGCCAAGAGAAATACTTCAATAAAATGCATGAAAAAGTGTACACAGTTAAGGCTGAGACGTGAGCATCTCTGGTGTTTCTCACCGGGGCTTAACTCCACGAGGTACGGCAGCTTTTCGGGCGGGAGCGCGGGGCCACCCCCGTCGGCCCGCTCCTTGCCCCTGGCCGGCTTCCCGTCCGCGTGCTTCTTCGCCTTCCTTGGGACGTAGTCTGGCGGCCTCCTCTTCAGCTGAAAGACTAAAATCCCTGCAACAGCAATGTTGTAAGCCGTGAACCAGACTGAAGTCGGTGGAGAAAGGCCAGCTGACTGGCCGCTACTCAGGGAAGAACCAGGAAACAGTGACCCGGTGATCCCCCGAGGAACAGCTGCGCGGAAGCGTACTCGGTCTGCGCTTTTGAAAAATGCCAGCAAGCAACGTGCAAAGATTATTTTACATCACGTGCCTGACAGACGACACATCAGGTTAAGAATAAATGAACATTTATATTGGTAAACAACCCTGTGATCAACAAATACATTCACACACACGTAACACACACACACACATATACGCAAATATATTTTAGTTGACCTGATTTTCATTTAATTCAACTGAATTATTCGGAATTCAAACGAATTTGATTTTAATAAAAAGTACTAAGCTAGTGTACTTTGAATCGGCAAAAAACCTTTGTGTTTTTACTAATGCAAAGGCTTTCTACTGAGCAACAGTTAGCTTATAACGTGAGTCTGAAATCAAGAAAACTACACTTCACTGAACCCATGACTGTAGACTCACTGCTTTTTGACAGGAAATCGTCTGAACAGTGAAAAGTCTGGACTCATTTCTGAAAGACTGAAATGACCGGACGATCTTTAGGCTGGGAGGTCATTTGCCCTGTCGTAACAACGGCGTGCAGACGCCCCAGTTCTCGCGGTCAGCACGGCAAGGCCCACTGGCAGCCTGACAATGCCCTTCCACGTGTTGGCCGGTGCTAAACTCGCACTCCTTTGAGGCACGATGCTCCCATCTTAGAGTGACGGTTTGTCCCAGCTCTACACACGACACTCACACAAGCTGAGTGTGGCCCCCGGAAAAAGGGGACTGCAGAGGGACCAGCAAGCAGGTCTGAGGGGGAGGCAGAAAACTGCATGGCCCACGGCCACCGAGAAACTGCCGCGAGCTGTGAGCACTCCGGTGCATCCTGACACATTAAGCAGCTGGTAGACCACGTAGGAATGCGACATGCCACGGAAGTAATTCCTAACAAATAAAACTACTCTTTACCTTTGTCACTGGGCCATTCCCTAAAGATCTGTAAAGGACACTCGTCATCATCAAGGATAATTTCTTTAGCACCTTTTTCATCAGAATGCTGGGCCCCAGGAGGAAGCATAACCTAAAAGGAAAAAATAATTAACTGTGACTATGCCTAAAAAACAAATCGGCAGGTATTTAAAGAAAAGAATTTATTGTCACTGTAAAATTTAACTGATTAAATACTATGAACAGTTCTCGCTAAACCGTCAACAAAAGAGAGGGAACGCATTTCCAATGAAAAGCTTAGCCAGCCTGATTGGGCGGTTCTGGCCCCCCAAAAAACTAGTCTGAGGGCCTTTTTTGTTTTTAAACAAACTTGTAGAAGGAAGGACAGTATGCAATGGTTAACCTGTTTCTAAGGAAAGGTAGCTTCGTTATTGCACATCTCGATCTCTCTAGTGTCCAACCCGCATTTCCTAATCGAACGATTGTTTTTATAAGCGAGTTTCGCCTCATGTAACGATGGCTACCCTGGATGTGCTAGGATAACCACCACTTCACGGAACAGAACAGCTTCCTTTTTCTTCCACACGGTCTGTCTTTATAATTAAATTTTAATCAGATCATTCAGATATGTCATAAGGCTACTCAGTCAACAAATGTTTTTAAGCATCTGTTTTTAAGATACTGCATTCACTATACTCTTAAATATTCATAACAATGAATTACTTTTGATTCTACGTTTTTATGGTAGTCAAACTATTGTCTTCATCATCTGAGAAAGCCCCCAGGAACACAGAGCCAAGAGCGAGCTGGGTGACGGTGCCCAGTAATGTCGTACGCCCACTGGACTGCTCCACCCTCACACTAACTCAGCACAAACACAAGCCAGGCATGATCACGGAAAATGCGAGAAGACGAGTCGCTGGCACCTGAACAACATATTCGACCTACGGCTAAAGCAATAACGTTATCTCAGCAGACCTTACCACCCAGGTATGTCGTCGTGTTCACACACCGGACGGAGCAGACTCTTCTACAGAACCTATCGTTTCTCTCTACACTGCTCCAAATCACCTTAAAAAGTGAAGTTTATTACAGGACACCCTTATGGTGATCGACCTTTCTTCCCGGCTTTTTGTATTAAACGTGACACCCTTGGCTTAGAGAACACAGAACCTCCACTCATCTCTCGAGCCCCAGTCTTGGTCACGTACCCTATGGGTCCGGCCACACAGGACTGCTCACAGTTCTCTGATTAGGCCATGAATTTCGGGTTTCCACAATCTCTTATGGCTAAGAAGCTCCTCCCCCAACTCTCGGGTCCCGCTGACGCCCACTCATCTTTCGGCCCCAGCACAGGCACTCCAGGAAGCCCTCTCTGACCCCACCCTAACTGAGATCTTCGTTTGTATGTCGCTCTTGGCCTCTCTGCCTCCGTTTACCATAAGCCCTTCTGAAGGTGGCTCTTATCTATGAATGTGCTACACGTGACATAACTTATAAGACGGCAAGCCAAGAAAACAAAGAAGTTCTGATTCCAAATTAAAATAATCATCGTCTCTCGGCCTGTACTGCCTGAGCTTGCCAAAGAAAATGTGCAAGAACAGAACAGAAACCAAAACCAGGGGAGCGTCAAAAGAAGTCATCAAACGACCTCAACAGGAACCGGCAGCAAAAGCCCAAAGCAGGCTCCTGCAGCTCTGCGGCCCTGCGAGAGCTGTCCTTTCGCGCGCTGATGTTCATCGACAGAAATCCGGCAGAAGTTCTCGAAAGGAAAAAATGTTATCAAGTGCATTATCACATATCTCAACTGCAACTCTGGGGAGCGGATCATTATTTAACAGACTTATGCGCACTAGGAGACAGTCTCTATCGTCAAGAAATTACGAACGGCTGCGAACCAGGCAACCAAATGCCGGCTAATTACGAACAGCAGACTGAAATTTACTTAAGACTTGAGTCTTCACGATGTACCTTAGTAAAAGCTATCAGAAAACGTCATTAAGGCAGAATTCACTACAACAGAGAGACCTATATGTGCACAGTAACAATTGGTTAGGATGGTTATCCTTCGCTATTAGAACCGTGGGTGATTTTTACTTTCAATTTGCCTTTTTATGCTTTTCTTACTTTATAAAAACAGAAACACAAACTACTTTTGCCCCGGAAGGGAGAACGTTCCACACGTTTATTTAACGTGTGGTTTCCTTAGGAGGTTCCAGACGGCACAGCGGGCAGAGAATATCGTCCCACGACCCGACTGGCGTCACCTACCCGGGCGATGCAGTAATCCTTCGGGTTTTCTTTCTCCAGACCGTACTTCTCTAAAGCTTCGGCCACCGCAAAGTCCGCGGGGTCTGTAGTGGACAGCAGGATTGTCTTGTAGGGGATGTTTGGCTTTAAACTATCTGCATAAATTCTCAGTGTTCCACCTGAAAAACAGCAGACAGCTTTGAGCACAACTTTATTTCGCCAATTTCGCCAATAACGGAGATGGCTACGTTTGCCGTCACTTCAAAACGAGCAGCCAAGTCCCAGCCTTGGGGAGCGCAAAGACGGGGTGCGTGTGACTCCGTCTCCACTTCCTGACCGATGATGCACACCAGCAGCACTTGCTCATCTAGTGACGCTGCTAGAGAGCCACCCTGTGCGACAAAGACCTCTCCTGTCCTCCCTTCAAGCCCAAGCAGCTTTTGTAAGGATGAACTGGTTTCCCCTCTGGGTGCAGATGGAAAAGTAAGACGCTCCAGTGCGACACTGTCGCTTTCTCCCGCGGCTTTCTCATTTCCTTACTCACACATCATTACACACCGATTTTCCCCATTTTTTTTACTTCCTGATCATCGACCTGAAACTTAAATTAAAAACTCAAAGTTAAATATCAACCCCACAGAATAGATCAATCTTAAAAAACTGAACTAGGCCCCAGGAGACTGTGGGGGCTGGAACCCTAAGATGTTTCACGGGGCACTGACACGGGAGCCTTGGGCTCTCGTCCACCGCCAGGCGCTGCAGCCCGGACAGGCTTTCCAGCCGCGCCCGGCTGGGGGAGGGGAGACCCGCCGAGCTCGCATCCGTTTATCTGGAGGTTCTCGTTTCTTTTTTTTTTTTAATGTAACTCTACATACACGCTGTTTTCACTTCCAGTGTCATGATTTGCTTTCTCCTTACGATGAGATGTGTAAGCCTCAGCATCTTAGTAAGAACACCGGGGGAGGGCGTTAAGCGAGGCCCCACGCCCTCTCTGATGTGTGACCTTGGGCCAGGCTTCCGCCTTTTCTCACCTGCAACTTAGAAGAGCCAGACGGACAGCCCTGTGGCCCCCGGAGTGAGTCCTGTGCCCCCGGGACTCCCTGACTCTTAACTCTCACACGCTCACTCTGGCAAACTGAATGCTTCTCATATTCTCTGTCAACGAGAATGGCGGAGACTGCATTTTGACAACCTGACTCACAGTAAAATAACATTGGTCTTTAAGAAACTAACTGGTCCACACTAATGTTATAACGCAGACCCTCTGGCTCAGGCCAGGAGTCAGGCTGTCAACGCACTTGGCTGTGTGCAAACTCAGTGGACTGAGGGCCCCACTGTCTCATCGCTGAGGGGATAGCAAGGAGCAGGTCAGTGACCCTGTCTTTAAACAGCTTACGTGTTTGGTGTTGGGGAGAAGACTGACAAAAAAACGAGTCATAGCTTCAGACACTGGTCCATGCTGTGAAAAGTATGAGCATCCTGACCCCGGGTGACTGGGAAAGGCCTCTCTGAAGAATCGACAAGCGACAGCAGCGCGTGGCCACCTACAGAGCTTGCTGGGCAGAGGGACTAGCAAGTACAATGCCTACGGCCGGGCTCAGTCCAGCGGGGGTCATGGCCAGGGTGGAGAGACCAAGGTGCAAACAGGGAGGTGTGGCCACACCTGGTAAAGGCCGGTCATGCCTGACCTTGCAGCCCACGATCCTGACTCTAAATTTTACTCTGGCTGAAGCTAGGGCCACTGAGAAGCTTTGACCTGTGTGTATGAGTGCGTGAGTGCGTGTGTGCATGTGTGTACGTGCGTGTGAAGGAGTGTATGTGTGCATGCACGCACCTGTGTGTGTGCACCTGTGTGTACGTACCTGTGTGTGTGCGCACCTGTATGTACCTGTGCAGGCGTGCACCTGTGTGTATGCACCTGTGTGCGCACCTGTGTACGTACCTGTGCATGCGCACACCTGTGTGTGTCGGGAGGTGGGCAAAATGCCACTCGGGCTCTACAAGGAGAACCCTGGCTTTGGGGTAGGAATAGCTGCAGAGAAGGACAACGGCACCAGCAGGGCCACTGCAGCAAAGGGCACTCCATCCTTATTGAATTACACCCTATTTCCAAATACAGATCTCAAGGAATTTATAAGAAAAACACATGAGCGAGAGGATGAGTAAAAACGATTTTGTCCCCAGAGGCAGCATCCGTCCGTCCGCTTTACACACTGGACAGCCAAAGGGGAGACGCGGCCGTCTGCTCTGAGAGCTCAAGGCAGATGCAGCGGGGCCCGCGGCGACGGGGCCGGTGGCGGCCGCACCTGAGTCCGGCCGGCCGTCCGAGCTGCGGAACTCCTGCATCCTCCTCTCCAGCTTCTGCTGCCGGCGCCGCTTCATCACCACCTCGGGGTTGGAGATGGTGCGCGTGAAGCTGGTCTCCGGCATGTCCTTGTAGAGCTCGGCGGCCAGGCGACAGTTCTCACTGGGAGGGAAGCACCAACGAGGTTTTTAAATGTTGCATCAGAAGAACGTACATCGCGATCGCACAAAACTCAAAACAGATGTCTTCCGGCTACATCTGCAACCCACGGAGCCTGTCGTGTGCCGCTTACCGTGTGCTACTAATTACTGCGGACAGAGAACAGTTTCTCTCAACACAAACCGACACTGAACTAAGCAGAAATTTATAATTGAAATTCTACAGTGAGTTTATATAATTTAATTACTGTGCATTAATAAAGCTAAAAAAGGTATAAATTACACATTTTACTAATTACCACCAGCATTATCCTAAAACAGACCAAATGAGGTGACACAACATTCCGAACACAAGAGATAAAAGATTGAATATACTTCAGTAAAAATCTGTCTTTTCTTGTTTAAAAAAAAAACTGCAGCTCGCTGCCAGTGTTCATTTAGCGTCGCACGCGCACGAATGCCATGTTTTCTAGGATCTGACATTTTCAGCTACTGAACTCTAAAAACAGAATGCTAAACAGAATGATGTCATTTATTTCCAAAGACTACCGATATGCTCCAGCACTGCGAAAGTAACGATAAAGGCGAGCTGTTTCGTGGCAAACTTTGGGGGTGAGGTTGGGACTGGAACCCACGAGTGACCTCGGGGAGAACACCGCAGCCGCGAGGGCCGCCGGCCAGCATTCTCAAGGCAAATAGTAAAGCGTGAACTTTTACCAACTAAGAGATTTACCCGCGTTCACTTCCTTGGGGCCGAATGTGCAGAAGGGCACTGCTTAGCGGCCCTGGGACGAGTCACCTGGACGGCACGACGAGCCGGAACTGCACGTTAAGACCGACACTCCTGACTCACGGCGCTCACTATACGTTAAAGATGACGTTCTCAAGCATGAAAATAACTAAAACCAGACAAACTTTGGTTCAATCAAGTTGAACAACTTAACTCTTTTTAGGTCCCTAATTTTCTTAACAGAAGTGATGCGACACCCCATAAATTAAACTGAAAAACGGAACAAACCGCAGCACGTTTTCTTTTTCTTTGCTATTTTTCACACAGGCTACGCGCTGACACGAGCTCCTCCTCTTGCGTAACCGCTGAAGCCACAGCTCGCGCTCCTCACACAGGCAGCGCTGCCCCCAGGGCAGCCCCGAAACGCGCCGCGATGCAATCCAGGAGGGCTCAAACGCCACTCGGAAGTGAGCACGCGCGACAAACGGCCGCCGCCAACACAGGCTGACCACTTGGAGCCAAACGTGAGCAAGACCCGAAGGGGCCGACGCCAGGGAAGAGCGGAAACCGTAACGGACGTGCGGAGGATGTCGGCCTTGCTGGCGGTACCCGGACTTCCTGGGGAGATCACGCAGGGCAGCGACAGCACACCGTCCTGGGACGAGCGAGCTCTCGGGGTGTGAGGACATGCGGCAGCCCCGGAAACCTTTCGAAGGGCAGCCTGGTGAGGAAGCACCGCGCTGCTGCCCAGCCATCCTTCCACAGTGCGCCCGAAGGGGGTAACAAGTCCCCAGAGCTGTGGGACAAGGACGTTCGCCGGAGTATTATCTCTGATGCCAAAACATCCATGGAGTAGCCACAAGTACACAAAGGGGTGGTTACACATACTATGGAAAAACCGTGTAATAGAACCCTGCAGTCATTTAAGTTACTGCATACATATCTGTGTGAACATGTATTTACGTGAAGTATAAATTATGCGTATCCATTCCAGTGAAAAAAAGTCACGTGGAAAATTCTAGTGCGACACCATGCATAAACAGGAAGTGTGTCTAGCTGGGTGCACACAAACTACGGTTCCCGTTGGGCCCGGGCGATGACAGGTGACGCCTCTGCCCCGTCAAGTCCACGTATCCCGACTTTCTGAGCTGCGTGCCTATTTCGTCAGCAGACAGACTACCATGCGGTCGGCGCCAAGGCAGGTAAGAGCCCAAGCACATGACACCGGCGTGATCCTGCTACAGTGGGGGCCCCCGCATCAGTGGGAAGGGCACGTTTCTCCTAATGTCTCCTTCCTATTACGATGAAACGCGATGATTTCCCTCACTCTCTCGCTCAGAGGTCAGAAGCCCAAACACTCACACAGTGAGCACCTCCAGGGCGGGCCGGTGTGGCAGAGTTAAGGACCGGGAGGTGGCGGGGCTGGCGTGACCCGGACGCTGCATTTGGGAGCAGCTGCTCCTCCTGACACCCGTGAAGCCGGCGAGGCTCGTGAGAAAGCACAGCTGCCTTGAGGACCAGAGCGGCGGGGGTGAAAGGGACAGCCCCGCGAAGAGGGGGAGAACGTGGCACCCGTGGTCCGCTCAGGAAAGCGGCCGTCGGTCAACGTGCACACAGCGCGACGACACGCACGGTGGGCAGCACGCCGCCTCGCGGAGAGCCAGACCACGCAGACCACGCCCGCGGCACCCCCAGCGGGGAGCGCCCCGTCCAATGTACCCGGCAGTCGGGTGAGGTCTGCAGCGTCGGGAACGCGCGGAGCAGAGCGCGGGGAAACAGCGTACTCCAAAGGCCACTTACATGTCGTCCCCCTGGAGAGCTCTGTCGTCCTTGTCAGATGCCTGTCTCGTTGCCTCTTTTTCTCTCTTCTTTTTCTCCTTCTTTTCTTTCTTCGAGAGAGTTCTCTTGAAGTTCTGGATAACACCTTCTTTCTCCTGCTTTTCGGGTCCGTTACTCTGAGCCTTCTGATGAAAATAACATCGTCACGACCTGGCTGCTACACAGACCCGCACGAAGCTCGTGCAGGGCTAAGCCTCTTCCGCCCCAGTCACGGCCAGAGGCGAAGCCGCAGACTGATGCCCTTCACCTTGACTGACAGTTACGTGAGTGTACCTGTCAAATCTTAACATATTACACATTCAATATCGGTGCATTTCACTGTGTATAAATTTTACCACCATTCAAAACTAACAAGCAAGCAAGCAAAAAACCAAACCCAGTAAGAAAACAGGTGAGAATCACAAAATCTGACTTTCAACTAAAAAAATACAAATGATTTACATAAAGTAATTTAGAATAAAAGAAATCTAATGAAAATACAGAAAGAACTAATAAGCATTTAAATCATTATCTATTTATAGACATTTTAACTTTAAAAGAAATGTTAAGAGTAGCCATAATAAATTGGTTTTTAATAAAGCAAAGTTACAAATCTAGTTTGTGCAAAAACTTCCCCAAATCCTGTTTATCTGCTGGCTTATTCTTAATTCACAGCACAACCTGCCGGCGCGTGACGGAGACACGCGATGCTTTGTGTAACTTGATGGGCTGACCAGTGGAGAACCGAGGACACGAGACAACGGCTATGTCACCGCACGTCACTGGGAAAGCGCTGCCTTCCACAATGAGCGTCTCTGTTCCACGCCCATGGCGAGCCGCGTCCCACCCTTCCGACCCGAGGGCCTGACCGCACCCCGAGCGTCTGTGCCCCACGAGGGCGCAGCGGCGGACGCTGTGCTGCAGACACAAGACGAAGCACGCGCGGCAACAGACAAGGATCTGTGTCCTCACGGACACACACCTGCCGCTTATTTACACACACGCGACAAGTCACTAGAGCATGGTGTCCAGGCCAAGAATGTGCTTTGTACAGCCAGACTCAGCGAGGAACACGGACGTCGCACACACAAAATGAAAACTTTCTCCTGCCAAAAGTGAATAATAGAAGTCTTTTCCCAGTTTGTCGGGGGAAAAAATTAAATAGAAGATTTTTCTCAAAATATTCTTAACTTTGCATTTGCTACCTACCACCTGTCTATATTGAATGCTGTGTACGATGCCACTTGACACAAAAATTTTTTTTCAAATTATATCAATATTTCATAGTATTCCATATAAGAACAGTGGCACAGGACTTCTAGGCACCCTGCCACCTGGGAAAGGCTTAGACTCGCTCTACTACATCATCGAAAGGGATGGTCCCAAAAGTTCAGATTCCTGACCTTTCACACGTAACAGGAATGTTTTAAACGTGTCTTAAATGACATCTGAAACATAAATAGCTTATTAAAGTTTTATTTTCCCTTCGATTTTTATTAAAACATATTCTGACTTGGTAAGTTCGGGGAAAAATTAGACCTATTCCTTGATCATTAATTCTCCTGGTCACTGAAGCTTATGTGACTTTCGTTTGAAAAAGTGAGGAGCAACATTCGGGATCCTTCGGTGACACGGAGGAGAAGCGGGGGACGCTGGGCTCCTTTCCAGCACTTTCCGGGGGGAGGCACGAGGGCAGCGCAGGGCAAGAAGCAAGAAAGAGGAGGGTGTCCCGCGACGCGGCACAGTCCGCCGGCCACGCGGGGTGGCCCCGGCGCCTACCTTGGGGGCGACGGCGTCATTCTCGTTCTTGAGAACAAATCTGCCCTCTCGATCATCTTTATTCCAATTCAACTGCACGACTAGGGGCTTCTCATCTGTATCCAATCTTCTTTCTTCTTCAAAACATGAAATGAAAAAAAAATGAGGCCATGGTTATTTATAACGCTCTAATACAACTTTCTGATATGCATCTGATTCTACAGACATCAAACACCTCAGTATCTCGAGTACTTGCTGATCGACGGAACTGCAACTCAAAACGTTAAGCGAGTGTTAACGATCGTTCGATACTTTGTTGCTACACGTATACTACCGTGTGTCCCACGTACCCAGCGCCAGACACCGCCTGGGGACAGTTTCCTTACAACATGTAGACTCTGACTGGGAAAATAAGAGACACATGTGCCAACGAGGGAGAAAAGACAGTGCACTGCACTTTGCTATAAGCCCGTCCCGTAAAGCACAGCGCCTCACACGCCACGGGGAAGGGCGGGCATCATTAGATGGCGCAGCAGTCCCAACGAGTCACGCGGGCCTTCCCTTCTCACACGCGCGATCGTGGAGTGGCGGCGGCTCGGCACCTCCAGCCCCGGCGTGATGACCGCCCTTCTCCCTGTCGGACCCGTGACTCCGAACCTGCATCCCTGACCCTCGCGCCCCGCCACCGTGAGGCTGCCGCGCCCTCCTCTGCGACGACGAGGAGCTCGGCTCGGTGTCTCCTTAACGAGGCTGCGGGCACACGGAGCAGACCGGCAGCCCACCGAGGGCCCTCGAGGGCCCCACGCAGCCTGGCCACCGGCTGGAAGCCTACGGGTGGCGAAGCGGCCCAGGGAACGGCGCACGGGACGTGCCGCAGCGAGGGCGGCGGCGCGCGAGGCGGAGAGAGCAGCTGCCGCGCTCCTGCAGCCGGGAGGCGACAGCGGACGGCGCGGGGCAGGGCGGACGCGCGGAGTCGTCTGCGCGCGGCGCGGAGCGGTCCCGCTCTTACCAGCGCACGAGAACGACACGTTCCAAATCGCTGCAGGCGCGGACACCGCGAATGAAAAGTCGCAGTCACGAGCCAGGGGCCGAGTCAAGACGTTCGAAATTCCTGCTACGAACCAAAGTTATCAACTTGTTCTTGCTGTGAAATTTGTACTAGATAAAATAAATCCTTCACAGTGTGTTTTTTTTAGAGAACCAATGTTTAGAACAGTTAAGTCTAAATCCTCAAACAAAAACGGGTGAGATCCTAAGGGTGAGACCCTGAACAACTGCCGTGAGCCTAACCAGTGGACGTAAATGAGTCAGGGGCCCCCGCGACTTCACACTTTAAGGTCTTCTGCCTCGGCGGTTCTCACGCTTTTTTTAAAATCGGAATCCTTTTAATTTTTCCATCTGATTTCACAGAGAATCCTCATGTACAAAGGAGAGCAGCAGGGTCCCCCTCCCCGGTGGCCGAGGCACGCACTGGGCCCCAGAACTTGGCCCAGGAGGGCTCGCTGGGGGTCGTTTCCAATTCCCAAGGAAAAGTTCCCTGGGCCAGACGCTGCAGGAACCGCGCGCTCCGGGATCTGCGGCGCCCTGCGACCTTCCTACGGCAGGTGTCACGCTGCCGTCCAGCGGGGTTTTCCACGGCGCTGTAAGAAACAAGCCTGCCCGAACCCCGCGGGGGAGGGAAGTGAGGGCGCCCCCTGCAGTCTGGGGCGGGCGGCCCCGGAGGCGCAGCGCCGTCCAGGGGGACTGAGGCCGGGGGGTGGAATGAGCACCTCAGTTTTCTTCTCCTTTTGTAAGAACACTTCAAACAGCCACAAAGCTGTTTATGTTTGGGCATAAATACATAGTGATTTGTCTGAATCTAGCTTCTCGATAAAATCAAATGTCAGGTATGACCCCTGGCCTGGGGGCTGACTCTGCGGCTCCATGCCCTGAGGACGGCCAGGAGCCCGCACACTGGGCCCCCGCACCTGGGCACAGGTGCACCTGCGCTCGGAGCACGATGGGGCGGGGGGCACAACCGGACGGTCCCAGCGGGTCAGCTCGGGGCGTGTTCTCCATACACCTCTACTGTCTCCGCCTCCATACAAGGAACGTGTTCTACTCTTTAATTAAAAATAAATCTAGGAAAGGAAGTCTCAAAGAAGCGGTTCTTTTGAAAAATCAAAATCATTTTGTTTTTGGTTCTCTACTTCCAATCTTGCACCATATTTTTGCGAAGACCTCACTTGGTGGCATTCAAATGAGCGGGCAGTACAGACAGGAACGGGCTGGGGGGGCGGGGCCCATCTCCCTCTGCGGCCCACACCCAGGCTCGGGGGGAGAGGGGAAGCCAGCCTGGGGAAGCCCCCCAAGGCTGAGGCTGTCCCCCAGCATCAACTCCAGTCTGGGTGCTATGTACGAAGGTGGTGCCCGACAGTCGTGAAAAAGTGATGGCCAGCGTGGCCCGCCTCATGTGGGAGAAGTGCTGGGTCTCACCTGCTTTCCACACAGCACAAAACATGAGCACAATTTCAAAGATGCAAAGCAAGCTGGGTCTCTGAAGCAAAAAATAAGTAGATAACATTCAACAGGATTCGTGGGTGGAATCTAACTGGGGTTCAGACAGAGTCTGTGTTGCATGTAAACCCTTCGCTTGATGCAGTTTTTTTTAACAGGTGACTCAACACTTGTAAAGCACTCATAAAAATTTATAAATGTCTACATTTCTCATCAGTCCAACTTAAACTATTATTTGATACAGATATATACGGTATTTTCAGAATAATGAAAATATGCTGTTTCACATTGCAAATTATAGTAAGACTGATGATTCATACTGATATTGAACTGGGTTATAATTAACTGTAATATAATCTACACATAAGAGTTAACATGAAATATTTCTCCAAAAGCAAGCAGCACACTATATTATCGATGTGTGTGAAACTGAGGTCTGCAGGATAATTTTAATTATGAAATGCCATGCTACTCACGTTAGGAGACACAAGCATACAAAAAATTAATATATTCTTTCCAACTGCCAACAAACATATGTGCTAGGAGCTCACAAGAACATTTCCCGGACACACAACAGCTTTGCTAACCTGTCCGCTGCTCCCTGAGCCTCTCCAGAAAAAGCCAGAGGTGGCCAGCAGTGCGATCAAAAGGGACCGGCCAGAGAGCCACCTACTTACGAGAGCGGGACACGCACTGACCTCCACTGACGTGCACCTCATAGAGCGAGTACTTGGGAGATGACAGCATCCGCATGTCCGGCCGGAACTTCTCGGCCAGCGTTTCGATCACGTCCTGAGTTGTGGCAGTACTAGAGACCCGGATGCACTTTGTTGCGAAATTTCCAGCAGCTTTATCTTGAAAATAAAACCTCATCACTCCATGGAACTCCAAATCCTGAAAGAAAAAACGATACACATTTGGAAAAGCAACATTCCAAAATGATCCGCTTTTTATAACAATTATAAAAAGAAAAAAGGCCATCCACCACTTTTAAAAAATGTTTCATTACCTTAAACATTGGAGACAGACTAAAAGACATGGGATTTTAGTTTTCAAATTTAATTATGTCACTTGGGCCGAGTTATGTACAATTTCCCTTCGCCTTACTTGTCTCATGTGTAAGACAATGGCCGTAGAGTAACCAATATTAATAACAGCCCATGTTTATTGATTCTTGAGCAAGTGCCGGATACACCTGGACGTGCATTATTTTATCACGATTGTCCAACAACCCAGTTAAGTAGGTACTATTATTAAACCTTTCAAGATGTGGTCATTGAACCCGCTCGAGCAGGTATGCGGCAAATGCAGCAGGAAAGCCCGGGCCCAGCGAACCCCATGGCCCACGGCCACGCGCCCGAAGTCCCGTCCAGCGAGATTATGAGACGGTTCTAACAGTGAAGGGGACATGAATGCCAGCCTCAACCGCGCCAGGAACGTGAATGGAAACTCAGCTACCGCGGACCGTGACTGCAGCTACTTCTCAACATGCACGGCCTGCTCAAGCTCAACGCAAGTCAGACCATGCTCAAGCCGTACTTCTAGAGAAAAGCGCAACGCGTTCCCGTCGAGGGACCACAAGGCAGCTGGAGCCCACGCGGCTATGCAGTGCTCCTCCCACCCTTCCCTGCTTTTCCTTTTAAACCAGTTAAAAGACGGTCTATCTGGGTGACGCTCACATGAGTCTCGAGCCCTTCGCTCTAGAAGCTAAGACTCAGTGGTGCACACGCCGAGGCTGTGAGCCTCTGCAGCGGGGGTCTGCTTCATTTGCTGGGTGACACGTCACCTGGGGACCTGGGGACATCAGCGTTCCTGTGACCCATCGCTTCCTCGAACACAGGAAAAAACCACAACTCCCAACGGAAGCGCCGAGAACACCTCTAACCCTGGGCCCCTGCCACTGCCTCTAGCACTCCCGAAGATTTGGCTATGCCGGGGGGCCAGGGGACTCGTCCTCGACCCCTCCTGTGTCACCCTCCACACCTCATACACCAAGTTGCTCCATCGTCAAAACAGATCCAGAATCCACCCCAAATCTCGTGAAAGCCGAGTCAGATCACGTCATTCTTTAGCCTTCCCCCTTCCATGGCGTCCTCGGCGCTCGGATGACAAGCCTTCCCAGCGAGCTCAGAGCCCGCCCCGGTTGAGGCTGTCTCCGCATCCCCCACGCCGCCAGCCTACTCCTGATACTTACAGCCTAACCCGTATTTATTTGAAGAAAAGTCCGAAAATGGAATATTAGGGCAGTTAATTGTATAAACTACATGAAATTAAACCAGAACGTGAGACCACGAGGCACATCTCTAGCCCCCAACCTTCACTGTGCCCGCCCAGCCTCTGTCTGACCACCAAGCAGGACGACCCGCGGTTCCCACGGCCCAGGGGGAGTGAGCACGTGTGTCAGGAAAACACCACCGAACCCCGACTCTGGGGTGAAGCAGGGTCCTGGGCACGGGGTGACCAGGAGAACACCATGAGCTGGCGGAACGGGAGCTGCGTGTTCACGGTCCCCCGCTGGCCTCTCAAAGCCACAGAAACTGCCTCTTCCCGCGTGGGTCAAGCAGCAAGGAAAGCTGAGCTGACAGCGCTGTAAATGTCCCACCTCTATGTCCCCTGGCAGCCCCCAAACCAGTACTAGTCCCGACAAGTGTGGAAGATGCTCCCAAACTCGAGGACCACACGTCGGCGGTGGCCAGTGCCAATAACGGCCGGTGTTCCCACGTCCACACTCGTGCCGGAACCCATGCTGAACACCCAGCATGCACTGCGCCCCAGGTCCCCTCACCCAGCCCCCCACACAATCACTCGACCCTCTGCTCCGGCTTTCCTCCTCCCCCCATCTCCGCCGCAGCCTCCGGGGAGAGCCCTTTACAACGCGGCGATGACTGTGCGTTTAGCTACATAAATCCGCTCTTCCTGTGGGAGTGGCGGTTTCCCCCCGGCTCTCCGAAACGCTCAGCAGCGCCCTGACATCGGCTGGACGTGACACCTCACCGTCTCGAATGGTAACTGGCAAAGCCACCCTGGCTCCTCCAAAGGCTCCTCCTCACAGACTGAGCTGAACCGAGAAGCCTGGCTCTCACTCGTTCACGGGTCCTCCCCGTCGCCAACACGCCGGCGCGTCCAGCCGCTGTCCAGCGTGTCCAGCGCGTCTGGCCTGCCTGCTCGGAGCTCGGGACACTTCGGATCTCTGAGAAACAGCCCAGCAGCCTCAGCGGCAGGGCTAACGGTCTGATGACGTCACAGCCAGCACAGTCAGCACTTCACGGACAGGTGCTTCCTGAAAGGAAAGGCGCCCTCCTCCTTCGTGCTGGCTACACAGATCGCCAGAGAGAAAACGGCACAGAAGACGAACGCTGGCGAAGGTCCCGCAACCCCCTCATGAAGCGCCGCCGCTGGCAGCCCGCGTGCGGCAGAGACCCGCCTGGGGCAGGCAGAGCGACGACCGCCTGGGGTCACGTCCACCGGGGCCCTACACGCCAGCCACAGTGACAATTCGAAGGGGAGGACAAGGCCATACAACCAATCACCTGTCTCCTTCCCTTCGTGGTGATTTTCCTAATGAGAAAGCAAGTTTCTTTTCCTCCTAAAGGTATATATTTACCTTTGCACAAATTTTTCCCCGAGAAACTATCACCAATGCTTATTCCCGGACTGGTTAATGACAACTCTGAAACACAGAGAATACAACAGACCGAAAAAAAAAACCACCCATTGAAGGCCAGAAGGCTACATTATAAAACTACTAGAGAGCCAATGCAAGGAGCAAAGAATTAAAGATGGAGTTTTTCTTTTAATTATTTTATCGATATCTCAGTTAATGAAACTGATAATCAACTGGCCTCATCCACACCAGCAAACCTCAGCGGAGCAAACCCAATCTCCTTTGGCTCGAGCCGATGAGAACCATTTGTTCTGAAGCTGAAACAGGTGGGCCATGCCAACTCGCTTTCCTGCTCACCCCGTTCAGCATTTATTTGAAATCCATGCCCTGCCTGCAGCAGGACAATGTGACTTCAAACAGGTAGGTGAGCGCCAGCCCAACCCCCACGGGGCAAGCAGCAGTGGCCAGGACAGACGG
>NW_024340700.1:6105429-6131236 GCF_902729225.1 Pteropus medius | reverse complement strand
CATACACACACTCAGACATACACAAACACAGAAACACAGATACACAGACACACACACACACAATTTATTCCTGATGCTGGTGCCTCCAAGACATGCGCCAAATGTTAAGGGAAAATACAGCTGTGCCTTCAGAACGTACACACATCACTAGCCCATAAATCAACCAGACAACAGCCACGTGACTCACTTTGTTAGACACAGTACTAACATCTGAAGGTTAATAGTTTAGGTAGAGAATAGAATGCAGAAACCTTGACTATGGGTTTTTGAAATCCTGTATAAACACTATCTTTTTAAATGCTAGTCCTTCAAGAATACTCTTTAAAATGACATGCAGTTCATTACCTGAAACTTTTATAAGACACATAGTACTTCCGAAAGCTTAAAAGAAACGACGTGAGACACCTGCACCAGGCGCTCGCTCGCAAGGGACGGTCTGCCCGCTCTCCCTGCTGCCCTCCTACGGTATGAGCCCGTGGGCTGTTTCCTTTTTCCTTTCTTCTTTAAGTTAATAGACTTCTGATTCCAGCTGACATACAACATCATAGTAGGTGCAGGTGTGCGGCGGTAATCAACATTTATATATACCATTTTCCAACAGCACCAATTACGTGACCTTATCAACATCTGATTTCTGAAACCACGAGAGTTTTCGATAAAAACTTAAACGGACTTGCTTTACACGGAGCCAGCTTGTCAGATGACTGCGGCGCCGAGATCGGGAGCTTCATTTCGCAGGTCCCAGTTCCAGCCCGGTTTAGCCCAACTTTCCCGAGTCCGCCGTGTCCCCCGTACAAGGGAGCCGTCGTGCGGGGGGCTCCCACAGGCGCTGTCCCCGAGTGCAGGACCACAAAATGGCAAACGCTCCCTGGAGCGAACGGCGGTCGGAGCTGCACCCCGCACGCAGGGAGCAGACTGCACACCTGTGCACGTGCGCCGGTCTACATGGTAAAACGGGTCCGTGAACTGTGCTGTCCAAACACGGAGGCACGATCTCTAACCCGTGGCAACGCACACCTGCTCAGCGTGAGCCACCCGCGGACGCCGAGCACCATGCCGCTGGTTCGCAAAGCTGGCGAAGCCCCAGTCCGCCGACAGCGGGCGAGGCCATCTCAGGCGAAGAGCCCACGTTTTCTGGACTGAAAAACTGACATAATGCACGCACGCATGCACACGCACGCACACGCACAAGCGCATAGATGCAGATATGTACGCACACACGTGCACACACAGACACACACACGCAGACATGCAGACAGGCACACACGCACGTGCGNCACATATGCATACATGCACACACACGCACACAGATGCACACACACACAGAACACAAGCAGCTTCCCCTTACATGAACTCTGACAAAAATCCATCCAGGACCCATTCACCTAAACCTTATAAGATGCAAACCCTCTGCTGGGCGCACAGCCTGCTGCGCACACCCGTGAGCCCACCCGCTTAGACACCTCTGTTACAGCTGCCAGCATCAGCCACCCGACAACTGTCTGCTCACAGCGGCCGAGCACCTGCCGATGGGCGCATCAGAGCTGCGCCCTGCGGGAGCCTGATGGGGTTAGAGACCCCACAGCCAGCAGCACGGGGCGCGAGAAGCCAGGGTTTCCCCACAGGACTCGAAACGCTTCATCTTCCTTCCCATGTGAATAACTGCCACACACACGTACACTGGGGATTTGAAAGAGCAATTAAAGAATACGCCAAACCCGAGGCGAAAGAGCAATGACCACATTCCTGGTTCACGAGCAGGCGGTATTGCTAACGTAACCTTTAAACACGACATTCGCACGAGTGCACAGCTGTACTAAAACAGCCCTAAAACGCCACCTGTCTGGTCCAGAGGTTATAACCGATTTTGCCAGAGATCCCTTAGAAGTCTGGGGAAGCCTGTAACTGTTCTCGGAATAAAATCTTAAGTGCATAAAATAAAATACAAAGCATTAAAAAGGGAAGTTACATTAAAGCACAATTAAAACGTTAAAACCTGTGATCGGCGACATCGGGGTTTATCGACATATTAGCTGAGACCTATCAGAGTCGGTTCACAAACTGCGCAGTGAATTCGACATGAGCATAAACTCGTAAGTGAGGAGAATGCTAAATTTCAGCTAGAGGTTAATAAATTTTACTGAAAACAGGGATGTAATGATTTCTGCATCCATGGTCAAAGAACCTCTTCGCAGGCCTCACAGTGAGAAGCCCCTGCAACCCCTCTGGTGACGGTGAACTCGCTCTCTGGCCCAGCAACAGACCCCTTCTCTTTCCATCCTGACAGCTAGAAAGAGCCGCCTCACACAAAAGCAAAGTTCACCTCGCACAGCTCTACCCGCTGGGCTTAATTTTGCCGCTGGTATCATGCAGATCTACAGTGAAACCCTAGTTTTTGATGAATGGTCACTTCTTTCCTGTTTATTGATGAAATGGAAGAGGAGAACAGATGCACCCTGGATAAGGAAACGGGACAAGCAGCGGCTCATGGAGTGGCGACTCCAGGCATCTGTGTGTGCGCCCTGGGCTGCGAGGTAAACGCATTCTCTTCTAACCGTGGGTCGCGGCGAAGCCGGCTTAGGCTGAGAAAAGTGTCCGGATCTCAGCGCCAGGACATTTTGGCCGTGAGGATTCTCTGCGGCAGGAGCCGCGCTGTGCACTGTGGGATGCCTACCACATCCCTGGCCTCTGCACACACGATGCCAGCAGCACCCACCCAGCTGTGACAACCAAAAGTGTCTCCAGACATCTGCGTGTGTCTCCCGAGGGACAACAGTCCCCTGGTGGAGAGCCACGGGTTTGGAAGTCTACTACTCGCCACAACAGGTCTCAGTCTAGCTCCTCCAGCTGCTCTCCCCGCTGTGACATGATTCCAAGTCCAGCTACCCGTCTGCTCCCTCCTCTCTTGAGCACGCTCATGCTCTGTCCTCCTAGCCTGAGACGGCATCCAGAACTGATCACAAAAATCCACACGTGCCTCATCAGCTGCAAGCATACTGCTGATCTGCTTCCATCCCTGTAATTAATGCGATTGAAGATGACATTAGATTTTCGGTGACTACCTAACATTGTTGATTCGACGCAGGTTCCAGTAAAATTAAAACTGCATGTTAGTCCACCAAACGGCATTTCTCCAGCTTGGCACTAATCTGTTAAACAACCACCTTTGAGGACAACTAGGCCACTGCTTCCTAATTCACCTAACTGTACTTAGACCCGGCCCCGACACAGGAGCATGAGGACAGACACCTGAACTCCTGGTGAAGTCCAGATACTGTGGCCGATGCGCTGCCTCCATCCACAAACCTGGTCACCCCGCCCCCCTCACACCACAGAACAACAGCACTGGAGCCTCTGGGCCATGCTGGCACCTGTCCATGGGACCCCACAGCTGCCCGACACAAGACGGACTCTGCTGCTCAGTCCGGCCACGATCACAGAGAACACGTCCATGAAAAGTCCTAAGGTCGCCTTTTAACAGTGGTATAAACAGGTGATACATTGCTTTTTAAACTTTTACTGTGTAGTAAACATCTTTACGGAAATCCGCACTTTAAAATTATATACTAAAATATACAAAAATATATGTCAGCATAAAGCAATTAAACAAATATTAATAAATTTGACTACATAAAAATAAACTTACTTGGGGAAAAAAAAAACAATAAGCAAAGTCCAAAGACACGTGACACACAGTGGGGAAAACATTTCTAATTTACATGACAGGAAAATATAATCTCTCTGATATGTAAAGAGTTCCTAAATTTAAGGAGAAAAAGACCGACTGACTTTGAAACAGCAGAAACTCATGGATTTTTTTTCTTCCCCCACTGAAAAGGCCTTGAAGCAAAAGACAAGCTGTGGACGCACCCCGACACCCGGGCCGTGGCCTCCGAGCACTGCTCCCTCGGGGGAGTCGGGGCTCCACGGAGAATGGCTTAGTCCAGGCGCAGGTCAAAGCACGGACAAGACGAGTTCGGGGCGTCTTGTTATGCCGGAAAACAAGAACGGTCTCACAAGCAACCGACTCATTCAAAAGCTTCCTCTCGCCGCAATCCTCTATAATTGTTTTTAAAATACGACAAATGTCCCAAAGTTCAAAGCATTTCCAATGATCTTACTGTAACCAAATCAAGATATGAAAAGTACACCTGGCCAAATGTGGGACCATCTGAACACCAGCAACAATGACTGCAGCCGACAGACACACAGACCACATAAAAACCCTCGAGTTCGTAACGATGGTAAAGAAAAACGGGAAAGCCAACAACAGAATCGAAATCACTGTCACCACTGCGGGTGCCAGGGCACCACCTCCTCGGTCTGAAAATAAACAATTCAAGTAAAACAATTCAGAATTCATTCTGCTTTCCTACAGATTAGGAAAATGTGTTTCTATTTTTTAAATAATTCCAGCCAATAAATGTGAAAGAAACGACAGAATTCAAAAATCACCATTTAGTAACCCCTCCTTGATTCAGACAAAGACAGCAATGATGAAGCAGTAAGTGAGAGGCTGAGGGGACTTTGCCCTGAGGGCTGGCTGCCACCAGTCACCTCCCGCTGTGGCCTGCCCCCACCCCGCCCCGCTGTCACAGGACCAGGAGGCACACAGCACCACTCAGGAGGCTTCTTGTCACACAGCCCAGCAGGAATCCAACCCAGGCCTTCAAGCCACAGAAACAAGTCCACCACCACCACCACCCCAGGGCGAAAAAGGCACGGAATGGGGACGCTGCACAGGAAACGAAACCAGTGTTTTCCGGCAAATCTGTGGCATGACAGAGAAGGGGAGGGCAGGACGCTCCAGACGGGGAGACGCATGAGAACTGAATTTAACGCACGGACCTTGTTTGGACCCGGACTCTAATAGATTGACCGCAAAAACCCATTTTTGGGAGACAGGGAAGTAGGAGGCAGGGCTGCATATTAGATAAAAAGGATTACGATCGACTTGTTGATAGGATTACTGCATTACAGTGAGATTCCTGCGAGACACACACAGAGGTAAAGGAGAAATAACTTCGTCTTTAGGATTTGCTTTAATAGTTAAGCTAAAAACGAAAAAATAATAAATGAAGAATGACAAAATTTTGAAAATTATAATGTCTGGGAGATGAAGATAGGTGAGTTTCATCTATGTTTGAAATTTTTATTAAAATGTTAAAATAATTCAATTATAATTATAAACTATTGTTAAATATGAAATAAACACATTTTCATAAAGAGCAGATGCTCTAGAAAAAATTCAAGACAGTAACATAATGAATGAGCGTTAGATGCAAACATCGTTCGCTCACCTGGCAAGCGGCAGGTGTGTGGTGGATAGAAAGGGGCGGGACCTCGGCAAGGGGCGGGACCGGAACCGGTGCCAGTCCCAGGACTTCTGCTGAACAGTCGCGTGGCCCGGGCGAGACGGCCCAGTTCCCACAACCCTGTCTGTAAAAGGCGAGGCTGCTATTTACTTCACAGGGTCTTGTGGTTACCACATTATTTATGGTATATAAAAGCGCCTGCCACAAATAAGGCACTTGGTGATAAATGTCATTTCCTGTCTGCACAGTCTCAAGTGCCTACACAACGCAAGAGCCAGTTTGAATGGTGCATAATCCTGCCTCTAGCAAAACAAAATACAAAAATAAAAAAACAATTAAGCATATATCATAAGTATGTATGTGAAAATGCAAAATATTAAGCTTCATAGGAAAAAAGACACTTCATAACATTTATAATTCTGTTTTTAAAATACAACAAATGTCCCAAAGTTCAAAGCATTTTCAATGATGTGACTGTAACCAAGTTATATAAAATTGCGAAATGCCTTCTTGTTCAAATAACCATATTCCTGTACTCAGCCCTAGTATAATAACCAAAAGAAAGTCCAAGAAGATAAAATGAGAAAACTCGTTTATATAACCTGCTTCTTAAATCTGCACTGAGATTCTTCTTTAAGTGTGTGAAATATTAAACTTTCTATATTGGAAGAAGGAAAATGCACCACACAAATGATGCACACAAAGTGGCAGACCAGCAGTTGCCACACTGCAGTAACTCACGCATCAGGTGCATCCTCAAACCACGGCCACCCACGCGCACGAGCCGCTGCAGTGACAACGCTCCTGCTCAGCGCACCCTGACAACTGCGTTCACAGGCGTCGGCCTTTCGCAACTGAAAAGTTCACAGACCTTATCCAAAGTAAAAAGAAAAATTCAGATTCCTATTGCGCTGCGTTAGCAAACAAATACATTTCAAAACAGGCAGCGTTTTGAGTCCTTCCACACCTCAAGGCTTTCCATGTCTTCCACAGGACGCCTGGGAGGGGGCTGCGACAGAGGTACAAGGGACAAACCAGAAACTGACGGGGAAATGAAAATGACTGCCTAACGGCTGAGATTTTACAAACGAAAACCAAACACTCGGTTCTGGGGCAGATGACCGAAATTCTCTCCGTGGGTATCATGAGCTACCTCGAACTGCATATTTGGTGCCACCTCATACCTCCTGACCACACTTCCTGTTTCACATTCTGTGTTATCAAATGACCACAGCAGACTGGAATGTCCCTCGCTACCAGGCAAGAGAAAAACAAAAGGTAATCTGCACCAATCAGCATGGGGACTTGGTACGAGCCACGTGGTCGAGGGGGACGCCAACGGCATTAATTTAGAAAAGGGACACAGAACATCTATGCAGGGCGAAGCTACGCGGACGAAAATGGCTCACTGCTCAACTGAGAAGTCTTCTTAATATGACTGCGAAAGAGAGTTGTCACGAAAAGAAGTGATCACTGAAGCAGACTCTCATCTCATGTCACTGAAACGTTCTGTTCACCAGAATGACACTTTCAACTCCCATTCAAGAATCTTCCACACTGTTAAATATCCCAAGCTAACACACACACACACACAGAGACTTAAAAATACATTCCGGACTAAGTTCTTTAGTTAATTGCCGGAATACGTCATAGGCATCAACTCAACGGCAAAGATACAGAAATATGACAGCTAGTATTAGGTCCCATGAAATGAAAACCTCCAAGTCACTAATTCTGTTTTTACATAGTTATATATTACTCTTAAAATCTCACTCATGTATGCTTTTGAAGATGTTGCCATTTCTAAATATAACTGCACACAAAATAAGAAACAGCAACAAATAAGATTTTTTTCCCCATTTAAGGTATGGAATGCAGAGTCTACCTACAACATACAATACTAAAGCTACGTGGTGCTGCAAACTGCCCCTCCCCGCGGTAACAGGCACCGATCCGAGGTCCAGGGGAGTCTGAACTTCCAGGTCTGCCCCAGAACAGAACAAAGGGAAAGGAAGGAAAACAAAGCACAAACAATGACAATAACACAATCCGAACAGCAGGAGTCGCAAACGTGCCCGGTGTCCACCCTACAATTCTTCCAGGAGCACAGAGGCGATGCCACCTCTGGCAAACGCCGCACTGTCCACTCCAGCTCTGACCTGTGCGGCAGGGACCACCGTGCTCCTGTCCCGCGGATGAGGAACGGGGCCTGGAAAGAGCTCGTCACGCCGCTCACCGCAGCGGGCCGGACAGAGGCCCCCTCAGGTAGCTCCGAAACGAGGCCGCGCTGTGCCCGGCTCTGCGAAGTGCCCCTTCCCCTGGTGTACGAGGCTGTCCACCGCCAGCCGCAGCAGCATGACAGACCAAATGATCAGCAACCACCCCGCGACAGAGAACATAAAATAAACATTCTCCTAAATATAGATTAAAAAAAACCTCAGAGGGAGACCAGAAAAGCAAACGCCCGGGACGGACCCCTGAGGGACGGGCAGCGCTACCCCCCAGAGAAGCCGCTGGACTAAACATCTAAACGCAGAAAGTCCAACTGCAAAACTTCAAATAAAACATGGAACGCAGTCATCGAACAAGAGAAAAAACATAAAACTTTAAGGAAAAGGTTAATGAACCCAAATACATTTCAGAAGTTTTAAAATGTATGTGACAAAACAATGTAAAAAAGTAGAAAACCATAAACAAAAGCACATGTGCAAAATATGTAATGTACAAAAGATTAGTATTCAGAATTTATAAGTAGTTCCTACAAATATACTAGAAAAAGACAATGCTTTTTTTTTAAATAAATCACTGGAAAAAAGATGGACGATATATATAAACAGGCAATTCAAAGAGAAACTAGGAATGACCATAAACATAAAGCAAGTTCACCCAGTGAAATCAGGGAAATAGAAATAGTTCTTATTTCATATATTCCAGATTGTAAAAAGATCTGAATATATTGAAGATATGGAAGATTCTCAAGGTTGGAACATACCTGGTCTTACCACCTCAAAGATCGATCCGGCAGAACCTGGTAAATTAGAATCCGTGCATGGCTGGTGACCAAGAAATTACAGTTCTGGGTATCCAGCCTAAAATCCGTCATTGGTACAGAAAGAAACATGTCCAAAGGTGCTCATTAAAACCACATTGGTAACAATGAAAAACTACAAAAAACAGGATCATCCCTAGATAGTAGGGAAAAATACTGGTTCCTGTGGACAAGGGAATGCCACGGACGAGCTGAAATAAACCACTACTGTCTACCGGCTTCTGGCCACTTACTCCTGGCGAGGCAGAAAGGGAGAAGGGAGGGAAGAAAAGCCTTCGAATTGTACTAAAAATTTAAACTTTCAGTGATATGGAAATAACGCTCTATAACAAATGCTTTAAAGAGAAATGAAAACTGCGACTTAGCAGCCAACAGAGGACTCAGGGAGACATGAAGACATTTCTATTCCGGTTAAGTCGCCCTGACCACTGGCGCTGTCCCCCCACCTCCCTAACCCTAGGCCATGGAGAAAAATAATGAACAAAATCGTCTGTTCTCGGGGAGCTCGCAATCCAGCAGGAAGACGCCCGGTAATGCCAGATGGCGACACGCACGAAGAATTAAGTAGAGCAGAGGGACCGAGTCACTGAAGGACGAGGGGGAGGGGCACTTGAACGAAGCCCGAACTCTAGGCAGAGAGCTCGAGAAGTGGGGGCTCGAGCGCCAAGACCCCGAGGCAGCGCCTGGCTGGCGTCGGACACACGGCAAGAGCCCCGTGGCTTTCCAGGCCAAGGCGCACTCTGAGCAAACTAAAGCCACCTGAGAGCTCGGGCAGGAAATGTCATCATTTAACTGAGGCCTAGGAGTGTATGTCAGTGTGGGAAACGGATGGACGGGGCGAAGGCAGCCGACGGGAGAGCTTGGTGCGAGCTGCCGGGGCGCCCGGTGGGAGCGCCCAGCCCGGGGCCACTGCCCGAAATGCGGACGCCGAGAAGGCCGTTAGGAAAGCATGGTGCAGGCCAGCGGCCAGAATGTGCTGACGGATCGGACGTGAGGCCTCAGACGACGGGGCCAGGAACAATCACACGGCCACAGGCACAAGCAATGGACAGAACTGAGCTGCCAGATGCTTGTTAAGATGGGAGGGTGGCAGGAGACGGGGGGCGGAACCAAGGACTCAGCCCGATCTGTCAAATGCAACGCCAGCTACCAACACACAAACACGGGGCTTCCAGCCCTGACACACCCACGAAAAAGGCCTCAGCAAGGAGTCAGTGGAAGGCACGCCCCGGAGTCCTCCAGGCACAAGCCCAGAGTCCCCTGGGAGACAAGGCCCCAGTCCTCCCAGGCACACACACAGCCCAGACCCCGGAGTCCCCTGCACAGAGCCCAGACCAGGGAGTCCTGGGAGACACGCAGCCCAGCCCCCAGAGTCCTTGGGAGACAAGCCCAGAGCCTCCCAGAGTCCCCTGGGGCAGTCCCAGGCCACCCTGAGTCCCTCCCAGGTCGCAGCCCAGACCCCGAGTCTCCCCCTCCCAGGCACGCAGCCCAGACCCCTCGGAGTCCCCTCCCAGGCACGCAGCCCAGACCCCGGAGTCCCCTGGGAGACACGCAGCCCAGACCCCGGAGTCCCATCCGCCCTGCAAAGGCCAGCAGGCTGGCCCCAGAGGCCAGAAAGAGGTCCCTGGGCAATGTGATCAACCGCTGCTGTGTCAATACAAGACGGCTAAGAAGTGACAACACGAAGGTCAATGGTGACCTGGACGAGGGGGTTTTGGTGAAGTCAAGGGTTAGGCCCCAAAGGGCAAAAGCAACGAAAAAGTTCTAAAATTTAACCGTGTCTTTAAATCAGACGACTCAGGTGACAGCAGAGCATCACTGAGCCTCACTGCAGTGTTCCTGTCTTACGGGGACAGGTCCACGACAACCCAAGGACCAAACCGACAGAATGATCACAGTTACTGATTGTCTCAGCAACGCAGACTCAGGTGGCAGAGTGTGTTCAACAGTATGCGGTTCACACTACCTCAGAGTTCTAATTATGGCTTTTACAATGCGTCACTCCCCTGGAAACGCCATCCACCAGGCAGCCAGCGGTCCACCTTTCCCCCAAATTACACAGACGATTCCATAATACACACTGACAAACTCCTTGTTTTTTAATGCTAAGCATCCTTTTAAAACTTATTTTCTTTACTGTGATATCTGTAGAAATGACGTAAATTGAAGAAAACACATTATACCACAACAAATATCAAATAAGTTAGAAGGAAATTTTAAGTAGCCATACAACCTTAGCTGCTTACAACTCTGACAGGCTAACGTCTACAAAGCTCACGGCTTATTTTTGAACTTTTAAAAGTTTCTGCTCTAGTTTTTTGGAAAAGTTTTTGTTGAAATTCATTTATTGCAATATATCCCTACATATTTCATTCTGAGAACCTTGTCAATGAAGAAATGAAACTGTTAAAGCTTTTATATTCATATTGACAATTAGATAAAGCAAATTGGTACAGCCGCTATGGACAGCAGTATGGAGGTTTCTCAAGAAATTAAAAATGGATCTACCTTTTGACCCAGCAATTGCACTTCTGGGTATTTATCCAAAGAAAACCAAAACAATAATTTGTAAAGATCTATGCACCCCAATATTCATGGCAGCACAATTTACAATAGCCAAGATATGGAAGCAACCTCAATGCCCATCAACAGACGACTGGATAAAGAAACTATGGTTCATATATACAATGGAATATTACTCAGCCATTAAAAAAAAAGAAATCCTACCATTTGCAAGGACATGGATGGGCCTAGAGGTTATTATGCTGAGTGAAATAAGCCAAACAGAGAAAGATAAATATCATTTCACTTATATGCGGAATCTAAGGAACAAAAAGAACAAACTGATCAAAAACAGACTCGCAAATACAGTGGACAATCTGGTGACGGACAGAAGGGATGGCATGTTGGGGGGATGGGAGAATGGGGTGAAGGGTTAAAGAAGTACAAATTAGTAGATGATACTTGGGCACAGTATGGGGAGCAAAGCAGCACAGGATGGGGAGCACAGGATGGGGAGCACGGCAGAGGGGAGCAGAGGCAGAGGGAAAGCAGTCAGCAGTAATATGATGCTGGGTGGAGGGCCAGGGGAGGGAGGGAGCAATTGGGGGGATCGTTTTATGAACTCTATAGATATCTAACCAGTGTACTGTATACTTGAAACTAATTCAAATAAATAATTTATTTTTAAAAAAACTATATAGGACAAATAAATAAGTAAGAAAATTAAGTAAAGCAAACTATCCAAATTAGTCAACACTGAAAGATCCCACATGCAAGCCTCCTCCTAACACCAGAAAGGCTAGTGCTAGCGAGTTTAACAGATTTGACCCTGATTTAAGAAAAGACTGTCCGAACTCTGATAAATGTGGTAATTACTAAGTGTAAAAGGGAGTAACGGGGAAGAGGGACAAGCTAGCAGCCGCAGCCACCCGCCGGATTTAGGACTGAAAAGTAAGTGCTCCCTTAGCCTTTTAGTTACTTTTCAAGTGCCCTGAAAATAAAGAAATGGATGAACAATAAAATACACCCACTTACAGGCAAAAGATACCATGCGATTAGAGGACCAAAATGACTAGGAAACAACCCTGTAAACAGAATAAAAATCAATATATTTTATAAAAAGCATTTTCACCAATCAATAAGATTAAAACAAATATCCCAACAGAAAAAGATACGTACCATAAAAAGGAAGTATAATGGTCAGTAAATTCACGAAAGATGGTCCACCTCAACGATGAACAAAGAAACGTGAACTCTGAAGGGACGCCTTTTTACCCGTCCAACTGAAAAAAGGTTAATCTGCAATGTCCAGTGTTAGGTCAAGGGTCACACTCACAACAGTGGGGCACGTTCTGCAAAAGCCTTTTAAGAAAGCACTCGGCAGTCTGTGGACGCGCACATCCTCCTGATCAAACTCTGCCGTTAGAGACCATGGAAGAACGTGACCACGAGAAGACGGGTCTACGAAACGGTCACAGCGACACGGGCAGAGACGGTGTCCATAAACGACGGGCACGGAAGTGACTGCTGCATGGAACGTTTCGCTGCTTTTAAAAATCAGACAAAATTTTATGTAGACGCACATATGTTGTTATACACACACACGCACGGGAGACTTTCTTGAATGAACCATGTAACAAAGAGTGTATATCCCACGATCTCATTTTTTGTAAAATAAAATTCAACACAGAATAAAATTAGAAAAGATGTTTTCTAAAAATTCTTTAACGGTGGCTACTTTGGGAGCGCTAGAATGGGGAGGGAGAGGGGACCTCCATGTGAAAAACAGGAATTAATTTCTAATCCACGGAAATCTTAGTAAAATACAGGTTTCTTCATTTCACCCGTTACAAAACTTATCTTGCACCTTCTTTAGAGTACAAACAGGACAGTTACTGCTCATCTGAAAAAGTTTTCTCTGTCTTCGGCAGAGGACCCACCATCCCAGGTAGGCTCTGCTCAGGCCGGACCCCGATGCTGACACACAGAAAGGCCTAAGTGGACGGTTAGCTCCGGGGGAAAGGCAGTGGCCTGTGTCCAGAACGAATCTACTGCTTACGATGTGCTACCAAGTCGCTGATATCTGCAACGAGCTCCACACACTCAATTCCTAAAAACATGCACAGGACCCCGCGGAGAAGGGCGGGCTTCTGAACCGAAGGCTCCAGATCCGCCCCGGGAGCTCCTATGGCCGCCTCCAGAATCGATAGCCATTAGTTCCCTTAATAGACACGTTCGCCAATCACCTGCCTGCGAGGACGGAACAGCACTGAACCTGCGTGGCAGGCGGGCGCCCGCAGGGGGCTGCTGAGGATGGGGTGGACGGGACGCGGAGAGCAGTCACGTTCAAGACAAAGGGGCCCGATGTTTTCCTACTGGCTGCTCTGAGACAGTGCTGGCCTTGGGGGCAAGTCTCCACTCTAGGCCGGTGGCCCGCGTGCATGCCCATCCCACTGGGTCCCGAGTGCCACCTACCTTCCATCCCCCTCCCATGCTGCTGCTCGTTCCCTCTTCCATTTCCTCCAAGACTGGCCACCAAAATCAGACATAGTTTTTGCTCTGTTTTGTTTTTTTAGGCCTTTTTTGATAGACCACGTAGACGACTAAACGTTCACACGGGTGAAAACATTACTAGAGATGGCTGGAGACGATCAAGGCAGAGGACTGGAAACCAGCAAGAGCCAGCATTTCCCGAGGAGCGTTCACCGCCTGACGGCCAGCCTAGGCCCAACAGCAACGGCAGACCGCGGTGTAGGCGAATCATCGATCCCCGGACACCTGGTCTGGGAAACACACAGCGCAGGCTGCGCGATGCCAAACACATCAGCACGGCAAGACTCAGCCAGCACGGGAACCCGGGGAAGACGTCTGGGCAAGGCGCAGACGGAGGGTGGCAGTCAGAAGCGACGGCCCGGAAGTCGGGCCCTCCATTGCTCCCGCTCCCAGAGCGCCCTGCGCCCCGGGGATACCCGCACATTTTGTTAGTATCTAAATGCACGTGCATAGTTTGAAGCCAATAAATGTTAAATGAGGGTACTATGTCAGCTACGGTCAATATTAATTTGCCCCTTGATCTCAGGATAATGATCCCATACTTAATTACAGGCCCCCTTTTATGAAAAACATCAGGAGAGCATGTACCCCACCATTAAAATGCTCGCCCCGCCAAGGAGACGGGCGGGACGCAGCCGGGCGAGGGGGCTGGGGAGGAGCGGAGAGATGGCGGCCGCGAGAGCTCAGGGTGCAGGGCCGCGGGAGAGGCGGCGGTTAAACGAGCGGGAAGGGCGGGTCACCAGGCAGGAAGTCCATCCGGAAGGCGACAGTCCTCAAACCTTCTGCAGACCTGGACGGTGGCAGCCTGCGCTCCCGGTCTGGACTTCTAGGGCCCCTGTCCTTCCCGGAGCTGGGGCGCGTCCTGCCCGGAGCTGGGGCGCGTCCTCCCTGGGCCCCGGGCAGCCTGCTGTTCTCCCGCCTTCTGTCCAGGCGCCCGTCTCTCCTCACACGACTCTCCCCGAGCACAGTCATCCACACCGAGGCCACCTCCCCGGCCCACAACGACTGGCCCTGCTCCGCCCCCTTTGGTGCCGGAACGTCTACCTGGAAATGCACAAGCACCTCCAATTCAAAGTAACCCAAAGACAACCCTTACTCCCCCAGCTCTAACCTGCCATTTACGCTTTCTCCTCAAATTCCGGTTACGATGCCAGCCCCTGCCTGGTGGTGGCAGGCACGGGCTGGGGGCTGCGCGGAACGACCCCTGCTCCCCGCATCCCGACTGCGCCTCCGTGACTCCGTGCTCCCTCCCCCAGCGAACAGAGCGCTCAGCACGTCCTCCTTGTTTGCCGTCTGTCTCATACATGGGGACGGGGGCTACTGGAGGAAAGGACCACGCATCCACCAAGTCCTGCACGCTCAGCACTTACACAGTGACCGACACGTAGCAGGTGACTGCTCAAGGAGTGACCCTGGAAATGGAGACAGAGGGGGACGTATTTACGGAGTGGGCGGAGGGCCAGGATCCGACCTCGGGCCCGAATGCAGCCCCGGCTGTCGGCTGCCGTTTGGGCTCCCTTCCTGGGGCGCCCTGGGCCCACCCGAGTGCGTTCCGCTCCCTTCCCCGACCGTGCCCACGGCGTCCTCGGCTCCTGTGGGCCCGGTTCCTAACGGCACCCAAAACACCCCGTGCCCTCAGTAAACGTCAGTGTGCAAGAAAGACGGCTGCACTGGCCTCGGTTCATCCAAGAAAAGTGTTTGAATGTCAACAGTTTTACCAGGGCTAAGCCTCTAAAACGCAAACAGACCAAATACGTGACCAAAGCCATTTCTGAGACGCTCAGCCCACTATTTCCAGAATTTCTGCTCACAGGCAGAAGCTCGCAGAAGTAAACGATGAGCAGTGCTGGATCTTACGTAACACCTACAATGTTCCTCAAGAATCAGTCCATGCATTTGTAATTACTAAAGATAAAACGTCTAAAATGCCATTACACGAACCAAGTGCAAACATTCCTGAAGCATCGGAAACTTGCTCAGAAGCTGCGCAGACGACAAACGGGTCACATTGGGTAGTTTAGGTGCCAGTTGGTAAAAATAAACAAACTTTTTAAAGTTAAATTATATTCTGTGCTAGAATATGAGCCGCGACACGGTGCAGGCAAATGCCACCTCAGGCTGATACAATCAGGAGCCGGGGCGAAGCGCTGAAGTCGCGGCCACCTGGCCACCCCGCCCCAGAGCTTGGCGAGCACACTCAGCTGCCCTCAGAGTCAGAGTCCTGGGCCATAAAAGTGTTCCCACCCCCATCTAGAAGCTTCTCACAAGAGAAAACACAGACTCGTGACCCGGGAAGTGAGTCTGCGTGATCTGAGAGGTCAGGTAGGCTGTTCCCTGGACCTGCCATTTTGTCTTTCTAGTTCTGGGATGGCACATATTTGCTCAAAGATGTCACGGGATAGCTCGCGACCATCGAGGAACCATCTGGAAGACTTTGTTGAAACGCAAATGTCTTCTGAGGGATACTGCTCGTCATGAAACTGCCTGCTGAGCCCTGGCTGGTGAGCGCAGTGCTGTAAAGGGCTGAGGTGACACCCAGAGCAGTCAGGGTGGCACTAAAGGGGGTGTAGCGAGAGGGAAAGGGACAGAACGAAACGATGCGGGGAGACACCAGACTCACGGTCACAGCGGAGCCGTCGGGGAAGGGTCTCAATACAGCAGGGCCACGGCCTTGGGCAGGTCCTGCTGCCCCTCCCTCCCTGGGCACCGGAAAGCCAGCGGTGACGCTGTCAGACCCCCGCCAGGCCCCAGACTTCTGGTTGCCATGTACGGTCGGAAAATAAAATGTGGCATGCACCGTGCTGACACGAAACACGGAATCGTCTGTCCCAAATACAAAAGATAAACTTACCACAGGGCTTCAAAAGGTCACGATGAAAATCAATACATTCACGTACATATGTACATATGAAATACACATGTCCAAATGCACGTAACATGATGTAAATAGAGCAGAAGACGTTTCATTAATCATATCATGCTTGTGATTCTTCCTGAAAATTAAGCTCTAAATTACTCGCTAACTTATTTTCCTATGAAACTTGCAAACACTGCTTTCACTGTGGTGACACTGCATTTCTGAATTCTACGGAGGGGCTTGAGAACACAAAGCTGCAGCGTCAGACCACCTGGGTTAGATGCTGCTCCTCAGCCCACCTGCTGCCCACTCTCGAGCAAGCGACAGGAGAATCCCCCGAGCCTTGGATTCTTCGTCCAAAAATGAGAACGGCAAAAGCACCCGCCCCCCCGAGGACCGCTACAGGAACAAGGAGGGCACACAAAGCGCTCACACGATGTCAGGCACACAGCACAAGTGCACAAAACATTAAGCTCACAACCATTACCAGAATAACCTCGGTAACTTTTAAAAGTTGAATTCCTGACAGACATATGGCTGGTTAAGAAACATAATTCACTACTGGATAAAAACACATAATTAATAACCTGATACAGCTAAACATACCCACACGCTTGAAGCATTTTCCAAATATTCTAATGAGCACATTTTTTTCTAACAGAAAAAAAATATTTTAAATGTATAATCTCACTACAGTGAAGTAAACATAGCATTGTAAATGGTTTTTAATGCTTTTCCAGATTTATTGGTCTTAATTTTACTGTCCTTGATACTCCCAAAGTAACAACTTCATAAAGGCAATAAAAACATAATTTTTAAAAACTGAAATCAGCATATGTGGCATAAGAATACATGAAGTGAACCATGAACTCCACAAGGTCACCTTTGCCAAACCTGAATTAAAAACACATTTTAGGATATGCGAGGTCCCAAACCCACAGGCGGAGAAAACCCTGTCCATGGTACTCCCGCAGGCTCCTCCCGCAGCCTGCTCCCCCAGGGCCCGCAGCAGCTCGGTTGGCCCCGCAGGAACCATTCACGAGCTCACCTACTCGGCAGTCACAGTTTCTTATCTGTTTTATCACCCTGATAAATTAAAACATGTTTATTAATAAACACATTTCTCTAAGCGGTTAAAAAATAGTGTATCGCCAAAATAATTTAGCAATGCTATCTGTAAAAAGGAGACAAACGGTCAGCAAAAACTCTCATGAAGTTACGCCCAGCCGCGCGCTCTCTGCTGCAAAGCGAGCTGCTGAGCAGGCACGGTCGCCTGCACGGTCCCCACGCTCGAACACACGCTCCGCACCCGACGCCTGGGTCTCCCCACGCGAGCGTTAAAAAGCAGTACGTTCACGCATTCCTAAGTATTAAAATTCCCTCCTGCAGGTTTTAGAACATAAATACTGTCTGTCTGTGCTCGTATGTCTGTCTGTCTCCCAGGAAACATACGAAACCTAAGAGAAAATACAACCGAAAACAACAGAAAAAAGGCGTCCTCACAGTGGGTGGTTGACATAACTCAGAGCTCGCATGTGGGAAAGGGGGCCGAGGGCCAGAGGACACACGCTCGCGTCAGAGAGCACACCCACCCACCGCCCACCCAGCACCGCGTGGAACACCCCCGACGGCACTGTCCTCAGACCCGGCTCGGGAGCGGCGTGGCCGGCATTATCTCCTGAGTCAGCCAGAGTAACTCGGTTGTGGCCAGCATTCTTCAGTGACAAAAATGTCAATGCCTGCATCTTACTACAGCCAAGTAAAAATTAAAATGGGTGTGTAAATATGGAAAATAAGCAAATACACATAAAACAAATCGATATATATCAAAATCTACCTTTTCATCATAATGAGCCCTACGTTCCCATTTTAAATGCTACCTGTCTGTTAACTTTACAGCACTAGTTGGAAAATTCCACGAATACAGACTTTAACATCTACCTTAGAATATATTTTTAAAATCAGCTCAAACCAAAGTTCTTAACCCCCATCGGTAACTATTCCGGCAGCGGCTCAGCAAAGCCAACTTGACTGCAGCCCACGAAGCCTCGGGGTCCCCTCAGACCCCCTCGGGCGCCGCGAGGTCAAAGCCTTCCACACCGCGCGCTGCCTCCCCCATGCTGCCGTTGGCGCGGGTGGCCTCCGGCGACGGACGGACCCAGCTGCCAACTCAGTCACCGGCCCAGAGGGAGGCGGCAGCACTGGACTGGACCAGCGCCTGAAGCGTGTTCGCTGCTGTGCATTCGTACTTTGAAAAATAGGCCAGTTTCACTTAAGAAAGCCCTCGATGAAACGGAGCAACGATCGGCCTCACTGAACTCGCTCCTGAGTGCGTGTGTCCCACACGGTGCGCACCGAAACGGGGCGTTTACACGAGGCTGTCCCCGAGATGCCACCAGCGTTCCATGAGCTCGCGAGGGGGCGCACTGCGCGGCCTGCGAGCTGGCAACTGAATGAGCCTCCTTTTCACGGAACGTGACACCACGTTTACCTGTGAGGACGACGGGCGAGCCGCGGTTACTCGGGCTTGGACGGCTGGCGGGCACTTTCTCCACGGCCGCGAAAGCCTGTCCCTTCGCGTGCTGCCAATAATGAAAGCTAAGAATTGATACGAAATCAAATTTTTGAAAACTTGTATCCACCACTGTGAGCTTGAGAGCCTCCCGATACTCGATTCTTCAGATCAGTGGGGATGTGAACAAGTGTGACATTTTGATATTGTTTAAATAAATTCATCAACATTTGACAATCCGCAAAACTCAGTGAACCAATACTTTCCAAATGGCCAGTGCCTGACGGCGCAAACTGTGCCCGCGTGAGTGAAAGATCCATTCAAAGCACGAGACAGACCCACGGATTTTAATACAGCGGCATATGAAAAAAAGTTACGGGCATCTTCCGAAGGAGGACAGCACCAGCAATGAAAATAAAGGACTTGGCCCCAAACCAGAAACGTCCATGTAACTGATTCTTACTTTCATTCTGTCTCTTAAAAATAACCACCCTAAATTCTTGCCAACACAGACGTTCATTCATGTGAAAAATGGGATGCGACCTAAGATCTCATTAAAGAGTTCGGGTAAAATCTCGCTGTACTTTACAGGCATCGTTCCACAAGTACGGAGCACCCAGACGCCGATTCAGATAACGTCAACGTCCATCCGGAAACGACGTGTTTGGAAGTCACGCCCCCGCTGCACAGGTTTTATTTGCACCAGGCTTGCGCACGGACGGAGCGTGTGTTCCGGGGATGCGGGGACGCGTGCTGTCGCTCCCATTCACTCTCGACCAGACATATGGAACCAGATTCGGAGCCAGAGGGGAAGACCGGGACTCTCCAGTCCCAGTACCAGGAGCTGCTAACAGGTGCCTGAAAAGAAGCTGGAGCACAGAAGGATTATTAGTCCTCCTAAAAAGTCGGGGAACAGAAGAAGTGGGTCACTGTGGGAAGCACCACCATTAGCAAAGAAGGACAGAGGGGGAGCACATTCTCGGGGGCAGGGGACAGCTGGCTTCGCCGTGCGAAGGGCGGAAGTATGACCTTGCTCTGGCCAGAACACGTGCGAAACCAGGCAGCAGAGGCCATGAGCTATGATTCTGAACAACACGAGGCACGTGGCGGCTCTGGACCAGAAAAATTCCCAAATAGCGGTAACGGGTCCTAATTTTGTAGGTCAAACTCTCCTTTACCGTGAAAAACAATAGACTCTTCAGGCGGAGTTCCCGGAAGCATCGGGAGACCTCGCTGGGAAACTGTCACGCTGTGTGACGACGGGTAGTGGCAGAGCGAGGCTCGGCAGCGACGCGCCCTCATCACTTCTGCCGGGATGGAGGATGCTTTTAAAAGCACAAAGAACATGTCTGATGCTTCACAAACGGTGTTGTCCCGCCTGCCCGTGTCACCGGGGCGCCAGCAGCGTGAGGACGCGTGAGGACGTCCGCAACTTCAGAAACAGAAGTGGCAGCTGAAGCACGTTTATCTTACGTCGACGGACAACCCCAGTTGGTGCCTGCCATCCTGGGTGCTCACGCACAGAAGGGTTCCATGAGGTCACCCAGACCACAGCGGAGTGACAGCCTTCAGAAAGCAAAGCACGCCGTGCGTGTCCAACCTACGGACGTGACAGAGCGAGCAAGTGCGACCGAAGTTCGCATCTGCTTTTCTCTAAGCCGCACAGTCTAATGTGTTAACGTTAAGTTAACAAATGTCTTTTGTGTAAAAGAACAGAAACGTGGGCTATTTTCCAGGCATAGCAAACTATTCACTCTCAGCTCTTCTCAGTGATTTCATTCACGACACACCTTCGGGGCCCCAAGTAGGAACCCTTGTCACCCTCATCTTCAGCCACCACCTTACACTGGGGAAATGCTTTCCCGCCTGACACGTGACCGCCTCCCACACGCGAGGTGCATCCTCCCACCTCGTAAAACACGTTCGCTTTCCGAACTAAAGTGTACCGGCTTTGGCCAACCACGCGCGCCCAAAGGTGAGCGAGTCTCACAGCTCGACTGCTGCGAGTGCAGAAGCCCAGCCAGAGGGCGCAGGGCAAGTCGCCCCCGGGGCAGCTTCACGCCCGCGGTCTGAGCCCCCAGGGAAGATGAGAAACCTTAAGCAGCAGCTTCTGCCAGTGCACAGTTCATGAGAAACGTGGTCCAGCCACACCTGCTGTCACCTCACACACTGGGGGTCCCGACCAGAACCCACCAGTGGATTTTCACGCCCTGCCAGACTGTCACTTTTAGCGCACAGACCGGGACACACCCAGAACCGGTTAATGGGTCTGTCAGGCTTGGCACGCTGCTAAACACCTGGAAAGGCAGGTCGAACAAACGTCAACCCCCGTTCCAGGCACCTCTGAGACGAATGGGCACCTCCTAACTACCACGGGGAAGACACTAACGGAGACAGCAAGCTGGGAACAAAAATCAACACGACCTACCCCGAAAATAATTTCCAGTTAAGAGATCGGTTTAGTTTTATGTTCCATCACGTTGCTCACATATCCATTTTATTTATAATAAAGGAGAACAGGTTCATATCAAAACCATTGCTGTATAATTTATAAGCATTTTCTGACATTAGGCCAAAGTTCAAGTCTAGTAAAACTATAAACAAATTAACTGATACCACCAGAAAAATACCCAACACCTGGTAATAATGCTTTTACACACTGCAACTGCTCAATTAAATGCTGTGACGAAACCTTAAACCTTTTTTCTTAAGCCTCCCAACCATTTGGTACCATATCCCGAGCTCCTGTGATTCACGTTTTTTTTCCAAGAATATTAAAGAATCACTCTGCTGCTAGTCTCCCACTCACCACAACCAAGATCTGATAGTTCTAGAAGGCCTATTCCATTAAGTCTATAAGTCACATAAAGTAAAATTATTTTTCACTGGCAGGAGGATACCACACTGAAACTAGACTAGGTACAGTCTCAACCTAAGATAACTAAACAATGTCAGACTCATAAACACACCCATACAAACACACCCCTCAACCAGTCACTCCAGGAGCTAAAGGTTACAACCACCGCTGAGGTTCAAATCATTAAAAAAAAAAAAAGAACCTGATACGCCTATAACTACTACAAACAGCATGGGCAACTATCTCATTACACATTAGTCACAGGAAAGAAACCCTCCAAAGTACCAATGTTTAATAATACTACTGTTGTTTTTAAAACAGTTTCGAACATAGTTAGATTGTAAGATAAAGCACAGCTACAACCTAAGCATTAGTCTGGAATAGAGAGTTAGCTACAGGTTATGCAATTGTTTCTACTTCGCCTGAGGACTTCCCACAAAAACCAGAAGTTATTTTCACACACACGTCTGGGTCATAGGAATCACGTTAGTTCTCAAGACTAATCAGAGTATTAAAATATAACACGTTCACCTTAAAGAAAGCATACATGGGCGTCCACACAAAGTCTAGGTTATTTTTCCCCAACAGCACAAAAAGCAAGCAATGAACTCAGCAAAGAATAAACGCGGCGAAGGCGTCAACTACCTACCATAGTTTTTGCGTTTAGTTGTAATTTTTACACAAAAGAACAAGACTGGAAAACATAAATCCTTAATACTCTAACAGACAATGTCACTGTTTTAAAAAAGCATATGCCCCATGTTTTGTCAGGAATAAGAAAGCCACATTCAATATTCTTCCCACAAAATATTTACTGGGCACCTACCATGTGACAGATATAAGAATAATGTTTTAAAAAAATAAAACTCTAAGCGCTGGGCTTCATGCGTCATCAGGGAGGCAGACAGATAAACCGTGGCTGTGATGATGTGCCTGGGATAACGCCACAGAGCAACGGGAGACCTCTGGGCGACCCCACAAACCCTCTGCTGAGGAGGTACTGGGAAGGAAAGACTGGCAAGAAGCACTCTGCCAAGATCATTAGAAATCCCAAAAGAAATAAAGCCTTAACATTAAAAATGTAAAAAGGACAGAACTAAATAGCTTGAAGACACTTTTATTAGGACTTATAATTTCCCGTAATTATCAAGATATTAATTCAGCTTAACATCGATCTCCCGGTGATAAAATACCAACGTTAAGTTTAGATTGTCAACTCTCACTTGAAAATTCCAAAAGAATCTGGGATCCAAGTGAGGGATTAAAAAATATGTATCGATAAAATACTACCTGCTTTTTTTTTGGAAGCCCTTTTTTTGCACACAAATGTCTATGAAGGAAAAAGCAAACTTAACCACGTTGATTTTAAAACATATTCTGATTTTCTTAAAGAGAGAATGTAATCCAAAAAGCCAAGCTTATCATCTTCCTAAACAGAAACCACAGAATTATCAAGCGGTTATCAAGGCTGACTGAAACCACCAATCAAAGATGATTAATGGAGTTAAAAAATCTGATAGTAGATACTGATCACTGTACCCACCCTCCAAAGCGAACAAAAGAAAAAACAAACCACAACTTTACTCTCATACACATACGTAAAAAGATTGTCCAAACACATAAACATAAGGCTTAAATCTTATGCCTATCAACCAAATTCTGCAGTAAATCTGCTCAACATTTACAGTACATAATATAGGCCATTTCTACAACACATTCTTGTAGAAAGCTAAGAAATATAACTTGTGACAGCCAAGTATAGTAAAAATGCATCATTAGATGGCAAATTTTTCAGACAAATTTAGATAAAGTAAACTCGAACCACTGGCCTTGAAATACCGCTTTAGAGAATTAACACAAAATAAGTTTATCTATATCATAATGAAAGATACATCTATATCTGAAGCTTAACTTCCAAAACCAGGAAAAACTTAATAGTATTCTAAAGGTCTCCAGAATCAGAAAGTGTGATGTAGATACCAGATAACAACAACCACCACCACTACCTAAAAAAAATAGCATATGGACATTTAAAAAACAATTTATTTCATTATGAAAAGCTTTCTAATACATTCCTGGAGAATCATTTCTGAAAACAGAAATGTTCAGGTGTGAGTGGCGAGGAAAAACTACTAAATGAAACAACCATTTCCAAAAAAAGCCCTTCGCCTTCTGCTTTGCGTCGACATACAGACACCACGACTTTCCACCTGCAGAGGAACTATACCAAAGGCGGCTCTCAACTGACAGGCCGGTTTCACTTTACTAATTACCCATGTCCAAGAAAATAGAGAAAAAACTCCAATTGAGTGCTTAGAAACATAAGTGAATGAAATCGATGAATGTTAATATTTCTGATTTAGGACTTTTTAAAATACCAAGCCAATTTAAAGTCCCAAAGAGTAAACTGAATTTTCTATTACTAAACTTAAAAAAATATTCCTTTTCTCAACTAGACTTGGAGACTCTCTCAAAAAATTATAAAGAGATCTCTTCAAACAGAAAAAACTATGTACCAGGACACTTTACAACCAAATTTTTTAAAATCTAGATAAGAAAAATGAATTTAATCCTGAAAGAAAACATAATCCTGAAAGATAAATTATTGCATGTTGCCTCCCAAAAGACATGCTAGTAAGTCCAGGAATGAACACTTTGCTACATACCAGTTTGCTTACTAGCATCTAATTCATAAAATCATTAGAAACAATGAGTGAACCAGGAGTAACTTAACCTATCAGTGTTCAAGCTGGCAACCGGAACCTGATGCCTACCTACACAGACGCTCCTCCACCTACAGAGGGGTTACAGCCTGACAAACCCCACCAGAGCTGAAAATAATCCTAAATCGACAATGCCTTTCACACACCCAACCCACGAAACACCACAGCTGAGCCTGGCCCACCTTCGACGTGCTCAGAACACAATATCCAAAACACAAATGCAAACAGGAAAGCACGGCTGGCAACACAGCACAGTGCAGAGCTGGGGCTGCGACCCTTGACCCCTGCCACGGCGTGGTGTCTGGGTGCCCAGCGCCAGCAGAGGGATCACAGGGCACAGGCCAGGCCTGGGAAGGCTCAAACTTCAGAATTCGCAGAACGGGTCTGGCGAATGCGGGCCGCGTCGGCACCACCCCGGGGTCGGCCAGGGGGCCGAGGGCGGAACCTGCCCCAGCCGAGACGTGGGTTCCGCCCAAGGACGAAGGCGACCGGCTCGACCCACGGAGACAGAAGGAATGGGACCCCGTCGCCCCGCCCCGAGAAACGCGAAATGTTTTGAAAAGGTGAACATCAACTTAGCTCAAAAAAATATCAACTGGGGATTAAGAAAAAGGAGTAAATTTCATGAGTATTTCAAACGTGACTGGTGCCTAAGAACTGCTATTGTGACAAATAGTACTGACTCTGAGTTACCTATTAGAACAAATCAAAAGATGCTTTTAACACACTTCCTAGGCGGGCACAAGCCCTGTGGGCTGCACGCTGTGAGTCTGCGCGACACTGCGACCCGAGATGGAAGCAAGTGCCCACGCTCACGCTCCGAACGGCCTCGGGTCTTTGTCCCGCACAGCGCCCCCACCCCACCGCCCGGGACCAAGCCCGCTCTGAAGCCCCGCGCTGTCCGGGGCGCGCGGCGGCTTTGCCGCGGGCCAGGCCCGGGGCGAGCGCGGTTTCCTGAGGTTCCGCGGAGCCTGGCGAGGCCGCCCCCCGCCCCGCACCCCGGCCCGGGCGGGGGGCGGCGCGCTGTCCCCCACGCCCCAGCCGCGGCGGAAGCGGAGCCCCTCGCTGCCCCCTGCAGTTCGACTCCGGGCCGCGCCGCCGGCAACTCCGCACAATCGCAGCGACTGCCCTGTCACCTGCTTCGCTCTCGCGGTGGCCGCCCCCGAGTCCCCAAACCCCCCGGGCACAAGGGCGTCGGGCCCATGCCCTCCGCGGTGACAAAGGTGCGCGCTGCCCGCCGTCCGGGCGCCGCGGACCCGGGGCTGCGGACGCGGTAACGGGGGTGCAATTCCGTGCGACCACGCCCGCCTGCCACCACAGGACCCGGGACGCCGCCCGCGCCCCCAAGCCCGGCGCGGGGCTCCCTCCGGCCCGCGACCCCCAGGGCCCCCACCGGGCCCGCGTCCCGCCCCCGGCCCGCGCCGCGCCCCGCGCCCCCC
>NW_024340700.1:6054961-6103862 GCF_902729225.1 Pteropus medius | reverse complement strand
TTTTTAATCTCCCCCCCCCGAAGAAAAATTGTCGGCGTACCGCATTCCCACGCACTGACCCCCATGCGGCGCTCATTCGGGTAAAGTTGGCTTCCACACGATCCCTGATGTATTGCAGCAAAAAGCCTTCATCTCTGAAATGCCAAAGCCAAATGATGAAATAGCCATATTTGACAAAGCCTCTTTATTTTTGTCATTACTTCGTCTTTTCCAATGTGGTGATGATTTTTCTCTCCACCAGTCGGAATTCTGTCATCCTGCTGGCTTCGTCTCCAGCGTTCTTTTCTCCTGCGCTGGCACAGAGCGGCGTCGTAAGGGGGCTTTTCCGCAGAGAAGCCTGGGGTGTTGACTCAGTGCCATGGGGGATGAAGTCTTCAATAGACCCGTAGACTTCCTTCTCAAAATTTAAAGTGCGGTGACTTGCAGGAAAGCATACGTGTATAAATGGCATCTTCCTGTTCTGCATTCTATTCCTCTATGCCTTTAAATCCCCGGGCTTCCTCATAGACTCAAACTGCTTTTTTTGTAGATTTGTTTTGTTTTTACGTGAGCATCACGGTGTCAGAACAGCTCCGGACTGTCTAGGTAGGTTCCACAAGTGTCATCAGGGTCATCAGCCACAGTGTCAACTGAATTTTAACAGTTAGAGCTTTATTCCTGATGATGCCATTACCAAAAATGACTTGGCTCTCAGCGTGAAGAATTAGTTTGCAAAGCTGGCAGTTAGATTGCGGGTGTCTAAAGTGCATGTATTAGTGCTGAAGAAAATATCCCATTCGCTAGGAAATAAATGTGGGCTCCCCGCACTGTTGTTTGTGTAATAAAAGGTATGTGGCATACATGAGGTGTCTGCGGTACGATGCACGACACAGGAAGGCTCTGAGTTAATGTTAATTATTATTGTTCTTCCTACTCCTTAAAACCCCCTTTTGTATGAATGTGAGTGGTATGTTAATACCCACACTGCAGTTCATAGTTCCAATCCACTACGGTTTATTGAAAAAGGTTTAAAAGCAACCTGAAATCCATAGAAATCTATAGACTACCTATGATCCCTAAGTCATGAAGACTTACAACTGGCATAGACTTAGGCCATGATAATCTCAGGCTAACAAATTCTTCTACTCATTGTATTGTTTTCCAAGACCTCACGATCCTATGCTGAGCCATATGTTAATTTTGAGGCCACGTTATCAGAACAATCGGTAGACAGAATATCCATCTTCTATCCTCAGTGTATTGCTTCGTTCTAATACGTTTAATCAATCACAATTAAGTGTTCAAGAAATGCTATATAAAAATAAAACCGTGGAGGATTTATTGTCAACTCCACCTTACAGACAGAGAAACTGAGACATGAGATGAATGATCGATCGCGAAGCTGCATCGGGTGAGATTGAAAAAGATGAATTTTTAAAATTTATGAGTCCGTTTTTCAAATTTTATTTTCTGTTTTATATTTAACTTTTAGCTTTATTTTTTAAAGTATTTTAGTTACACTGTAAGAAAAAGAAATCCATGTAAATTGGCACTGATCTACAAATAGTTCTAAATATCTCTAAAACTTAAATCTACATAAAACCTTAAAGTGTCATGTAATGGGAATAAATATATGAGGACAAACAATGATATTTTTAAACTTTTGGTAAGCTTCGAATGTTAAAACAATTATTTTGAAATATTTTGAAAAGTGGGTTGTCAAGACAGGCCAAATGTAGTAAACCTGTTCCTGGCCCCACCGTCACAGGCTCTGGAGAACAGAAAATGCCAGAGAAAAGATCGGGAGCCTAACCGATCCCAGAGAAACAAACCATACAAATGTATCAACTATATTTAGTGACCTATAGATTATTTAATTTTCTAACCACCAATAAATTACATATTTCATTAAATTAATCAAATTTGGAAATATTTTAGTCCTATAATTATACAAATCACATTATAAGCCCATTTACTAGACATATAAATTCAAAGGATGGTCTTTAAATAAAAATTAAAGGGCTATAATAAAGACAGAAATAGCAGAATTTCTAGGGTAGACTACTTTCCAGGGTAGCCTATGCATGTGAAAGTTAGCTAGTTAATCTAGAAAGTTAAATAACTAAACTCTTCCTTCACCTAACCTTTGACTAGAAGTGTTCGTGTTGTTATTTATTTAGTTTTTGAAAAAGAGGGACATTTCAGAGGATTAAGTCTCTAGGAGTAAGTAGGAGATGTGCTACTTTATTTGATAAATGGCGAAATATATCTTTAAACTAGCCTTTCTTCATTATATTCCCAGGTTTTTGATATAGTTAAATTTTAGGTTACCTAATAGAATTTTCAGGAAACAAGTTTTCACGAAGAAAGGAGAAATATAAAAAGCCCTTAAAATAGGAATTTAATCTTACTTGTTTTTTAAAAATATAAGCTTACCAACTCAGAAAGACATCTGTGGTTAAGTGTGTTCTCTAGCATTTTATAAGCTAAGCTAATGGTACCCTAAAAAGCCAGTCTTAAACAGATAACTATTTACACAGAACGCAAAGAAAATAGACTCTGTGTGTGTGTGTGTGTGTGTGTGTGCGCGCGCGCGCGCACACGAGGTGTTAAAAGGAGAATTCTACCTCGCAAACATCGGTCACTTGTCTTTTAACAGGCTGGAGAATTGCCTTCTATCACCTTATTTTTGTCTAAGGCCCCTATTTTTGTCCAGGACCTATCTACTGATTTCCGATTCTATCTCCCACGCCCAGCGCCGGGCGCAGCACAGTGCTTTGCGTGTGGTGGGTGTTTGACAAGTAATCACTGGCTAGATAGAACAGGGTTGCGATGGGGGGGTCGGCACCCAGGTTCATGGCTACTAGCCCCCTCCCAGTGGCCGCACTCCGGTGGGGGGATCCTTACAGGGTAGAGATGCCACGGCATGGACATTTTCCATCCAGCCTTTCTCCTTTCTCTCTCTCTCTCTCTCTCTCTCTCTCTCTCTCATTTAGAAGTGTTTGTCTCACTCCAAATCTAGAGGTCTTGATCTACCGAGCAGTTGGAAGGTGATTGTCAACTGGCCGTCACTGATACAGCAAAGGCAAATAGGCTGAGGTAGACATGAAAACCAGGTTCTGAGACGGGCTAAGTGTAATAAACCTGACTCCTGCCCCAAATTCCACAGACCTTGGAAAACGGAAAGTATCAGGAAAAAGATTAGGAACTTAATGGACCTAAGAAGCACGAATGATACAAGCACATCCGCTCCCATTCTCTATGTCTCATGCCTTTGCTAGAAAATGAGTATTATGTATATGTATAGAAATACATATTTTATAATATATAATGATATATAAATATGCTATAACATAATTATGTTATTTATGTAAATACATACAAATTATGCATAATTGTATAATATATAATATGTATCGATACATAGGAGAGAGATATATATATATATAGTTTTGCTGGAAATTTGATGTTTCTCGATGCAAACTTCCATTTCATTTTATGTAAACAAATAAAAGTGCCAAATGAAGGGAACATGTACCAGCAAATGCTTCATCAGCACTGAAACGGGAGAAACCACAGAAGTGTTGAGAATGTGTCGCTCGTCAGAACCCAGGGTGAAGTACCCAGGACTTCCCACAGGCCAGATGGCTCCTTCGTCCGCCAACATCTCTAAAAATGAGAAATACCGAATTGCAGGTGTTTGCTCTTGGAAACGCAGTGCAGCTTAAACATTTGAAGAGTGCTGCTGACGGCTGCGATAATTCTACGAGACGTGGGAAACTCGGCCTGAGGCTTCTGTTAAGACGGTGTTATCAGTTTGCACTCTGAAGGCCCAGCGCCACGCACACGTATGAGATCCGCCAGTGACAGATGACAGATACAAAGAGGAAATGTAAGATGAGAGAGTACTTGAAACAACATGAACATCACTGAGAATCCAGGTCTGCGGAGTGGACAGTGCCGAAAAGGGGCTGAGGGGCTGCCCTACCGGATTTGGGGGCCCGAAGCAGGTGGCTCCTGCAAGGAGTTGGCTCCTATTGGATGGTGGGGACCAAAGTGCTCCCGGGAGAGGAGAAAACGCTGATGCAGCTTCTGCCCAGAACGGAGCTGAGCTGGGGTGGCTGCCTCTGGGCCAGGGGCCCCGCCTGGACCAGGTCAAGGCCTCGGGCCAGAGGGAGGAGCGAACGAGTAGGCTCTGAGAGAGAGAATCCTCACCTAGGATGAGCTGACAAACCAAAAATTTCAATTCACATGCAAAACCAAATGCTGAAGGCCATGGACCTAAAGCGAATTCGCTCCAGACAAAATAAAAACAACAGAACATTCTAAAAAGAGCTTTCAGGGAATGTTTAGGCAACGAAGAAATATGCGATGGACTAACAACCATAAAAAGGGATAAGAAATGATGGAATAAAGAACTGGCAGAAATAAAACAAGAACATATTTAGAAACAACCGATTAAAATTCCTAGATATGAACAATTTAATGATTGACAAAAAAAAAAAAAACAGAAATCGGTCAGGAAAGCAGAATGGGAAGAAAGAGAGTTTTTAGATAAGATTCCTCACAGGAAAACGAACAATAGGTCAGAGAGTTCAATCTAATTTGGTCAGAATTCCAGAGGAATACAGGGAATGACAGAGAATCATAATTAGAGCAATAAAAGCTGGGACTTTTCCATAGTGTGAGAAACACATCAGTCCTCAGATACCAAGCAGGATGGATGAAAGGCAATCCACAGCTGAATACGCAGTGGAGAGATTATAGGGTCAAGGGCAGGGAGGAAGCTGTACGGGTGACCTGGGAATGGGCTGCACATGAAGGAAACAGACTAGAACCGAAGGCAGGACCTAGTTCTGGGGGCAAACCATGGCCAAGAAGATTCAGCTCGGCTGAGCCCGCCTCCAGCCTCCGGGCCGGGCCCCCTGCTCGTCACCGGACTCGGGATGTCCTCTTCTGTACGACCTCGTCCCGACTCTGGAGGCACTGCGGAGGAGCGGGTAGGTGGGGACACCCCAGCAAAGGCGCCACAGCCGAGGTGTGACTTGCAGGCAGGACCGCAGTCACAGCCGCGCGGTAGGCTCAGAGCCACGATTCCGAAAGCTGCAGCTCGTCGCAAGTTCCCGGAGAGCGTTTTTCCTGTAACTTTCTTATCAGAAAATTTTCAGTGACACACAGGGACAAAATAACATAATAAGCGCCCCCACCACCACCTAGTGCCAAGTTATCACAAGCCTGCTTCGTGGGATCCACCCCCTTCCCTCATCCCTGGGTTATGCGAAAAGAAAAAGCAGACGTCGTATTATTTCATTCGTGTTTTAGATGCAGCTTCGGAAGATAAGGATTCTTTCAAAAATGTATTTTCCTAGTATCATTATCATACCTTGAAAATGAACGGTCATTCCTTAAGGTCACCAACTATTAAGTTGGGGTTCACATTCCAACGGAGTTGGAGCCCCTTCTAGACCATCGTGTTCCCCCAACCCGGTCCCGGGCACGGGATCAGAATCCAGGGCGAGTCGCCAAGTGATTGTGATAGGCGGTCCGGTGATCACCTAATCCCCGGCAAGAGGACCTTTCGGATCCTTCTTGACCTTGAGACTCTGGCTTCCCCAGAGCCACACCTCTCCTGACTCCGCGGTGAAACTGTTTCCATCCCATCACTGAGCTGACGTGGGGATCGGTGCGTGCGTGGCATCAAAGGCGTTGGAACGGGAAAGCAGCGCTGGGGAGAGTCACACCCCCAGCTCGAGTGCCACCTCTGACTGCGGGCAGGACAGCGGGCGGGGCCTTGCAGCTCTCTGCCGGTCTCAGGGGAGGCGGAAACCTGAACCATCCACCTGGCAACCTGGCAGAGCTGTTCGGAGGTGCAGATTCGCATGGGACATGAGCGTGTCCTCTCCGAGCGCTGTGGGCACAGGTGTCTCCGTTCCAGCTTTGGACCTTGACGTGCAGGTGTCAAGAACACAGCTGAGACAAAGGGACATTGAGAAAAGCTGTTTTTAGTAGACTTGGATGTAAACGACACAATGCAGAGTATTCTCGCTTATGTATGTGGAAACAAAGAAAGTCATTAAATTTTAACTTCTTACGCATATTTTTAATTATTAAAGGCCTTTTGCTTGGAACGAACGTTGCAGTAAGGCTAACCCCTCGGGAGCCTTACTCAAGCTCCCCTAATGGTCGTTTCCCATCTCTGGGATTCGTGGGTGTCCTGCTGCCAATCGCGCCCCTTCCTTCCCCTCTTCCTCCCGCCCCCGCCTCACCCCCTACCTCCAAAGCCTTCTCTCCAAATGCCTGACTTGGGGGCCGTCACTCTGCTCTTGCTGCCCCTCACTCTTCCACGTGCTTTCAGTCTCCGAATCCTAGCCGCCCGTTCCGTCACAGTACCCCCTTTATCGTGCCCTGCTGCCTTCTTCCCCAATTCAAACCATTCCAGTCTCCCCAACACACTACTCGGATCCTACTGTATCTGTGCTCACCTGTTTAAAACCCAGCATTCACCCCAGCTCCGCCCGGTCCATTTTTTTAGCTTAGCCCCAAGTTGGGATAGCGGAGGTGCCATATAGTCACATAGCCAGGTCTCACCCACAGCCGACCGTGCCGGGTCACCGCGTCCCACGGGGGGTGTTAAGCCCTGAAATGCGGGGTTGCTTATTCGCCTGGGACAGCTTGGCCCATCTTCGACACCAGGGACCTCGAGGGCCAGGTTTCCGCCCCTGCCGAATGCCCCCCGCTGACCACGACTGGAGGGCCCTCCTCCTGCTGTCCCCGTGGCACCCGTACCTCTGCAGTCCCACCCCAGCACAGGGGACGACCACAGGCTTAGAGTCACACAGACCCGAGTCTGAATGTCGAACCCCCATTGCCATTAATGGCCAAGTATTTTTCTGAAACCCAGTTTTCTCGTCTAAGTAATTGACCCGATGCCTAAGAATCGTGTAATATAAATAAACTGCGTCACCACCATGATGCCTGTGCAGCCTCCCTCAATGCTAAACCTCCAACCTTGATCCCTCTTTCTCTTCTTGATTTAGAAAATGCATGAAACTTAAATTCGGAGAATAAGATTTTATTTTTATTTTGCTGTGATTTGTAGAACAATTATGACACAGATTTCTCTGCCCAATATTTCCACCAAAGAATCATCTCTTTTAAAGTAGGGCATAGACACACGGTTATTTTTAGAGTCGTTAACAGGGTAAAACATACCTATATAAGTAGTTGATTACATTATTACATAGTAATATTTTTGTCTTTTAAAAATAAATTTTAGATTGAATTTTCACAAAAAAAATCAATTTTAAAACAACCAATTATCAGAAAAATTGAAAATCGTAAAACGAAACATTTTAGTTATTCGAATATGTCTGCAATTACCTTTGACCTGAGTATCTAACTATTTTGAAATAGATGACATTTTTGATTTCCAGTCTTTTTGTTTCTTAGTTTAATGCAGTTTTACCTAAGTATCAAAGACAAAATGGGATTTACTCTATTTTAGACAAGAGTAAATCACATTTTAGACTAGATGAAAGCAATTTGTTGTTTAGATGCCAAAGTTCTACAGATAATTCTATATCAATGTGTACTGATACCGTGACATTTTCACCAGGCTAGCATAAAGCCACAGTGCGGTCAGAAATATGGTATCAAAATAGTATTAGGAACTAAGTAGTTTCGATAATTCGTGGCTGTAATTCCCAAGAGAGATTTAAGACATCATTAGCATCTTTTAAAACATTAATCTCAGCCGCTAGTTGTGAGAGAATTTTCTATGATTCTACACTTCCATTGGATTAGAATTCCAGAAATTGACCCTTTTGGTTCTAAAATAAAAATTTTTTTAAGAAACAATTTTTAACTATCAATTTCCCACACAGTGATTAAACAAAGAAAACAAAATTACAGTTACAATTTCAACTTATAAATATAGTAAACTGGCAATGGAGTAAAAAATAAAATTTTACAAGGGACTCTAGCCAAGAGTATATATAACGAAATATCCAACAGCTACCTACCCAATTATGAGTGAGAGAATTATGTTCGAGCTAAGAACTATTTGTGTAAATATAGCAAATTCATGAAGAGGTATCTGTTCAAAGAATAATGGCAGAATTTTATTTTTTGGTTTAATCCTTTAGTTTATCTGTTACAAGGCAATTATAAGGAGCGGCAAAGCAAGGTGAATTCCATCTTTAAAAAGGTACATTCTAAATACTTTTCGTCTCGTCCAGTTTCTACATTAAATCTACTGTCACGAGCAGCCACCATCCTGAGGTCATTTAGTCTGTGGATCGATGTGAACAAGTGTTAATCTTTTAGGCCAATGTTAATCTTTTAAGCCAGGGTCAGTAAACGACAGACTGTGGGCCCCGTCCAGCCAGCCTTCTGGTGTGGTTTGGCCCACGAAGTAAGAATGCTTGCTACATTTTTAAATGGTTGCAAACATCTTAAATGAGAGGACCAAACATTCACCTGGAAGTTTTCTGCAGCACCCTGTCTAAGACGTGGGCATCAACACGCAACCCCAAGGGACGCCCACCGCGTCGTCCCTCGGGGCCCCACGTCGCCGGCGGCGGGCTCTCTCCTGTCGTCCTTCGTGTGCTTCCCGTGCTTCCTGGCTGTGTGATAGCCGAGGCTTTTCGTGGGAAGCGGGTAACCCAGGAGAAACGGGGGGATTCTGTCTTAGCGGGAGTGGAATCGTTGGTATCAGCTCCTAAACCAACACTAAGAGAAGGAGAAGAGGAGAAAAATGTCAGCTTCTCATCAGTTAAGACTTGCCTTAACTGTTCTTGCCTTGTCCAAACCGAAAAGACATCCCATCTCACAGATTTTCTGGAAGGGCCATGAACACTGGCCCAGAAGAGAGCGTTCTGGTCCAAAGTGAGAGGCTCAAGGCTTTCTCCTGGCAAAGCGACACGGCGCTATCCGGGACGGGTATAGTTATAATTCGTTCCGAAGACGCAGCAACTGTTCCCCGAAGTCATCTGGAGGTTTCCACATTGGGACCAAAGGATTAGCCCTCATTCTGTTGCCTAGGAAACAACTCCAGGGACGAAAGCTGAATCAGTACTTTTTAGTTAACAATTGCATTTCCATAGATGGAAGTAGACCAGCATTATGGATTCAGTTCTGTGCCTTTGGGGAACAGCACGATCGATTTCTGGGTCCCCTCCGCCGATCCGGGCAGAAGGGCGCGGCATGCGGAGCTGGCCTTGCACCATCGGCGCGGCGGCCCGGCCCATGCTCACGGGGTGCTCCGCCCCAGGTGAGAAGCAGCGCGATGGCATCAGAGCCCCTGCTCCGCGTCTTCTGTGTCCCACCTCCCTCCCTGCCCAAGGAGCCCGGCCAGCTCTGCAGCCAGCAGCATGCTCTCCTCCAAACTGATGTCACACTGGCCACATCGCGCATCCTTCTCTTAATCGCATGAGACCATATTGTTCTTATCTTTGTATTTAGCTCAGGCGAGTGTGCAGCTCCATCAGCGCAACACAAACATGCCGTGAAAAGACCGACGGAGCACCCCAACTCCCCGAACGGAGCACCCCAACTCTCCGGCAGCCGCGGCCCCCTCCCCGTGCCCGGCCTCCCGCCTCGGCCGGTCGCACAGCTTACTCCGTCTAGTTCTTGTGGTTTCGAAGCTTACAAATACGGAATCCTGCAATATATTCGTGTGTGTATGTTTGGCTTCTATTGCTCACAAGTGTCTGTGGGTGTGTGCGCGTGCGCACGTGTGTGTGCACACCTCGCCTGTTTGGTTGTGAGTGACGGCAGCTCTTCGGGTTGGTGGCTGTGCACACACGTAGTGTTGCACGCACGCAGTGTGGCTGCTGTAGGTTACGTGGGCGAGCGCTGGACGGCTCCCTGAGGGTAGTGCTGCTCTGGAGAGTTCTCTGGGCGTCCTCAGGGGTAGCGTCGGTTGGTAGGTGCCCAGGAGGGGACTGAGGCTCGCAGGCTGCAGGCGCACGCACAGTTAGTGGATGACGCCCCATGTCCCAGATGCACACATTGGCTTCCATCACAGCCTGCAGGGCGACAGGACTTCAGTTGGAGGGCTCGGTCCCTAGCCATTCTGGTGGACGCGGAGTGACATTCTACTGTTTTATTCCCATTTCCCTCGTTTCTAACGAAAAGGACCAACTTCTCACATGGTGACCGGCCATCTGCACGCCCTCTCTTGTCAGGCGCCTCTTCAGGTGTCACTTGTTCTTCTGTTGGGCTGGCTGCCTTTTCCTCATCGATTTGAAGGAACTGTTGCTATCTTCCGGTGTAAACTTTTTATCTGTGACATAACCACGCTGCCACTTTCTGGCTTGCCTTTTCATCCTTAGCAGTATCTTTTATTCTTAACGTTTGAATAATTTTCGATTTTAATATGGTCTAATTTATCGATCTTTCCCTTTATGGTTAATGCTTTATTTATGTTCATTTGAGAAATTTTCTCTATCCCAAAATCATAAAGGTTTTCTCTTGTATGATTTTCTCAAGTCTTATTAACGCTTAACTCTTAACACTTAGATAAACTGTAGACTTGGAATTAATTGTCGACTATAGTTTTAGGGTACGAGTTAAGTTTTATATTTTTCTCTGTTGCTATCTGATTTTTCTGAACACCATTTATTGAAAAAAAAAAACCAACAACAAACCCTCCCATCACTCTACAGTGCTGCCATCTTTGCCATAAATCAAGCCTCCATGTGTCTCTGAACCGATTATTCTGTTTCTCTGGTCTATGTGTCTATTGTTGCGCAAAAACACCTGCTTTAATTACTGAGACTTTATAATAAATTTGGATGTCTGGTAAACTAAGTGCTTGCACCGTGTTCTCTTTATAAATTTTTTTTTTTGATTCTTCTTGATCCTTTGTGTTTCTAAGTAAATTGTAGAATCAGCATGCTAATTGCCACAAAAAAATCCACCTGAGATTTTTACTGGAATGGCATTGAACTTATAGATCAATATGGAAGAATTGATATATTTCTAATGACAACATTTCTAATCCAAGCACGTGGTATAGCCCTCCCTCCGTTTAATTCGATCATTTTTTATTTTTCTCAATCATGTTCTATAGTTTTCTCTGTGTACTCCTCGTGCATCTTTTTATAGCTTCAGTCCCTAAATATGGATTTTATGCTATTGCAAATGATATCTGTTTTAATATTTCATTTTCCAACTGTTGGTCGGTAGTGCACAGAAATATGATTGGTTTTTAAAATAGTGACTTTGTGTTTAATAACTTTTCTAAACTCACTTATTCATTCTCATAATTTTTGTTTCCTACATGAAACGTGAAACAGAGGCGGTGACATCGAATGCTGTGGTTTCCTTTCGATCTCAGATGGAAAGGGATCAACGTTTCACTATTAAATACGTTTTTAGGTATCCTTTACCATAACTGTGGTGCTCCACTCAATCCCCACCTTTAAAGAAATCTTTCATCCTAGCGATGAAGTGCCACTCTATTCCTTGCTGTTAAGAGTTTTTCTTTTTTAAATCATAATTGGACTTAAATTCTTTCAAATGCGTTTTCTTTATCGGTTTTATGATTATATGATTTTCCTCCTTTCTTACATTAATATGCGACTCTCAGGAATGAGCCCCAGATTTTCCGATGTGTTATCCATTTTACACATCGCTATATTCGATTTGCTAATATCTTATTTGTAACTTTTACGTCCATATGCATGGGGAAGTTGGCCTATCATTTTGTTTCTTACACCGTCCTCATGAGATCTGATGTCGAAGTTATGCTGGTCTCACAAACACTATTGGGAACTGTCCCCTTTTTTCTTCGCTCTGACCTGCAACCCCACTTAAACATTAGATAGAATTACTTGGGCCCGGAGTTTTGTTTTTTGGGGGGAAGATGGTGGTGCTGGGGGTAGTACACATACAATTCCTTTGATTGTTATTGAATTATTCGAATTTTCTACTTCTTTTTGTGTCAACATTGGTAAGTTTCATTATTCTAAAATTATGGGCATCTGAATTTTCAAATTTATTCACTGAAAGCTATTTGTAATATCGTCTTAAAATTATTCCGATGGTGTGCGGGATCTGTAGGTGAAATCTCTTTTCATTCTTGATCTCGTTTGTGCCTTGAGATGTGTCAGTTTCATTAATCTTTTCAAAGAGCCACGTTTCGGTTTTATGTATTAGCATCGATCACCTAAGGGGGCCACAAAATCATGGGGAACATGAGTGTCTGGTTGAGAAAACGAAGAGACTAAAATTATTAGAGGGAAGATAGGCTGTTGATATTTTTTTCAGGAAGTTCAACAAATTGTTTAACATAACAGCTTTATTGAGATGTAATGCACATACCACAAAATTCACCTTGAAAGGTGTATAATTCGGTGGTTTTTAGTGTGATCACAGACTGTGCAGCTACCACCACTGATTCCAGAACGTTTTCCTGACCCTAAAGGAGACCAGGCCCGGGGCCCGTCACTCTCTGTCTGCCCTGCCCCCACAGCCCTACTTAACCAACCCTCTTTCCACTCTTCCTCTGGTTCTGGACGTTTCTCACGGAAGGAATCGCAACACGTGGGCTTTGGTGACTGCTCCTTTCACTTAGTATTATGTTTTCGGGGTTCATCCGTGTTATAAAACAACTTTTTTTTTTTTTTAAATGAAAGTCGTTACCATACTAACTCTATAAAGTGATCAAAAGAAGCTTTTAATTTGGAAATATTTGTATTTGAGTTTTTATGAGAAGTCAAGATTCTACTCGAGTTTGGAAGAAAATATTTGGGAAACACAGTGGCTCGCGAGGCCGTGTCTTGATCGTGGCGATATTTTCCTGGATGTGCACATACGTTACAGCCTAACAGACTGTACCCTTTAAATTATGAGTCGTTTAATTATGCCTCAGTAAAGCTGGAGGAAAAAAATCCCACCCTATCTGCAGCCCCAACCGTGTTTCATGTGTGGTAAACGTCATGCATTTGGTCAGGGTGGTTTCCTGTTGTGGTTTTCACTTCCTGAGGTGGTTAAGCTTAGGCAGAATTTGACTACTTTTTCTTTCTGATCCCTTTTTAGACATTTAATTTTAGCAGCATTGCTTCTTTAATGGGCAGATATAGCATAAGCATTTTAGAAGTGAATCGGTTATCAGCACTGGGAATAAAACCATACCGTAGACTTGAAGAAACGGCAGAATCCTCCCGGCATCTGTGGCCTCCTCGCCTGCAAGACGTCGGCCAGCACTGGTTCTCGATCGTTCACCGTAACAGTACGACCTACAAGAGTTTACGCTGTTTAAAAGTCTTACTCAGAGCTTCCTGTAAAAATCTCACGGGGAAATCATGAAATAGTAAGCCACACAAACAGCACTTCTTCTTTGTCCACACATTTTACGGTAACTTCTATTTGAGGAAATCATCTGACTTCTCCTTGATGTTTCGTTCCATTGAGAAAACGTCTCGATAAACTGTTTCTGGAGATTTTCGCTGCCAGCCCCACTCCCAGAGAGCGTGTCCTTGGATCGTCTTCAGTGTATGGGCGACGACCTGAGTTTCCTTTTCAGTCTGTGACAAACGTCCCCATCTCGACCGTGGCCCCCGCACCTGTTTAGATCTGTGATGGTCGTAGTTTACTATTGGCAAATAAACAGTAGGAATGCAAAATGTGAGGAACACTTTCTCCATTAGCTAAGAACCATGGCTTAACGCACTGCTGGGCCTTAGTCGGGGGTGCGGGAAGGCAGCCTGGGTGGAGTCAAACACAGCCCTGAGCCGAGCTGAACTAGTGTCACCTGGGCCCTTCACCTTGGTTTTCCGGTGCAGCAGGCTATGCGCACAGGCTGCTTTCTCCTGGTTTGACAAGGCCAGCAACTTGGTGCCTCTTCACCCCTCAGATGGCTTCTTTACCTGCCACGTGGCCAGGAACGTGTTAACGTCAGACCCTCCCAGCTGAGTGGAGCTGAGTCACTGGCCTCAGCACCTCGAGGTCCTCAGATCTGGCAGATCAGGAAGAGTAGGTCCGGTGGCTTGGAGGGCCAGGGGCCACGTAGAGCTTGGCTAGGTCCCTACAAAGAAAGTGGTTAATGTGGGAGGTGACAGCAACAGGAACAAGGACAGTGACCGAGTTATAACCGAGCTAGCCACTGCAGGCCCAGGCCCCACGAGTCCATCCGCAGGATGGCGGCTGGGCGAGGCCCCGACCCCTCCTGCTGCCCCCAGCTCGGGGCCGTCTCTGTGCTGTACAGCGAGCTTCCCAGATGCAGGTGGCCTGCCATGGAGTGCCAGTGCGGGGCTGTCCCCAGGGCTGTGGCCGGTGACGAGACAGCTCAGCTGTCTGTCTCGCTGGCTGTCTGTTCACAGAGAAAGGCCTCCGACGTGACAGTTCCCGAGTGTGTCTCGTGGACCTGGGGACACAGTCCAGGCGAGCAGCTGCGGCTCCCCAGTTGACAGCGCCGGGGCTGCTCCCGCCCGTCTGCCCCATGGTGTCGCTGCCTCTCTCCGTGTCCCCTCAAGCCGTACGTGCAGAGACGGGCACACACGCCACCGAACGCTTCCCCCTGCGCTGCAGTCTCTGACTGTCGGAGTGGTAATGATCGATGAGGATGATGAATGTTCCTCAAAGCCAGGTCACCCTTCATCTGTCCATCACCTGTCTGTCTGTCCCCTATTTTCCATCGACTCTGTCCTCGATCTGTCATCTACTTCCTCTCATCTATCCTCTGTCTACGATCTGTCCATCCATCCGTCCATCCACCATCTCATCGTCCGTCTGACTTTAGCTCTGGGAATCCTTGAACTTGTACTCGTAATGTGCACTGGTCTGCCAGCCGCGTTTGCAGACGGTCTGTGCTGGGTGAGCAGACATGTGCTGAGCGTGGTAGGAGGTCTCAGGGACCCTGACCTGCAGGACCTCGGCCATGTGAAACCGTGATGTCCCCACCCACACCCTGTCACAGGGCTGCGACCTGGTGATCGCCCACATGGGCCGCCTCCCAGTGTGGGGAGATGAGGCCCAGTCTCTCACACGCACAGTGATTTCTGGGTCACCGTGGGCGCCTCTGCACCTGCAGGACAGGTTGGTTGGGAAGCTGCGGGCGTGGACACCTGCACAGGTGTGGTGACAGAGTCTCGGCAGAACCGGTGTGCCCTGGACACAGGAAGGAACGTGCAGGAGAGGGGAGCGGGGTGCAGCCCTCCCCGGCCCCCGTGTAACCCCACTCACCCATCAACACGCGTTTGCGGAGCAGCGACCGCGTGTCAAGCAGTGCACGTGGGCCTAGCACCGCCCTCCTGGGGCCCCCATGTTGATGAGGGGGATGGTGACCGCGCCACAGGTCGATGGAAGATGACATGTTCTAACACGTGCAGCGGAGGAGATAAGAGGCTGAGGAGGCGGGACCGGCAGCGACGGGCACTGGACAGCGCGCGGGGTTTGGGGACGAATGCCTCCCCCCGGCAGTCGTCAGACAGAGATGGCGGCTGAGGTCCCGGAGTGACCCGGTGACCTCGGGGGCGGGGACGAGGCCTGGGGGTCCCCGATGCGGGCCCTGCCCTGCGCTGGAGCAGCTGTGAGTCGGGGCTCAGGACCGACCGTCGGGGTTTGAGCGGGAGCCGCAGGCGCCGACGCGGAGGCGCGAGCTGTTGAGAGCGAGGAGACTCTGGCGGGGCCTCGTCCCCGGCTCTCCCGGCGTCATCGGAAACGGGGGGGCGGGGGGTGCGCCGCGGTCGAGCCCTAAATCACGACAGGTGCGGGTCACACGCACCTGCTCGCACAAGCCCTGCTTGGTCTCTGTGGGGCCGAGCTCGCTGTCACTGCCCCGTGCATTCCTGGGGCCGATCAAGGACACCAGGCCCAGGGGCCCCGACGACCTTGACGGAGGGCACATGGATGGGTTAAGAAGTTGAGTCCAGGCCCTGACATATTCCCAGAAGCAGGAACAAAGGGAGTGCATGGCCGGGCCGGACCACAGCCCGTTTGGGAAGCAGACCGGCCCCAGACCACTGCAGAAGTATAATTCGCAGACCACACTTACAAGAAGAGATTCTTAAAAATTGTATTTGGCTTTAAATTCTTATTCGCCTTTCTCGTAGGCCTGCTTTGAACGCTACGCTTTAAACATTTCAGCCGATCAGAGAAACGGCAGCGTCCCCCTCACACAAGGCTGCATGGCGCCTGCAGCCCACCTCCAGCTCGGCAGCCCACACCCGGTCCGTGTGACCTCGTGGTGACCTGTGGATGAGGGCACCACGCTGCCCGACCGCCGGTCAGCTCCCACGGCTGGCCACTGCCACCCCCGCCTGGCTGCTGAGACACTTCTCTGTTGAAAGCAGGGCTTGTGGTGTTGGGTTTCAAAGGGTTAACGGGATGACTCGCTGCTGGTTGATGGCCTGTCCACCACCGTCCACGCGGAGGGGCCTCACCGAAGGAGGGATGGGGCGGCCACAGCTCTGCTGCTGCTCCCATGACCAAGTTTTACTAGCCCTGCGAACTGTCACTGAGCCAGGAACACGCAGGGGGACAGGAAGGACATGGGCTCCATCCCGAGGAGGGGCTGGATGAGCTGTGGTCTCCTTAGCGCAGCCTGACCCGTGTCAGGGGCCGATGTGGTTCTCACAGTGGCCAGGGCCGGGGACGGTGGCTGTGCGAGTCCCTCCTGAGACGCCTGCTTTCAAAGGGTTCGAGGAAAACGTGCCAGACGCGCATGTTAGCTGGGCCGTCTCTGCCGGGTGGCGGAGGAGAGGGCTCTGGCATCTCCTCTCCTGAGGACACCGATGTCATCAGGTCGAGCCCGCCCTCAGAGGCCCCATCTCCAAGTCCAGTCGCATGGGGACTCGGAGCTTCAACACGGTGACCAGCAAGTGGCAACTTCTGAGACATCGAGGGCCTCTCACGGAGGTGCACGGGGTCCCCGGCTTTGGAGACCTAACACCTGGTCAGAGAGACGAGCCCACAACATCGAAAATAAGTAGCGAACAAAGACGCTTTGCTGGCAGTCCCAGCGTCCTGGTTCGGACCCGTGGCTGGTTGTCAGCATGTTTAAGACTCGGGCCCATCGGCTGAGGACAGAAGCACAGGTGTCCTTTGATACAATTCATCCCACTTTCATTCACTGATGTCCTCACACTGTTTACCGAACTTAAAAATAACGATTACATTTCTCTTAACGTATTTTATAATTCAGATTCTGGTGAGGTCGATGGGCCCTACTCCTATAATTCTAACTTCACGGAGGTTGATTACAATTTGCAGAAGTAGATCATTGAGGGAAAAATAGACATCTCCGAATCGAGCCCCTTTTACGATCGTGAAACTTCCTAGGCGAGTCGACTGACTTCGCAGACACCACGTTTCGGGGTTCAGCAAGGGGCTTGAGACCCATCTGCCCATCTGTGTGCGGAGGGCAGGCGTCTCCCGCCAGGCGTGGCACTGGTCACAGGGCCCAGCTCGGACTGCAGACCCGGGGTTCGTTGTCCTGGTCCCCTGGGCTCTGTCACCTCCCTCCCGGCCACCACTCCGAACTCAGGAAGAAGCTGAGGAGTGCTCTGGTCGGCTCTGCATCGGCTGCCATCCCCACTGTCGCGTTTAGCCATCAGCGGGACCCCTGGGAAACGCCCAGGCAGATCAGCTCTGCACGGCCCGCCCGTCCCCGCGGCAGAAACAGCCCCGGCCGGTCCTCCCCACGGGCCCTCTGCTCCACGGGGTGGCTCTGCGACTCGGTGTTCGAGTCCCCGCAGGAGGGGGACACCCCAGGCCACCTGTGTCCCCAGCGCGGGCCTCCACACTTCCGCTGTGCGCCCTCAGCACAAAGCACCCCCACGCTCCACATAGAGAGTTTGCGAGAAGTCAGAAAGGGTCAGATGAAAAAGCTAAATAACGTACAATTAAGGGGCTGCACCTTTGACGCCCCACATGATGGCAGCGAGAGCCCGGGTCCTGAGAACTGGCTCCGACCTCGTGGCTTGGCCGCCAGGCGACCTTGGCCTGGGACCTGCCCGGGAGCCTGTGTCCCTGGTGGCGTGGCTGGAAGGTTCACTGACACGGCCTGTGCCAAAAGTCCCAGTAGCAGTCTTCTTAGTTTATACTGATTTTCTCCTTAAAAGCACATCATTTTAGAAGATTAAAAAGGAAACGATATTCAATTTCTGCATAAAGAGAAAAAAATAATAGAAAATTAAATTTCCGTGTAAAGACAAAAACATTATTAGTGGACTTGGCTGAGTGCCACCTGAGTAGCCCCTTCATGAAATGGCCACAGTGCTCCAGCTACTCTGGCGGGGTGCCAGATAGCGTGACACCCCGGGGATTGTCACAGTGTAAGAGAAGAAACCCTAGGTACAGTGGTAGTAACAGGTGTCTGCAGAGAAATGCGGGTTAAGCTAAGCGTCCACAGGAGAGGCCACGAAGCGCCACGTTACAAATTCTCCGTTGTTAGTTTTGTTTAGAAGACATGGGTGTATTTCAACACCAGGAAGACGATGTCACAACTCAGTCCCAGCAGAGAACCCGGACAAGCCGGCGAATTCAGGATCGGGGACGCCTTGTGGGAGAGGGGCTGCCGGCTGGGCCCTGGGTGGCACTGCGATGGGGGTAAGAGGCCATGTGGGGAGAACAGAGCAAGCGGCGTGCGGGTAGCGCGCAGGAGCCAGTCCACGGGCGCAGGTGGGCACCGGGCTGTGCCGGCTGGAACGCCGCCCACGAAAGGCCAAGTTCAAACTACTCACTGCAGCCCGCAGCCCCGAGCGAGAGCTGGCGAGCACTCCGTGCGCCGGCCGACTCTGACTTAGAGCAACGTCCAAGCCCGTGTGTCCTGGCACTAGACGCGCCACCGAGGGGCGAGGGCGTTCGGCGTCTCGGGAGCAGGGGGTCTGCAAGTTGCACCGTGCACAGCGCCAGCCCCGGCGGAATCCGAACCACACAGAGCTCCCACGGTGCAGCGGGCTTCGTTTGCCAGGCTTCACCGCTCGGTGCCCCAGGTCTCAGGGCAACCAAGGAGAGACCCACGCTGCGGGACCCGGGCCCACCAGAGGGCACGCACCACAAGGCTGGGGACACGCGAGCCTCAGCGGCTGGACGCCTGGGGTTCCAGTCTGCGAGGTTTTTGTTCGTTTGCTTTTATGGTGACGTTGGTTAACGAGATCCAGTAAGTTTCAGCTGCACATTTCAACAGTAAGGCATATAAATATTTACACTGCGTGTTCACCTCCCACAGTTAGATTTCTTTCTGTCACCACATATTTGACCCCTTTACTCCGTCTACCTCCCTCTCCTCCCTCCCCCGTCCCCTCTGGTAACCGCTAATCTATTGTCATGTCCATGAGTCTCTGTCTGTCCTGTTCATTTGTTGCTCTTAGGTTTATGTCCCACATATAAGTGATATCATGTGGTTTTCAACTTTTTCTGTCTGGCTTATTTCGCTTAGCGTGATTATCTCGAGGTCCATCCGTGTTGTCGCAAATGGCAGGATGTCATCTCTTCTTATGGCCGAGTCACATTCCGCTGTATATATGTGCCCCAGTCTTTGAGTTTTAAGTGATGGGTTAGATCTGATAGAGAAGAGCACAAACCATTTTAAAATAATTATAACTCGATTGATTACGTGCCATTGGTAACTCTGCATAAATACGCTCTTCGTGTCTGGTGGCTTTCCCACGCTGCAAAGCGAGCTCTGTCACCAGAGTGTCAAGTGATCTGTGATACGAGTGACTGATTTTAGATTCTTGAAACAGAAGTAGGAAGAGAAGAAATTATGAATTAGTTAAGTGCCTTTCCCTGTTTAAAATTTTTTTTCAACAAACACGTAGTTACGTTAAAAAAATGCCAGTGTTTATCATCTGAGAGAGATGTTAAATTAGTAAGGGAAACACGGGAGATGGATTTAACGCTCCATTTTCACCAGGAAAATTTTTATCAATTTAAAAAATAGTGAAAAGCATCAGTAAAAGTACAAGCAATTTTATGGTCTCCACGTGCATTCAAAGCAGCTCTGTGCTTGGGTGTTAGATAAATTATCTTAAATTCGATTTAAGAAATGGAACCTAAAAAAAAACATATTAGCGGCATATCTCATCCCAGATTAAGGACTTTATTTTACATTTTAAAAACCTCTCCTTTTTCAAGTATAAATATAGTAAGTGCATATTATTGAGAATTTGGAAAAATAATGTGTTTTAAGCCAAAACAAAATCGCCCGTTAATTCCACCATCTCGGGGGAGGAAAAACACATTTAATACTTTGTGGATATTAGTTCAATCTTTTTTCTGTGCAGTAGAGTTGGGACGATACAGCATTCCGGCGATTCACAGTGGAGAAGGAATAAGTCGGAATCGGTGTGTGCAACTGCTAATAAATACGGAGTCGGGTAATTTCTGGACATCGATGGTGAAGTCATTGTTCTTTGCAGTGCTCGGAGCCCGCTTTTTTCTCTTCACATTGTCATCAGCATTTTCCAGGGTCGACAAATTTTCCAAAATCACGTTTGTTTAAATGGCTGTGTAGTTTTCTATCAAATGGGAAAAAAAACACAACTAATTTCTCCCGTCTGTTCCCGAACGTTTGGAGCCCACCGTTTCGTGTTCATAGTGCTACAGCAAATGTCCTTACACCCGAAACTTCACACGTTTGTGATCTTTCCTGAAAGCCACGGAACTAAAATAAATGGATTATAGCATTTGAAATTGTTAAGCTTCTAGAAAAGTTGTATAAATTTATATTCCCTCCTCCTGTATTTGAATGTCTGATTTATCAGACCTTATCAAAAAACAAAAACAAAAACAAAAAACTCTTATCAAACATATTTTTAAAAATACAACTTTTTCATTGACACACTGATTTCTAATTTTTTGATATATTTTTTTGACCTCTAGAGAAGTTATATATTATTTGATATGTTTTTAATGAATTAATGCCCATTCCTCATTTTTCTCATGAGGGTTATCTTTTACTTCTTGATTTTAAAAATAATCAACTACATTAGAACTATTACTGCTTAGTTTTTAATGTATAATGCAAACATTTTCTCCTATTTTTTAAATTTGCTTTCAATTTTGTTAATTGAAATGTTGACATCTTGATATTTTACATTTTTAGGTATAAAGTCTGTTACTGTTCTGTTTATGGTTCCATCTTTATAAAGATGGCCTTTCTCCATCACAAGATCACATAAATAGCCACTGACATTTTCTGTTTTATATCTGACTCCTTATAGTTATTATATATACATGTAATATCTATTATTCTATAGTAATTATTATCTATTTATAGTTATTATATATAACTAAGTTATACATAATGTGTAGTTACTATGTAATATATATACTATAATCTTTTCATAGTTGTTAATCAAATAATGTTTTTTTCCGAGACGTTCTTTGCGTAATCGATTTGAGTGCTGAAACCGTGAGATTCAGTTTTCGGTTTTTGGACGTGCAGCTCAGTCTTGGGTGAACTTCGTTAGTGCTAACGTGCCTGGTGCAGGTGGGTTGGAAGTGAGGTGTGTGCGAGTATTTCTAGTATTTCGCGACTGCCATTTTTCTTGTCCAGTCCTTTTCTTGTTGAGTTAGGAGGTGGGCCACGGGGAGGCTGGACGGGTGGGGAGAGGGGGCGGGGGTAAATGCCGAGGTGGGTTCCGGTCGTAGGTTATTTCTCTGAGGGTCATTTTGGCTGCCGACTGCAGCTCTTCAAGGTGAGAAATAGTTATGATAAATCTCTGCACCTATATGTTGACCTTCCGCCAAAATGCACGTCCGCGAGGTATGGATGAAGACCCGGCCGTGGGGACCGGTGTCAGCCACAGGCCACCATCTGCAACACTGAACACAGCAGCAGGGGAGGCGGTTGTCTGGAAAAGTCACCCCAGTTATCCTTTGTCACCAAGGAGGTGAGGCTTCCCCTTCCTCTTCCCTTCTGAGCCTGACTCCCTTGGCGTGAGTGCCCTCTGTGCTCCAGACTGAACAGTGAGCTTTGCTGGGGACGCCGCGTGACAATCTCCATTAGCCGTTGACGCGGTCACCTGCCGGGGAACCGGGACGTTGGCTTATTCGAATTACTCATCCAAAAATTAAATTAGAATTAATATTTTTAAACCATCAGAATAATTTCAAAAGCTCTCGAGTCCGTGGCTCATGGAGGGTCCATCTCGAGAGACGAAGTCCTCGCCGAGGTCTGGACACCTGAAGGAGGGTGAGCGCCAGCTCCGCACGAATCATGCCGATGTCGCCAGACGCTGCTTGAAAATGAGAAGCGAGAACAGGGGCACAGAGGGGAAGCCTATTCATTTAAAGACAATGACGATGTCACGTGGAGGTGCCAGGACAGTGCCTTGGTGGGGTTCCCAGCTCGGGACCGACGGGAAAATTCTCCATCTTCATAATGTTCAAATTCTCCATCTTCATAATGTTCGAGTAGTTAAGAAGCTGAATTTCATTACCGGATTTTATGTAAACCTCCAGATGTCTTTCAGATTTAACCCTTTCTTCTCCCTCGGCCAACGGGAAGTTTAATTTTCAAAATCAGAACGCTCTCCTTTCCGGGCCGGCATTAACTTTAAAAAATATATTGATGTCTGGACTGTTCGCCTCTCCGTGCTTTCGAAGGAAACGTACAATAGAGGTTTTAATGAGTTATTTCTTTTAAAAGGGCGAAGCCCCCTGGTGTGAAACTGCTATCGAGTGCAGCCGCTTTTATTCGATTTGACAGAACATTCTGGGGCATCCTTTTGAATTGACGAAATGTGTTCAAAAATGAGATATTTGAAAGACTGGCTCTTTTTTCCCCTTCCGGCAAAGATGGCTCCTGGAGGGAGAATAATGCAGAGAATTGATTCACGGTTCACTTCCATCCCAGGGTGTGCTGTGGCTCTCCCACCGGTGAGGGGGGTTTTGAGGGCAGAGGTCCCCGCATCCCTGGCTCTTAGAGGTCAAAGCAGCCGGGAGACCACCCCCTCCTCCCCCTTCCTTCCGTCCTCCCTCCGTCCCTTCCAGGAGCCGGGTTAATCTCAGAGGATGCGAGACGCAGTTTCCACCTTCGAGTCCTTCGCCCTCGGTGGGGAGAGTCACGTGAGGGAAACAGAGACGGTACGCGCGTGTGACAGCGTGGGCTACTCCCCGATCCACGCTCCGGCCTCCGTGCACTGACCGGGCCGCGCGCGCTCGCATTCGTCGCGTGGGCTGTCGGAGCGTTGGCAGTTTTCGGAGGAGCCCGCACCCCCCACTTCGCTCACCCCGCACACTCCTCCTGGGACTCCGCCGGGAGCTGACACCCCCCACGCCAGGGCGGGGCCGACGTTTCCTCCCTTTCGATCCCGTGGGATCGGTGATTTGGGTGGCGGTGAGGGTACGTGGCTTTGGAGGCCACATCCTCGGAAGGAGAAGGCTTCTGCCCGGCTCTGTCAGGACCTCGCCGCCGTGGCGTGAGGAAGCCCAGGCCACATGGAGTGGCCACGTGGGGGTGTTCTGGCTAACAGTCCAGCGAGGCCGCCAGCTGCCACCCACACGCACCGACACGGGGGGTGACAACTCCACGGGGGAGCGAAAGGCCCTGCAGATGGTTCCAGCTCCCAGCGTCACGGAGCAGCGACAAGACATCCCGGCTGTGTCCCCCGCCCCGCCCCGCGTTCCAGACCCAGAGAAACGAGGGAGCATAATGACTATCGTCCTTTCTAAGCCACTGCATTGGGGGCGACCTGCTATGCGACGACAGATCACGAATACAAAGGAGTCACAACATTTCTTTAAAAGATTGTCTTCTGGGCACTTAGATTTTCGCTGTAGGTAGAAGACACACGTGTGAAACGGCGAGCGAACAGGCACGTGACGGAGTTAAGTCGCTTCCGCCTGCGGCGTGAACACGTGCCCTGGCCCAAGGTCTGTTACTTTCGCATCCTTAGCCTCTGGGAAGAAATGACGTCATTCGTGGGTAGCGTTCTGCTTTTAGCAGCGGCGGTTCCATTCGTAAGACGCAGTCATTCCCCACGCCGACAACGTCAGGTCCTAGAAAACTAGAAAACGTAGCATTCCCACGTGTGATGTCACGCGCGCGCTGGCCGCGAGCCGCACTTTTTTTCTAAACGGAAAAAAGGTTGAAAAGGAATAATTCAGAAAACACGTGCCTCACATGTTCAAAGAAGGGAGATCGAGGTCGGCTGACCTTTGGGGAAGGAGATCGTTTCCAGTGCAATTTCGGGGTGCTGGATATTCACTCCAAGGACGAATGAATCTGGTTAAAACTTAGGTTATGGGGTGACTAAGGTTTTATAAGTCACAGCCCTTTCGGCCATACAGAGGGACGGAGGAAGGGAGCCAGCGTCCACTAGTGACGGGGACGTACACGCAGCAGCTCGGTTAGCATTCGCAACTACCTCATTAGGGGGTGGGTTTTTAATTAATTCGTTCATTCATTTGTTTATTTTATTAGTTTCAAGTATACGGTACACTGGTTAGACATTTTCACGGTTTACGAAGCGGCCGCCCTGATTTCTCTTTCCCTCCTCTGCTCCCCAGCGTTGCATGGCCATGCGCTTCACCGTGACCTCTCTCCTTCTGGGATCCTGTACTTCCCTAACCCTTCCCCATTCCCAGGTCCCCAGCCCCCTCCCCTCTGTCTGTCCCCAAATTGTCCTCTAGATTTGTGAGTCTGTTTTTGGTTAGTTTGGGATTTTTTTTTGTTCCTTAGATTCTGCAGATAAATGAAATGACACAGAATTATCTTTCTCTGTCTGACTTGTTCACTCAGCATAATAATCTCTAGGTCCATCCACGTCGTTGCAAACGGTAGGATTTCATTTTTTTTAACGGCCGAGTGATATTCCATCATATATATAAACTTCTTTATCCAATCTTCTGTTGAGGGTGCTTAGGCTGCTTCCATATCTTGGCTTTTCCCTCCTATTTCACTGATGGGAAAACCTGATGTCGATACAGTTTTGCCACTTGTCACGAGGTCGCACAGCCAGGCACGGAGCTCGGGTCATGATGCGTGTCTGACGGACACGCGTTTCTTTTCAGTGTGATAGATAAGGCTGCTCGGGTCACCGTGGGAGGTGAGTGGACGCCTGGGGGTCAGGCCGCGAAGGGCGCCGGAGGCTGAACGAGGCGTGGACGGCACGGTCGCTCCAGCGAGGGGACGGCATCGTGCTGGAGCATTAACGTGGCGGGCAGTGGACGAGGGAGAAGCGTGGGGAAGTGTGAGGTGGGCCCTCGGGCGTGCTGAGGAAGGGCGGCAGAGAGGGAGGGCTGTCGGCGAGACCCGTTCTGGGTCGGAGGAGAGGAAGCCGGGAGTCCGGAGGGGAGGAGGAGGAACACGCCTGAGCGTCCGATCCTCGTGCTCGGCGTTTTATGTGACGCTTGGCTGGGCCGGGACGCCCGGCTGTTTGTTCAAACACCTGTCGAGATGCTGCTGCGCAGGGACTGTGTTGACGTGGCCGACACTGACATCAGTCGACTTTAAGTCAAGCAGGTGGCCCTGCACAGCGCGGTGGGCCTCGCCCAGTCAGGGGACGGCCGTGTGGGCCGAGTTTTCCTGAAGGAGGAGGCATTCTGCCCGCAGTCGGCCTTCGGACCAGACTGCACTCCCTGCCAGCCATCCCCCACCTGCAGCCTGCCCACCTGCCCCGGGGGTTCAGACCGGCCAGCCCTCGGGTCACCTGAGCGGATTCCTTAACACTCCCCACCCACCGCCCCCACACACACACAGCGCGTATCCTATAGGCTCTGCTTTCCTGGGGAATCTTGACTCCTCCAAAGCTGAATCACAATAGAAGTTTGGATTCATTCACACAAACAGGGAAGTTGTGGGAGGCATCTCAGGGGACAGGTCACAAAGGGACTGGAGATGAGATCGTGCCAGCGGTCAGCAGGGGCGTCACCGGTGAGGCGACCCCAGCGCAGACCGCGAGCCCGGCCGGGCCGTTTGCTTTCGTGCTGAGGTCCGGGAAGCACAGGCTCAGCGTCACCGCGCAGGGCGCAGCGTTGGGGGCGGGCTGCCAACCCCCGGCTGCGTCTCCTTAGCTGAGCTGTCCCCTTCCGCGACGCTTGCTTCTGTCACCTACGGGATGGAGAACAGGACACGCCCGAGGGGCTGGGATAACTTAGGGCCCACCTCCCTTGAAACGGGCGCTGGCCCCGAGAAAGGCCGCCTTCTCGGTCAGCGGGGCCGGTGCAGCGCGGGCACCTAATGACCGTCCGCCGCGGGAAGGGTGCGTGTTTGCTACCGGGCTTCACAGGACTAGATGCATTGGGCCAAAGAGCCGAGAGTGAATGTGTCACTTGGGAGTCTGCTGGGGCGCGTGGCCGGAGGGGACAGCCCCAGACGGGACTCGAGTCTCGTCACCTTGGAGTCTCTCTCCGCACGAGAGGTGGACACCCCTGACCTTCCCATGCAGGCTCGGTCCCCCGGCCCAGGGGACACCGTGCCGTGCGCCGAGAGTGAGTCCTGAAGCAGTGGACCGGCTGGCGTGGCAGCGGCGGGGGCCACCCGGGGGACCACCCGGGGGACCGGCTCACCACGGGGTGGGGGGACCCAGAGCGTGCGGGGCACGCAGGGGATGCAGCGCCTCCAGTCCCGCGGGTGGCATGGCGGGGGCGGGGGCGGGGACTGTGGGGACAGATCCGCATCCCTGACCCGGGCAGACGTGCCCTTGGCGGAGGACAGTCGGCCCTCTTCCCGCAGCGCTGGGCCCGGCCGTCACCGCTCCGGGCCGGGCAACGCGACACCCGGGGTGCAAGCCCCCCTCGGGTCTCCCCTGTGTCCAGAACGCCCCCACTTTCTCCTGCATTGGGGATGTAGGGGCTTCTGTGGTCCCCTTACCACCTGGACAGGAAGCCACGCCTTCCCTTCAGGGAGCCCCGCTGGGGTACCCCCACCCCATGTCTGGGGGCTTGTCCTTCGCTTTCTGGGGAGCCTCGTTCCCCCGTTCACGCAGGCCGCCAGGAGTCCCACCGGGCCTCGAGGTGCTCCGCAGCCGTGGGCACAGTCCCCCGACCCGCGAGCGGGCGCCCGACTCCCCTCACGTGCGGTGTGGGGCTGAGACCACTGGACGACCTGAGGGGCAGGCACAGCACTTGTCACAGGGAAAGTCTGACTTTGCTGGGACGGGCTTAGGCCGAAGCCTGAAGCTAAGAAAGCGGACCGAGTAGAAGCCTGCAGGGGGCAGGAGGGGACACGGACGAGCGACGTGAGGACTCGAGGAACCAGGCGTCGCCCGTGTGTTGGGACAAGCTTGCGGGCGGAGTCTCCAGAACCAGACAGATGGCCCGGTGGCCTGGCATGGCCGGCGGTCATCAGCCTCTGCGCCCTGAGCCCTGGGGAGGCCTGAGCAGGCGAGCGGGTGGGCGGCTGGGGCTGGCTTTGGGAGGGAGAAGATTCTGGAGCGGCACGAGGGGCCGGGGCTCAGCGTGTGAACCGCCCTGGGGGCCGAGAGCGGCAGAGTCAGGAGAGCGGGCTCCGCAGGGCGTCCGGGCTGCAGGGTCCCTCCGGTGCGGGGCGGCCAGTGACGCGACATGGCGCTGGGGGTGGCGACCCAGAGACAGCGAAGTGATTCCAAAGGCGAGAGTGTGCGGATGGCTCTGCGCGTCTGAGCACCGCTTTGGGGACCCCGCGCGGCCGGGCGGCCAGGCAGGCAGGCGCACCCGTCACTGCCGGTGTGGAAGGGACCTGTCTGTTGCCCACCACCCCAGGGGCGCCCACCGGGGCCCGGGCGGCGGCAAGACGAAGACCACTGGGCGCCCCGCGCAGATGCCGCCTCGGCCGGAGGCCGGTTTTTTCCGCACCCAGAAGCGACAAGGGGCAGGAGCAGGTTGGAGCCACGGCCGGCCACCTCTTCACTCGCACTTATTTGGGGGCAGATTCTTTTACATTTTTTACCCGACGCTGCGTCTTGCTGCCTCCATGTCCCCAGGAAAGCTCGCCCTGTCCCTGGGCTCCCGACCCTCGTGCCCTTCGCTCTGCAGCTTCCAGGATGGCAGTGACCTCCTGACCCCACCTCTCCCTCCCTCCCCCCGGGCCGGGTCCTGGGGTTCACACCTGGGACCCCGGAGCCTGGGCATGTGCTCCACTAGAGACGTGGGGAGCACGGCTGTGGGCAGAGGCGGTGGCCACTCTCAGGCGAGCAGACAGCTCCCCGGACAGAGGTCCACGTGGTCATGGCCCCGGCAGGCGGCCGATGCCATCCTGGGTCTATTGTGGTGAGTGCGGGTCTGATGTGGACCCCGGAGCCCCATCTCCATGCGTGAAACCAGCTCTAAGGCCAACGAACCCCGCTTCCCACTCAGTTCTATGTCTCATCCCCACTTTAGAAAATCCCGTTCTCTGTATTTCTCAAAAAAGACTTTCCAGCATAAACAAAACAATCTCATTTGCTATTCATAGGCCAAGCTGGGAACTAAGTACTCGGGAAAAGAAATAGTACGGCTTAGATACCATGAGTCTAAATATTTAGACAGTTGAGAGCGACAGCAACACGTCCCGAATCTGCGTGATGACTGTGGTGCTCATCAGTCTGGTGGAAGGTCAGCCACAGACCGGGGAGTGACTGACGTTGCCGCGGAGTCTTCCGCGTGCCTTCCTCGGTTCGCGTGACGGGACATCGTCCGTGTGCGAGCTGCAGAAGAAAGAGAAACAGTTCATTCATTAGAAAATGCTTCAACTGGATGATCAGACCTTCGGTTAGAAGAAAATGGACTGAATTTGGTTCTTTAAATCAGGGTTCCCGGGCTGTGGACTGGTGCCGGTCCTCGGCCTGTTAGGAACCAGGCCACACAGCAGGAGGTGAGTGGCGGGTGAGTGAGCGAAACGTCATCTGTATCTGCAGCCGCCCCCAGCGCCAGCATCGCCGCCTCAGCTCCGCCTCAGATCACCAGGCATCAGATTCTCATAGAAGCACCAGTCCCTGGTGCCACAGAGGTTGGGGAACCACTGTTTTAAAGGACAAATCAAAGCAGCGAAATAACCAAGTTTGCAATTGACCCTCAGGCAGGCAAATAGGAAATGCCGGGAGGGTGAAGTGTGACCAGGATGCTCACATCTGGACGGACGAAAACCAAACGCCAAATGAGTGCCACCGGGAGTGAGCATCCGGGAAAAAAACCCGGGTTACAGTATCGGGAACACCGGTTCACGCACGGCGCCGTGACGACAGCTCACGTTTACTCCGCGCTGGGAGGAACCAGGCATCGTGAACCCCTTCTCATTTAATCCTCCGAACAGCCAAAGAAAGGAACAGGGCAAAGGCGCCTGAGAATTTCTGTTGGTCCATCCCCAGCACATGCTGATCTGATACGCTCGGGTGACTGAGACGGCTCCGGACGCACAGGGACATGACAGTGCGCTCCCACACGGACGCACGGGGACATGACGGTGCGCTCCCACGCGGACGCACGGGGACATGACGGTGCGCTCCCACGCGGACGCACGGGGACATGACGGTGCGCTCCCACACGGACGGCACACGCAGTCCGGGGCGGGGACAGGTGTGGCGGACACCAACACGCCGGTCACTGCAGAGCTGTCGCAGCCATCCGTGGACGCGGGCCGTGTCCTGGAACTTGGTGGCGGTGACGGGCGAACCATCAGAGCCACCTCCTTGCTCATCTTGTTCACTGAAAAAGCCACCTGTGTGTTAAGAGGCTGGCCCGTGACAATAGTAATTGGCCCCATTCAATCATATCTGGATGTTGCAATAAATATGGACATCGATCACCTTATATCTTTCCCCAAAGCTTTATATTTGCTTCAGACATCAAGGAAACAGGAGAGAGAATTAAATGCGATGTCTGACGAGCTAGAAATAGAAGCAGTGAGAACCAGAACACTCATACCTGGATGGGACACCTGTACAGCCGGAGCTGTCTCAGCGTTTTAAACGGTGCATGCAGAGTCGCAGGTTCTTCAATGAAACCTGTGTCACGGGGGCGAGTGGGCGGCCGAGTCTGCCCTTAGTAAAGGCCACCTTCCCAGAGGCCAGCACGCCCTTCAGCACTATCAGGAAGTCACACTCCAGCCACTAACGCAAGGACAGGAAGTCCTTGCGTGTGTATTCTTGTGGGCGGGACCCACCCTGAGGATTCTCCCCGGGACTTCAAAGCAGCTCCCGCGGCCCCCCCTCCCGATTCCTCCCCCCACGCTGCTTTTCACTTTCGCATTATTGTTTTTTTGTTGTGTATTATTTTTTTGTTATGTTTATTATTTATTTTCCTTCCTCTGCCCTGCGAGCCCCTTCTGGGCAGAGATTTTGTCATCGTTGATGGTTTCGAACGCAGTATCCCCCGCCCCTGCGGTGCCACACGAGCCGTCTCGAGGGGACGAACGTGCAAAACAAAGAAACGGAAAGTCGAAGGTGGCATTCGAGGGAGGACGTGAGATGAAATGTGGAAAGGAACATAAAGCCGCTACTCCAAGAGGAAAGGCTGCCTACCAGCTCGTTCAGTAAATTATGCACAAGCGCACTCGTGGTTTAATGAGAAAAGTAAAAAAAAAACAAAACTTCAAAAGATGTTCAGAATTCTGAAAGTAGGTCAAATGACATATGTGGGTAAAGAAAATTCAGCCGGCTGGCTCAATGCGACAATGCTCACGATCGAGCTTAGCGGCAGAGACATTGGACCCGCAAAGCTGCCGGGTGGCGTCGCTAGGGCTGGAACACACGCGTGTGCATGACAGGCGTGCGGCAGACGCCGACAGGTTCCCGTACCGTGAATGGCGGCAACGATGCTAAACGGGTTTCTCAGCCGAGACCACGGCGGCCCAGTGACCGCGGAATCGACACGGAAGGGGTTGAGTCCCCGTGCGCATCACGGCTCGGCCGGGGGGTCTCGTAGGGGCAGCTCTGTCAAGCCAAAGCCAGGCCAATGAGGTCTAGACGTCTGTTGGTGACCTGGAAATGGCTAGGGTGACTAGGGAGACGATTTGTCCCACCATCCATGCATCTCGGTAAACGCATGCTTATGTGATGATTACATAGCTTGGAGGACAAAGGGGAATATATTTTACCATTTTGAAGTATATATGGACTTATACATTGTTTTACTGCTCAGTAAATGATGTGGACTCTTCCCCACTGGGCTAAGCGCCTCTGTGGACGAGGACCGGGCGAGAGAGTGCGTAACAATTCGTAGGGCCGGTCTTCACTCGCTCCTTCGTGTATGAGGCACACGCCGGGCGGCGGGGTTGGGGGGAGGTGCTGACTTCACATTAGCCCACGACGGTGCCAGAATGGGGGTGGTCATTTTGGTCTGAGAAGTTCAGGTCTCGGGTGACGGTGACACGCGTGCTTCATGCTTTCAGGAAGCAGAGGTGACGGCAGAGGTTGCTGAGCGGAGCTGGGGCGGGGAGGCTGGAATTGCCTGAGCCACCGAGTGGAGAAGGGGTCACACGACATCGGGGCCCACAGAGTGGAGAAGGGGTCACACGACATCGGGGCCCTCGTTGGGGACGCGGAACAGAAGCCGAGGGCGGGAGAAGAGTGGGGACGGTGTCAGAGCCGGTGCCATCGCGCGGCCGAGTTTAGTTTACACGCGACGTGCCAGGGCCCAGGGCCTGCAGGCTCTGGGGGAGGCGACAGGCTAAGGCACGTGCACGGTCAGCCAGCCGGACGTGAGAGGGGACGCCGCAGAAAGCAACAGGTGGAGAGGACCCCACCAGGAGAGGCCGTAAGGAAACCAGCCTGGAGGGACGTGTCGGGAGGCCCGCTGCGCCAGGTCCTGCCCGGGCCCTCCGCCCCCGCCGGCAGGCCAGGGGCGGGCCAGCTCCGACGCGCGTCCTCTCGGCGTCCGGGATGGCCCTAACGCGCACAGCACTGTCTCGACTCTGTGTGACCGTCCCTGCCGTTCGGAGGAGTCCTCCGTTAGCAGGGTGGGGGTGTCCTCATCCACCCCAGGACCTCCTGTGGCAGATAGTGCCCTGGGCGGGACCCCAGAGGCTCTGTGTCCTTTCTTATTTGTCCACCTGGGAGGGGGAACGTAGCCAGGTGGGTAGGGGAGGTGTTTGGTTATGATCTCACCAATCAGCGCCATCGACCCCTTATGTCCCTCTGGTGTGCGCAATTTGTCGCAGAAAACCCAGTCGGTTCCTTCCATAAATGACGTCTGTGCTTGGCAGAAATGCAGTGTCATCCAGACTGAGGTGACGTTTGGGGAAAGAGAGGAAAGGTTTTCCCAGGGGACCCGAGGTTGCTGCGACGTGTGGACAGAAACCAGGACTAGGACGGGCCAGAGAAGGGTCAGTCGTGAGGCCCCAGGGAGGTCAGCACATGGACGCCGCCCAGCCCGAGCCTTCCCCTTCGTGTCGCCTCCACGCGTGCGGTCCGACACATGTGACATGTCTCCTCCATGTGTGCAGTCTGACACGTTTGACATGTCTTCATGTGTGCAGTCTGACACGTGTGACATGTCTCCTCCATGTGCAGTCTGACGGGCACAATGTTCTTCGCGTGTGCGTTCGGCCGTGACATGTCTTCTTCGCGGTGGTCGCCGTGTAGTCTGACACGTGTGACATGTCTTCATGCGTGCAGTCCGACACGTGTGACATGTCTTCATGCGTGCAGTCTGACACGTGTGACATGTCTTCATGCGTGCAGTCTGACACGTGCGACATGTCTTCTTCGCGTTTGCAGTCGGACACACGTGACATGTCTTCTTCACGCGTGCAGTCCGACACGTGTGACATGTCTTCTTCATGTGTGCGGTCTGACACACGGGACGACACAGCCGGCGACGCAAGCCTTCGTCTCTCTCCCTTCTCTGTCATCTCATCTGGCTGTTGTCTTTCCAGAGACCTGCACAATGGTTAGTAATAGGAAGATCTGTCGACGTGTGGGTGGGTGGAGGTGGTGGATGGATAGGTGGATGAATAGACAGATAGATGGATGAATGATGGATACATGGACAGGTGGATGAGTGACAGACGAATGGACAGATGGATGGTGGTGAGTGGGTGGATGGATGGACAGATGGACAGGTGAGTGAGTGGGTGGACAGATGGATAGGTGGATGGGTGGGCAGGTAGATTCTGGATGCTGGATACTGAGTGGGTAGATGGACTTGGTAGTAGCCATAACCCAGTGTTCTGGCTTAAGAGAAGCAGCCAAGCACATGATTAAGAGTGAGCCGTGTGGAGCCGCACTGCCTGGGTCTAAATCCCTGTGCCCAGGACCCTTGCCACAGGGCCGTGGGGGACTCCTCACTGCCCACGCTTCCCAAATGTGAAACATGGATAGAAACGGCTTTTGTGAGGCTTCAGTGAGTTATTACACGAGGTGCTTGAAACAGTGTCTGCTGTGTATCTGTGGTATCACGGTTGTCATTATTAGCTCAGTGGCAGAGTCTCTCAGCTCCTCAGCTTCTTTGCATTGGCTGAGCGGGAGGAAAATCATGCAAGCTGCATTCAGGGTACAAACCATGTGGATTCTGCACAGAGAGTCGAGACACTGGGGATGGAGCCAAGAGTTCTCAGAGTTTCAAAATAATCCCTCACCTTTGACCTTGGCACTTCGAGGCTGACAGGAAGCCTGCAGAGCGCTGTGCTCTCTGGCGGGGGGTGAATGAGCCTCTAAGAAATCCTCCAGCTGCTTTTCCCCCGGGACGACTTTGGCTTTGTCACTGTGTCCCAAGGCTCTCGAGGTCGCAGGGCCCGGACTTGCTGGCACGGCCCCCGCTCCGCCTCTCCCGAGGGCCTGCCGCATGCCAGCGGTGCTTCTGGGCTGTGTTGCCTTCACCCTCCACTCAGCTGCCTTCTTCCTGCTCTGCCCAGCATGGTCGTGACACTTGCCAGGGTCTGGGGACATCTTCCAGACCTGTGTGTGTGGGTGGCGGTGACACCGGGTGATGGCAGCGCAGGTCTTAAACCCCTGCCTTCTCTCTCTCTCCTCTGAATGAATGTCGATGTCTTCTCCTTTGCTGGCCCCTCGCTGCGGGTCTGGGTGGTGGCCTCCCCCAGGAGGGAGTGAAGAAGGGTACGGGACAAGTAAGTCTCCCGAGGAGACTGGGACACCCCGCTGAGACCCCAGGCGAGCACGTGTCTGGGCTGGGAGCTCCATCCTCCACTTTCTGGGTGCACATGTCAGGCGTGGGGCGGGCAGCGGGTGAGGGGGGAACACGGTGGAGTTGTCTGCGCCCCTCAGGATGTCTCTGGAAGTCTCTGGCATGCGTGACCCTGCCAGGATCTGGGGCAGGAGGCCGGCGACCGCACGCGGCAGCTCTTCCTGAGCCGAAGATCTGTGTGCGTCGGGCCAGGCCCCGCTGTGACTTCTGTTCCCAAGGCAAACAGAGCCGGGGTGGGGGGGCCCGGGTGCAGGGCGGGGTGTTCGGCTTGGAAACGCGGAGACGGCGTGCTCGCTGACGTGGAAGACGGTACACAACCACAGCGACGCGGTCGGAGCAGCGCCGCGCCCGGCACGGGTGCTGATAGCGGTGTCTCCACCGTCTCGAGGCCCCGCAGCCCCACGTCCTGCTCCTGTGCCACCCGAGGCTGGAGCGGCACCTGCTCACACCCTGCGGCGTCGCCCCCAGGGCCCCACAGGCCCAGCGCCCGCCGGGCCCCGCGCATCGGTTCTCTGTGGCAGGGCAGGCCGGGGAGCGGGCACGGCGGCCATCGCCTCTGGAGAGGTCTTGGAACTGCATGCGCCACCTGTGCTGAGACCGTCTCCACCTTGAACGGACGGCGCGGCTGGCCCTGCGGGGACCCTGCGGGGGCCCAGCCTCCAGTCTCTCGTGGGAGTCCCTGCGGGTCACAGGGCACGGACGCGCGTGCCACGTCCCAGCCGAGCCTCTGCAGGGCAGGGCTGTGGCAATCCCACCCTCTTCCCTGGGTCATCATAGGCTCCCTGGCCCCGGGGGCTCTGTGAGGAGCTGCAGACGCCGCCGTCTACCCGCCCAGAAACAGACAGCCCAGATCCCTCGCGGCTCCGTGTTCTCTGCACCCCTCGCAGCAAGCGTCTCACGGGGCCGTCCAGATCCAACGTCCAACACCCCGTCGCGATCGCCCCCAGGCCTGGTGCGCGCCCCGGAGTGCGGTGTACAGGCCGCCCCCATGCGGCTCCCCTCACCTCGTGCCCGCTCCCCTCTGTCTCTCCCTGAACGGTGCTGCGCGGGGGACCCGGCCGCGCGCCCTGCCCCCACGGCCCCCCGGCCCCCGCCCGGCCCTCCCGGCCGGTTCTGCCCCGGCCCGCCCAGGCCTGGCGGCCGGGCCCAGCCCGAGCTTCTTCTTTCTCACAGCTTCAAGTGCCATCTTCACGCCATCTCCTGTCCTGTCCCCTGTCCCGAACCTCAGACTCACACGGGCAGCTGTCCCGGGGCGTCCGCTCAGACGCCTAGTGGACATCGCAAAAACGCCACGTGCGGCTGAGCACCCTGCCTCCCGACCCTCCGCCTGCTCGGGCCGCAGGCCGGTGACGTCCGCTGTGCTTTCTCGCCCCACGTCCCCTGGCCAGCACGTGACAGTGCTCTGACCTCTGGGCCCATCCAGAACCGAACCGCTTGCGGGCTCCTCCTGTCCGTTCTGGGATTTCATCTTTGCAAATCCCTTCAGGCGTGTCCGTAATTTTGCAGGCGGAGCGGTGGGGCCCGTGGCGGTCAGCATGTGCGCTCAGTGGTCAGTGGGCATCGAGTCTGCTTTTCTCACTGTCGCGTTTCCTCGTCTGGCTCAGACTGGGTGATGGGAAGAGGGTTTTCGAGGTGCAGCGTCCCAAGCTGGGCCGGAGAGGCCTGCCTGGGGGTGGGCGGTGACCCATAGGTCCGTGACCCGTGACCCGCAGGGACTCCCATGGGTGAGGAGGCCGGGGGACCGGCCGCAGGGCCGCACTCTGCTGTCCCTCCCCCGTCTCGGGCTGCGTGCTTCCGCGGGGACGGTGGCTCCCCGGCCACTCAGCCAAACATCTCATTTCCTGGAGGGGCGTCGCATGGCCATTCCAGGCTTGTTGATGGGCCCAGCGAGCGCCCGGAAGGGGAAGAGGGAGAGAGGCGGCCGGCTGCCCGGGGTCCCTCGGTGTCTGTCCGCTCACTCACCGGGCGGGTCGCTGAGTGATTTCGCTGGAGCCTGGCCATGCGCCCCGCCCTCCGGGCCGTTCCCGCGGGCAGGGACTTGGGCTGGCGCGGGCGGCAGGGCCAGCAGCTGCCCGCGCGTCTCCCTGGCAGTGAAGCCGGTGACCTCAGTGTGTCACAGTGCTCTCTGCTCGGCCTCATCGGGCGGCACCAAACAGTGACCCCCGACGCCAAAGCCACTGCAAGGGTACTGCGGCCGACGGAACGTGGGGTGCACCCCTGGGCCCCACTTCCTTGGGTCAAGTCCCGTTTGCACCTCGTTGATGCCATTAGAAATGTTTATGTCTTTCCAGCTCTCGGCAACCACCCCGGCTGGAGGCAGCCTCTGGCCCCCTGGCCCCTCCGGCCCCTCCAGCCCCTCCGGCCCTCGGCCAGAGTCAAACCTCAGGAGACCTAAGAGCCTGAGCCTCTGGCTGCGACACACGTGGGTCACGAGCACAGAGACTGAGGCTTCAGGTGCCATCGGGGGGAGGGAGGCCCCCTGGGTTCTCTTCTGCCACCAGGGTTGGGGGTTCGACACCCACAGGCCACGGCCTCAGCGGAGGAAACAGCCAGGCTGTGCGGGCGTCTCTTCCTCAGCCACTGCTGCGGCCGCAGGGCGCCTAGCCCGGAGCTTCCTGGGACCGGTCCCCAGGCCGACTTTAGATCAGCAGAGGCCCCTGCTTCACCACGCCAAACGGCCACGGGCGACGGATCGGTGCCCGTGCTCTCGAAACGGGGTCCTCGCACCTCGGAGGGCGGCTACTTCCTGTCAGAGCGGACGTGACCTGGGCTCACGCTGGTCTCACGACGCGGTTTCTGAAGGTGGACGTTGAACGAAAGACCTAACGATCTTTCTTCCAAGGACACACGTTCAGACGGCTGTTCGTTATTTCCAGAGACAGACGTGCAGCCGAAACGGTTTCTCACCCGTCAGGGAAGAAAACAGCCTGAAGGCTGCAGACGACGCTCGGTCGAAGGCTGTGGGCGGCAGGTGCCGGCGCCTTGTCAGTGGGCGTAGGAGATGGACTGTGCCCGGGGAGGGACTGGGTACTGTCTGCCATCGTAGGGACGCGGGGATCCCGGCCAACGACCTCGCTCTGTTAACCAAATCAACACCGCACACCTGCGAAGCTAACGTGCAACGCCACTCCGTGCGGCAGAGTTTGTACGCGAATCCGCCTGCCATGCGAACCCGTCTGGCCGCTCGAAGGAGGGGGCTGCAGGAGAAGACGGAGAAAGGCCTCTGAGCGCCGGGGCGGGGAGATCCTCCGAACACGGCGCTCAGTGACAGCATCCCAGGACGTGCGTGAAGAGCGGGCGGGACATATGTTGGCATTTGCTTCCATTTACGTGAGCAAACGGAGATAAGCACGTGCCTCGTCCAGACGGTCGGTTACGAGGCCGCGGGGGGCCTGGGCTGGCGGACACCTTCGAACGCCGTGTTGGTATTTGAAGAATGTGAATCTCAGCCAGCAAAGTGAAAAGTTAGTGATGCAGCCTGTCGGGACCTGGGGCAGCGTCCACGCGCCTCCTGCGGCCACGGTCAGGGGCGACCAGCGCCTCCCAGCTCCCCCGCAATGCTCTGTCCACACGTTCGTTGAAGCGTCATTTCATGCCGCCTTCCGTGGCAGGTAGCAATTAACCTGCCTGTCCCCCCAGAAGGAGGCGCCCCTCAGGGGAAGAATCGGGGTCCTCGCGGCAGTGCTCTGCACGAGCGGCTGTTGGGACACATTGGCTGGTGACTGAAGAGTTTAGGGGATCCCCCGGAGGCTCGCGCCCGCGCAAAGGGGTCCTGAAACGTCGTTGGTGACTGGGCTCCCTCCAGGATGACTCGGGGTGCGGGGACCTGTCGGGGCGGTGCCCGTCTGCCGGTTGACCGTGGAGTGCCGCGGAGCCCCGGGCCACGTCCGGCCACGTCCCGCTTGACCTTGGTGTGCTGTGGACGGCTGGGCTCCCCCCGACCAGTCGAGTCCACCCCCCGGGGAGCAGTCTACACAGAGTCGAAGAACCGCATCATTTAAAAAGAATGTGATGTTCAGCTGACGAAAATAAGCAATGATGATAATAACAATAATGATGATTGACATTCAATGACCTTGATCAAACGCTGAGCTCCCGCGTCCCCCCCAGGCGCACTGTCCCTCACCCAAAGCCACGCTGCTGCCCAGGCCTCGCCGTTCCTCCGCGGTCCCTGCGGCATCACCGGACGCTGCTCAGAAGCGCAGAGAGCCCCAGGCGCCCGGCCACCATACGGAGCCTGCTGGCCTCACACAGCGGCCCTGTGGCTTCTGGGGTCTGTCCCCAGCCCTGGGCTCTGCGAGGCGCGTTCTCGTCTCCAAACTCGGGCTGGGGAAGCCGGCGGGGCAGCTGGCTGGCGGCACGCTCGCTGGCAGGGCGCTCTCGGTGGCCGTCGTCACCTACGAGCCCGTCCCGGCCGCTCGTTTTTCTTTTGGTTGATTAACGCTCGAGGCGCGTTTAGACCCTGTTTGCACCTTTTCGGCATCGCTACTTAAAGGGAGCTCTGTCGTTTGTCCAGAAGAAATAAAAGCAGGCCGGGCCAGGCCAAGATTAAGGCTGGGCGAGCTGGTCAGCATGGCCTCCAGGCCACCGTGGCGTGAATCAGGGGCTGGGCCTCTGCAGCCGCCGACGCGCCTGAGGCTGGATGCACAGCCTGCCTTAGGGCTGGGGGGTCTGTCACCATGAGGCTTAGCGGGGCGGCTAGCTGGTGGCCGGATGGTTTGGGGAGGAAGGCGAGGTCCGGGCGGTCAGCACAGCTGGGCGGGACGCTGGGAAGGCTGGCCCGCCCGACCGGCTCGGCGGAGGGACCCCGGGAATTCAGCCTCCTCTGTCGGACAACTCCTCGGCCACTAAAGGGACAGCCGCTTCTGCCTGCGTCTGGGACTTCTGCCCTGGGCAGGACTCAGGCCTGCTCCCTCCCCGCGAGTCCACACGCTCTTCCCTGAAGACCCTGCAGACTCTGACACCAGGTGGGCCAGCGCGAAGGTCTCAGAGGCCCCGGGTGGCAGCCGCCTATTTCCTGGACCTGGGCCAGCAGCTCACTCTCCACAAGCAGAGTCTGAACCGTGGGGCGCCAGTCCGACAACCCAGAAGGAAAGACATCGGATCTCAGCCCAAGTTCTTTTACCTCTTCAGTGCGGGCTCGGGGCGGGCTCGCAGTGGGCAGGAAGACACGGACGCGAGCACAGGGAAGAGGGTTATCGGAAATGGAAGGCCGCGCTCAGCCCGGCGAGCTCTGGCTCCGAGAGGGGTGGACGCGGTGGGCGGAGGCAAACAGGGCGAAGAGTGTCTTAAACACCGAGGGAGGCCTTGCTCTTTCCGTGGGAGCTGGGTGCCCCCACTGAGGTTCCTTAGCGAGTGACCTCACTTGTGCCCCTTGGAACGGAGCAGAGGGGCGGACTCAGCCGGTGTGGGCAGCAGCACCGACGCCCCCGTCAACCTTGTTCCTGCTTCCTCCCCTCCTGCCACCCCCGCCTCTCATGCTGCCCGCCTCCCCCACGGTCCCCTCTGTGCCCCCACGGCTGGGCCCTGGACCCACCGGCCCTGTTGGCGTCTCAGCAGGGCTGCAGAGGACAGCGAGGTCATCCGTTCAGTCAGCGACCTCAGCCCCTCAGGGGTCACACTGGAACCAGCAGCTGTTTTTCGTCTCACTCAGAGGATGGTTTAAAGGGTGGCCCAGCTGTGAGCATCTCGGAAGACCACCTACGAGCCCCATCCGCTCCTTTCCAGACCGTGGGCACTTAGTCCTTGTGTGAACGTCGCCGTATGGAGAGGCTGTCCCCTCTTCTTGCCTCGCTGCAGTTAGAGGGACCACGGCACCTGGAAATGTCCACAAAGGAAGGTGGGGAGGGGAGAAGGGTCTGGGACGTCGGGAACGCAGTCTGTCCTCAGCTCCTGCGGTCTGAGAAGCGACGAGAGCTCAGGGAGTGAAGAGGCCTCCTTGGCGGACGCGGCGCCACCGTATCTGCCTGCAGCAGATAAGACGGACTGATTGTCCCTGTGGGAACGCCGAGGGGACGCGCTCTCACCCAGGAGGGCGGCCGTCGGTCCTTCATCTTCAGGACCCGGTGGCCTGCTCTTCCCCTCCGAAAGGGAAGGGTGGTTCACACACCTGCCCTCAAGTTGACCCAGGTGTTTCACTGGATGGGCACCAAGGCTGCACCCCGAACAGGAAACAGTCGGCCAGCCGCCAGGCCACCTTCTCCGGGGGTCTGGAGCCAGGCCACCTGGACGTGCGGATGCTCTGGGGAGCACCGGCTGTGGGGTCCAGCGGAGGGCCTGTCAGATGTTTGAATCCCTGTTGGTTCCGTTAATCTTTTACTCCAGAAATAATCGATGTCATCACCCTGCTTTTCCATGATTGTGGCATTGAGTTTATTCACTACTGTTAATTTCGCCCCCAAACTTTGAAGTTTTGGTAAAACTCTCTGGAACACAGACATTTTTTCCACCAGAGGAAACCCCTGTGGAAGGCTGTGAAGGCCGAGGTCATTTGTGGGGCTAAGGAGAGCGAGGAGGAGGAAGCCATGTGGGGGCCATGGCAGCGGCCTGGCTGTCCCCAACCTGGTTCGAGCCCTGCCCCCACTCACAGGGCATTTCAAAGAGCCTGGAGAAGTAGAGGGACTTAACACCCAATTAGGACACTTCCCTTGTTTACAGATCACTGGACAGGTCCAGAGAAAAGTGACAAACCCGAGGTCACTCAGCTGGCTGGAGACAGAGGAAGGCCTGGACCCCTGCTCAGCTTGCACACTTCCTGGGCAGCGTGGTCCCCAGCGCCCCTAGGCCCCGCCTGGGCCACAGTGGCCACCAGTGCGGTGGTGGTGGCAGGGGTGGCGGCCACTCAGGTGGGCAGCGTCTCGGGTCCACGCTCAGACGCAGAGCCATGGGGACCCAGGAGGCGGATCTGGACATGGACACCTTCTCCTCCTGGCGAGCAGACATCCAGCCTTTACCACAACCGCAGACGACTCTGGGGACCCAGCAATGATCGGAAACCACGGAACGAGGTGACCATGCGCCCCTGCAGCCCCCAGGCTCTGACCGTGATCGCCGTGCTCCCCGGGGTGGCCAGGGGGCACAGGGATGCCAGACCTGGTGGGGGCTCAGACCTGCGTCCTTCCTGGGCAGGAGCCTGAGGTCAGCAGGGGAAGGACAGGGGACAGGGCGGGCGGGGCCTCGCTGACAGCCCTTCGCACTGCGTGGCAGGCGCCTCCACCTAGGGCTCGGGGGACGCGGCAGGGGACCCCGCTCAGGCGGCGTGGCCATGCACACTGGGAAGGACCCTCCGCAGCCCGATTTCCCACGGAGGACCCACAAATCCTAAACTCGGGGCTCGGATCCCGCTGGACCGTGTGCGACGCTGCAGGGCTGTGACCGCCGTGTTCGCTTAGGTAACGCGCTCCCGCACCGCAGGTGACACGGCCCAAGGGCAGCGCGGCCACGGGCCGACCGGCTCTGCTACCTCGCGCCCGGAGGCCTGGGCTCCCGCCGCGCGTCCAGCGGCCTCGTGCGCGGCACAGGCAGGCCACCCCAGCCCTCCGCTGAGAGCGGGACCCCGCGGGCCGGGCCGGGGGCTCAGCGAGTTTCTCCTAAATGTCGTGACATGTGCGGATGATTCACACGGCTATGTCCGACTCTGAAAACTGGGGAACCGCCGGGGACCCGTGAAGAGGGACGAGGGTTCCAAAGAGAAACTTTGAATAAACTTGGAATCCCAAGGTGAGTGTAAAATTAAACCTGGCCATTTATGCAGTCAATTTTTTAAAAAAAATTAAATTGTGAGCTTCTTTTTTATTCAAGAGTTTCGGAAGATGAGACCGATTTTTAAAAATAAACCTCTGCTTACACAGACACGTCTGCTGGCCTCCTGACAGCCGTTTGTGGCGCTGGCTGCAGGGGGCTTAGAATCGAGAGGAAATCCACATCTTTAAAACGTTTTCTGTTACATAAAATGTAAGAAAATATTCCACAACTGTTTTTAACCTTCTAGGAGGGCAAAAAAACCCTTTGCGAATCTGAAAAGCCACAGACCTGCTGCCCAGAAAAACGCACTCGGACACATAGTTTCCGGAGGTTTACAGATGCCTCTGAAAGCTGTCAGGAGCCATGGCCCCCCTGCGCGAACGTGTGGCCACGTCTCCTCCGTCACCGCCCTCCACGCGGCTGTCCCACGCGGCCGCCACCCCTTCCTGACCCACCAGGCAGGTGGCGTTGTCAGGTAACCGCAGGGTGAGGGCGTGCCCTTAACCCCCCGACCCCGAGACTGACTCACCTGTCCAGGTGGGGAGGGGCTGCGTGGGTGATTGATGGTGTCTGGGCACCCACGTCACAGCTGGCGCGGTCGGGGGCCCGAGGTGCATTTACTCCGCACCTGCTTTATCTTAGGTGGCCGACGCTCTGACATAGGGACAAGTGGCGTGGCCTCTGCTCCAGGGCTAAGGAAGTCACCTAAGGATGCAGGCAGGTGGCAGTGGCGCCGCTCAGGGCCTGACTGGCCACGCTTCTGGAGCTTGGGGCGGATGCGTTCTCCCTCTAGGGGGAACCTGGCAGCCCAGGGCTCCGTGTCTGGGGGGCTCTGAGTCAGAGATCCCTGGGGCACCCCTTCTCATCAGGATCCCGGGCTCAGTCCCCAGGCCCGGCTCCCCAGAGCCTGCGGTTTGGGGAAGACGTACACAGAGGGTCACAGGCGCAGGGCGGCCCGGCCCAGTGCCCGGCCTGCCCCGGGGCACCAGCCCGTGTTCTTTCCTTGCCGCCTGTGCCCGGCCAGTTCGGCGGGTCATGGCCTCTGGGGACGCAGGAGAAAGCTGAGCTGAGCAGGTCCCTGCTCAGCTGAGGGGCGGGGCCTGTCCGGAGCAGGCGCAGGCGGCAGGGGGCTCAGCCCAGGCGCGGGCCTCCCCCAGGCCATGCTCACAGCTCTCTCCTTCCCACGGCCCCCCTTCCGCCCTGCGCTCACACACGTGCACACGCGCACGCCTTGGAGTCTAGGAAACGTGCGCACGCACGCACGCTCACACCGCCAGCAAGTCTGAATGTGATCACCCGCCCCTCCGCCACACGCACGCAAAAGGAAGCATTTAACAGGAGGAAGTCGCCTCTGTGCCGAAACGCCGCGTTAATTCAAAGAGAGGATTTTCACATCGCTCTGGTGCAACGTTTAAACCTCCAGTCGGTAAACAGACAAATCGACACTGTTCCAAATACATTATTTACTTGGTTTAAAAATTTACAGCATGCCCATCAATAATGCACCCAAGCTGGAGAATGTTAATTCGCTTTGGGCCACGCCCGCGACCCAGATGGAGCGCCCTCCTCCCTGCTCCGCGCTGGCGAGTGACACGCTCCCAGGGTCCCTCCGGAGAGCCGAGGCCAGGTCAGCACAGGACGGAAGTCTGTGCCCACCGCGCTCGCCGGCCCGGCCATGGCTCGCGGAGGCCCCGGGTGCATCACAGGCCAGTTTCTGACAAACACGAAGCATCTCAGGCTTAGCTCTTGAAGAGCCGAAGTTTGCAGCGCAGTCTCTAAAGGATTCAGATCTTTGTGGGCGAATATAGCATCACGTGCTCGCAGGAATGCGACTTGAGAAAGTTTACCAGCCAAACCAGGCCCTAGGAAGACAGTCTAGGGCAGGAAATATATGTAAACAGATGTTTCTTTCCATACAGAAATTTTAAGGTTCATCTTAAAACTGTTGTTCTCTAAAAAAATTCCCCAGAGCACAGATCTTGCAAAATCCAATCATTAAAATATTCTAAACAACCAGGAGTCACTTAAGATATCAGGTTAAAACAGCTCAGTCACCTTTCCAGCCCCCTAGCCCAGGCCAACTCCGACACCGCAGGCCTGGCCCTGAGCTGGGTGCACTGCGGCGGTGGGCGGGGTCTCCCCTGGACAAGTCCACCCCACGCCCAGGCGGGGGGTGGGGGCAGGTGGAGACGGAAACTGGGCCGCCGCTGCCCGGCCCCGGAGAAGGGGCTCGCACTGCATTCTGCCGTCCTCGCTGCGGCCGGAGGCCCAGGAGGGGCTCTTACGATTAGTGTCTGGCAGCGAGAAGCACGGAGGAATGCAAAGCCCGCACCCGGTGGCCCTCCTGGTTCGCATCGTTCGAGAAATTCCTGGTTTCATTTCCACGGGTTAGCGGCCGACGTGTTAGCACATCTAGACATTTTTATGGTTGAATTCCTTGTGGAAAAGGCAGGGTGTGTGTTCCCTGGGAAAGCATTATTCCTCCTTTGAGCTGGGCCTCAGCTGCTCTGCTTTCCCGGAGCCAGGGGGCTGACAGGGCATGGGGTCGGTGACAGTCTCGTTCAGAACCAGAGGGCCGTGAAGCGGCAGCTCTGCCTGGGACCACGGAAACCACCAAGGCCGGGTCAGGTTTGTACCCCAGAGCAGGAAGGGTTCCTCCTGTCTTTAAAAACGGAAGCTGGATATTTAAGTTTTTCAATGAAATTTCATAACTTAAACATTAGCAAACCAACAGGCCCGTGGGATGGCCCTCCTGGCCTGCGCCCCGAGTCCGACCTTCCTTTAACAGATGCCACCCCGAGACCACGAGCAGTGCGGTCACTTGTCTAGGGCCCCCAGCCGTTGGATGATGAGGCTGGGGCTAGAACTCTGATCTCTCGCGATAACCGCAAATCCTTTTACCAGGGCTTCTGACAACCACGCTGCAGGGGAGGGGACCCCGACGTGGCCTGGAGCGTTGTGCGGGCCCCTCACTATCTTCAAGACTTAACTATAAACAAGTTAAATATACACATTTTGCGTTAAGCACACATCCGTCTGTGGTGTACGGTTCGCGTATGGTATCTCATAAGGTCCTGACACACGCATTTGTGTGGCGGCCACGTTTGAAGGGAGGTGAGGCGTCCCAGGCCCCTCGTCCTCTCTTATCTGAGACGTCGCCAGATGCCCAGGGATTCTTTCCCAACGGGTGAAGACAGAGCTGATGGAAGGCTTCTGCGCCCCATCCGAGAGGAGATGACGCCCAGGGCCCCGTTGGGGAGGGTGGGAACCCCGCCGAAGGCCTGGAATCCGCCTCCCGCATGCCCCTCCCCGGGGGGCACCGGCGGGGGCTCCCGTCGCACGCGCCCCTGCCGCTCTGTGCCCCTGTCTGTGGCTCAGTCACTTCCGGCCCTCAGCCTTTTTCGTGATCTCTGCAATCTCTGGAATGCGAGAGACCTGGCCTCCGGTCCCGGCCACGCCTGCCGCGCGGCTGGGGGTAGATTACGGAGCTTTCGTTTTCTTATCTGTGAGACTCACCCGCTAGGATTCGCTGAGACCATGTGGCCATGCCTGACGCGGGTCCCCATCCCCCACCCGACAGTCAAAACTGGTCCCCCAATGACATTGTGTGCCCTAAATGACAGTCCGGATGCACGACTGCGGGGGGGGGAGGGGCGGGGATTTCACGGTGACCGCGGCCTCCGGAGCCTGTCTGAGGACCCGGCTGTCCCGAAGCGGTGACGTGTCCCTGTCTGCAGGCTCAGGTCTGTGGGTAGGTACTTGTGTGAATCGTGTTTCCTCTGGGAATAAAAATAATCGTTCTTAACTCTCTTTCCTCTGGGAGCTGGGACGCATTCATAGACCTGTGGAGGGTTGGTAAAAGCTGCATAACTTGTCCCCAGAGAAAGGCACGCACACTAAATTCTGCAATCAAATCAGAGCTTCGTGGGCCTCCGGAACCCCGCCCTGGTTCCTGGGGCTTCGGGATGCTCTTCTAAGCAGGAGAAGCTTCGGGAACATGACCCACTTGGAGGCTGCCCAGGGGATGAGGTCGGGCCGACTTCGAAATCACTTATGCTCAGCAAACTCTTTCTCCTGGAGATGTGGTTTGCTCGTGGGCGACTTGGGGTGCCGCCGGCAGCATTCCTGCTGTTACCGATGGCCTCCGAGAGGGTCGTAGACCCTGGTCTGGGGAGCCCCAAGTACGGGACAAGTGTGGCTCTCAGCAATAACGATAACCGCGGTGACTGGCATTAACCGAGGGCCGTGTACTCCATAAGCTTTCCTGCGCGTGTCATTAATGCTGTTTGCGAATAATGACAGTTTTATGTCACTTCTGGGGGTTCTACCATTTTTCTGTTTATTGCCTTCTAGAACCATCTAACAAAATGTCGAATAGAATTGGTGATGATAAATTGAACTTCAAGAAAATTAAAATTTTCTGTTCATCAAAAGATAGCTTTCAAAAAATGAACAGGCGAGCCATAGATTGGGCGGAGATGCTTGCAGCACACAGAGCTGGAAAGGGGCTTGTGTCCGGAATGTGTAAAAGACTCCTACAAAGCAACACGCCAAGGATGAACAGCCCAGCGCAATATGAACAAAAGGCTTGAACAGCGTACGTGAGTGGCCACATGAAAAGGCACTCGCAATCATGAGTCGTCACCGAAATGCAGACCAAGCCGTAAGGACCTGTGCTTCCCACTCACTGGCACGCGTGGGGTGTAAACGGACAGCCACTTGAGAGAACTCTGCAGTTTCTGCCTGAATTAAACATGCATCTTTCCTGCGATTTAGAAATTCCACTGCCAGACACTTACCCGAGAGGAATGTACATGCACGTCCATCAAAAGACGTGGAGAGATGCTCGCAGCAGCTCGGACCGGAAGCCCCGGAAAGCCCCGTCACCGAGACGTGGGAAGCAAGCGGCATCACGCTCACCCAGTGGGACACGGCTCGGTGACGATGTAAGCGGCCCGCCGCACGTGGGCGAACCCCCAAACCCACAGGAGGCGATGCCAGACGCAGGAGGCCATTGGCTGGGCGGTTCCGTTCACGTGAGTCCACAGCAGGAGGAATCAGTAGGTCCAGGGGGGTGGAGGTTAAGGGTGAAGCGAAGTGTGTCCTGTGGCTCGTTCGGTGTGGTGTTACGTGGGTGCAAACCAGTGAGAAAACACACTGAACTGATTTATAAGATCTGCGTTTTATTTCATAGTTTTTGGAGAAGCGGAGAAGGGGCATGGGCGCGCGAGTTCTTGCTCCGCCTCCGTGGGCTCGTCCCCTCTCCCTTGAGTTCGGCTGAGGCCGCCTTTCTTTACGTTGCCCCGAAAGCCAGCACGGCCTTGCGCCATGAAAAGGCCCCGGACCAGCTTCCCGTAACCCGACGGTGACCTTGGCAAGCTTTTGGAACCAGTTTCCGCTGATGCTTATTGGGGTGAGACCCGCTTCGCATATTTCACGGACATAGTGGGGTGGCTTTTGTACACACGTCGGTTCAAACACGCACATTGGGTTGGGCCTTCGGAATCCATGGATTACACCCCGAAGCAGCCTCAGGCCCGTGGGCCAGATGGAGAAGTAAACTAACCCCCTTTCACCTTATGCACCTTTTCCTAGTTTCACAGGGTACGAATTCATTGTAGAGAAAGGTGCACGCTAGTGCACCAGAGCATGTGGGGCCACCTCTGAGCAGCTCCTGCTGCCCGCGAAGGGCTGTCTGGGCCCTCGACTGTGCGTGTATTTTTCCCTAAAAATTTCAATCATATCACACATACTACGTCAGTGACTTTCCATTTCACATATAGTGAAAAAATGTCCCATGTGATTAAATATTATTGTGCAACGCGAATTTTCATTGCTGTCTGGTATTCCCTCATGTAAAGGTATCGTAATTCGTTAAATGAAATCTGTTACTGGGAAAGTGTGTTTCCAGTTTAGATAAAATTTTGCATGTATGGGTGCATATACATTTTTCTGACAAGAAAGTCATAGCATTCATTAGAATCTCAAGAAGATTTGTTCCTGGAAAAAGGCAAAGTCATTATTATTATTATTATTGTTTTTAAGCCTACAGCACCTGGTCTTCCTAGGTGGTCTCCCATCCAAGTACTAACCAGGCCCGACCCTCCTGAGCTTCCGAGATCAGACGGGGCCGTAGACTGAGGTCATTACTGAGCGTGTACCTGTTTGTGCAGGTCTCTATGTCTTTACGGTTAATTTGCAGACGTAAACTCCTATCGACGGGGAGGCACGTGTTTAAGGCTTTCACGCCTAACGGGGGTGGGGGGGTCGTGCCCAGAATGCAGTGCAGCGCTCACGTCTGTGCACGTCGATTTTGTCCGCACTTACGTCAGAAGCGACCGCTACAGCTCGTGAGTCTCTTTCGGGCAGAGAACCCGTATTCCTCCATTTTTGACCCGCTCTGTGCTGGCGGGCACCGAGCAGGGCCCATTCTCCAGGTTGTCCTGGGTGGCGTGGGACGGGTGGGCTCTGCGGTCACTGTGGTCACAGCGGACACATTGGGCAGCAGAGCCCCAAAAGGCCACGGGGCAGGGCCCGCTCGTGGCCGTCCCTGTGGCCCGGCTCCGGCTGTGGCTTGGCCGCCCCTCGGCAATGCTCCCTCTTGGCCAGCGATCCTGTGGGAGGGCAGCGGACTCTGAAAATCCTCTCAACGTTATATTTTTATCTCCTGAAATAAAAATAACCATTGTTTTAATAACATAAGCTGTAGTACGTAAATCCCAACAAAACCGTGCTGGTGAGCACAGAAGAAGAGATGGCGTCCCCTGAAAGTGGGGGTGCCCGTGCTGACCCGCCCCCCACCAGAGGCCTGGGCTGGTCGATGGGAACCCACCCGGGACCGTTCCCAGTCGTCACTCAGGCCGGGAAAGGCCACCTCACCGCTTTGCAGGCATCCGGCCTGGAGGTGACGTCCCAGTCGTCCCTCGACGAGCCTTTCCTGACGCACGCCATGCCCCAGGTCTGGACGGGCAAAGCAGACTCACCCCGGCCCTTACTCCGAGGGGTGTCCAGGGCGGTGGGTTAGACTAGCACACGGGCCTGCACCGATGACAGACGTGGCAAGCTTGGCCGTAGGTCGGGGCATGGAAGGTTCCAGAGCCCAGAGAGGGCCAGCTCGGGCGGTTTCCCAGAGCAGATGAGTGGTGCACGGACGGGTGACAAATGAAGGAAACCGGCCGGGAGA